>NW_022987801.1:40000-197500 GCF_902827165.1 Trematomus bernacchii | reverse complement strand
TACATATAAGTGGATTAAGAAAAACGAGCAAGATATCCATAAAAAATGCATTGTTTACTTCTGGTGTGAGTTTGTGTACCTGTGTGTGCAGTAATTATAATTCAAGTGTTATCGTATGCGTTAGGATTTCTCTTCCTTTGAACTAATGGACCAAACCTTGCATTAGCATTTGCTCATACTTTTAGTTTTTGGGAGATCTCAAACCACTACGTTGGTGTGAATATTAATGTAACAGTTGGGCTGCTTTTAAGTGTCAAGAGAACACAGGAAGGAAGTTGTGAGTTATTTTGATCTTGTTCTCTTTAAGTAAAGTCTAAGGCTTTGTATTATACATGAAATATAGAGCAGGTGAAACATGTATTCAGGCCTCTTTATCAGAATAAGGACATGAAAACACTGATGCCAAATTGTATTAAAAAGGTGGCCACTGTGACTGTTGCCATGGCAGAGTTATTCAAATAGGAGAGACATATGGGATAGGTCTGTTGAGCTGTGCTGCAAACCATAGCGTGCACTCATTTGACTTGTGATATGTTTCCTCCTAAGTCAAGTAAGAGCAGTCTTTGTTCTTGTTGTGCTGTTTTGATATGTTCATGTAAATGTGATGTTAATATTCCGGGACTCTTCCTGTGCCACACAGCGACTGCCCCAGTGCTCTGTACATGGCCTGGCTGGATCAGTCAGTAATCCCTACTGTATTATGTATATTTATATTTAATATTTTTACTTTAAACATGATCTGTGTAGCTAGATAATTACCAGTTTAATAGGTGGTTGTTATCACTATCTTTATTGTAGAAATCAGGCAGTAGTTTCAAATCGTTCCATATCAAGTCGTTTAAAAATGTGTTTTGGTGTCCCACAGTGGCTTACACTTAGTCTTCTTTGTTTTGAGAAATTCTAATCCCAAAACGTTCTTGTTAATGCACGATTATTGCTATTTACTGATCAGAAAGTTGAGTGACTTTGTCATAGCTAACATAATAATTCTTGTTACAGCCACAAAATCGTGTTTTGTGAGGTCTCAGAGACTTTTGGCCTTTTGACCACAATCAAAGGTCAAACATGTGACAGAAATTGATTCATCCTTGAGTCCAAGTGGAAGATTGTGCAAGACTTGAATGAATTCCTCACGTTCTCCTGAGATATAGCCTTCACAGGAATGAAATAGCTGGATGGACAGACTCATAAGAATAGAGACAACAAAGAGATAATGTTTTTGACTTGTGTTTCAGAATAAAGAAACTATGTGACTGAAATTAAAATAATATTGACACACTTGTAATATGAGGGGCTCAAATACAGCCAGAATGTTCTCTTAAAGCTGTTTGACATATGTTAATAAGCAATATCCTAACAAAAATATAAAAAATATAAACATTCAATAGTTATCATTAGTACATATTTTGGAATGGTACCTTTCTTTCTGTGTGTCAGACAGTCAACAAGGAAGTGTGTTCAACTTTTTTCCCTGTTACATGTAAATGATATTCTTTCCATCAATGGATCATATATCCACTATGACAGACCTCTTTGACATCTGAATTTTAATATTCAAATGTTTGCCCAAAGGTGGCTCAAAGAGAGCAGCGACCTCGTGGATATCTGAGTCTTCACCAGCACATCGAGAGAGACAGAGAGAGAAGCAGCTGACAGGACGACTCAGGAGAAGTAAGTGTGATTCTGTTCAGTCATTTTCATATTTGGTTTATTTTTGAGAAAATATTCTCCTTCAGAATATTTTCCAAAGGGGAGGAACATTTAATGAATCACATCTCAATCAGAAGTAATGAAATCTAAAACCCTATTATGTTCATTTATTCCCTTAAATCATTTGTTTCTCTTGAAATCACTATATTTCACATCACAATATTTTATGTATTTGTATTAAAATCTCAATGTTTCATTTTGAATCATAAACAAACAACAAAAATCATTTTACAAAAAGTTGGCACTTTACCAAGAACGCTGGACATTTATAATAAAAAAAAAAACATTTAGTCTGAGTCTACTGGAATTTTTGTTTACCTTTCAGGTTCATGTTAGGTTTTTAGAGCTTTGTGGGCGATGTATGCAGCCTGTCCCGTAGACATTACTCAGGGCTGAAAAACCCACTATTTTCCTGCTTCAAAAAACGGTGGTAAATCTTAAATGTTTTATTGGAGACGATGTGTATACACAGCAATCTCACTCTCAGTTCAAATAAACACAATGTAATTTTCATTATAGTTAGTTTACCTATAGTATAGAAATGATCACACATCTTTAAATCGGACTTATAAAAGCAACGATACACAATTTAATTAAGCTTTTATTTCAGTTTACTTCTCCGTTCTGGTTAAAGAACCCATAAAGTCTCACCAACACCTAAAACATAGTGTATGTTTCTGATAGTAGGCTACAAAAAATATAGAACCAGAAAAATATAATGGCCTTGATAAAAAAACATGAAAAGTCAGTGTTGTTGTACGGCACTATTCTGTTATTGTTTAGTTTCTAACTGGTGTTTGCATGTTTCATTCAAATAAGACCTTTTCATCTGCTAAAAATACATTTTACGGTGTGTGCCTACGGTGCATTACGGAGCCCCTAAAGGGACAACAACAAAGAGAGAGAGAGAAAAGAGAAGTCGGGATAACGAGATACTAACCCGTGATCCCGACTTTTTTCTCTCTCTTATTTATTTGTTCATGTCCCTTTAGGGGCTCCGTATGTTACTGATGGGGTTGCTTTAAATGTGCCTTTTATCTCCATTTACATCTTCATTAAACTACTGCACAGAAGCGAGTGGTGCAGTCTGTGTTTGTGTTCATTTAACTGAAACATTAGGTGTTCAAATAATTTAAATGTAACTGACATCATTTATAAGATTGATCAATGATCAATAACAATATTGGTTTCATCTAACAGAGCAAAGATGCAGTGGATTCAGTTCGTGCTGATTCTGATGGGTAAGTGGATCATCTCATCAGATGTGTAACTGATATCACATCTGGAGTCATGAAACAGCTCACTCTTCATAACAATAAAACGTGGAATAAGTGTCCTCAGAGCCCCGTTAAGATGAAGGGGATGATGTAAGAGGTGGGGGTGATTCTAGTAGTCATGAGTTTGATTTGATGATCAGATGCTTGTCATACTGTCAGCTCCATCACTGCAGAATTGTCTCTGTTTTTAGGTCAGTGTTCCTTCTTCACATGTCACCTCTATGAGTACCACTTCATTCAAGAGGGAAAGACCTGGGATGAAGCCCAGAGTTATTGCAGAGAGCATTTCACTGACCTGGCCACAGTGTCTGACATGAGAGACGTGGAGAGACTGCCTAACTCTTCACAGACTACAGACGCCTGGATTGGACTGAGGAGCATCAAAGAAAAAAGTATCAAAGAGTGGCACTGGTCTCTGTCGGGGGAGAAGTACAATCCTACAGAATGTGAACCAGGATGTGCGCCTGAATGGGGTCGAAATCCAGATCAGCCGAGCAATGGAGGTGTCAATCCAGAGAACTGTGTGGTGATTAGGGCCCAACAAAAATGGCACGATGTCTATTGTCCTGAAATCCATAAGTTTATCTGCTACAATGGTGAGTATAAGTCACTATTAACGCTATATAAATTATATCATACTGTGTAACAATAGTTGACAGATAACTCAAGTTGTTCCAGAGTTACATTTAATGAAAACATGTTTTGCTTTTTAGTTTTAAAATAACATTATTGGTAACTGTGATTACAATAAATTGTAAGGTAAAGTACAGGCCTATTTTTTGATTATGCAATCTTCATTATTATACCAAACACTTTCATCAATCTGAAACTTTAGTGAGATCGTGTTCATTATATTTAACATCATTGTTTAGCATGATTTAAGTAGGAAAACATATTTTTGAAACTTTTAAAATGTGTCTTTTCATTCTCACAGAAACAGGGCAACAGAAATACTTTGTAATTGATGAACCTGAACTGAACTGGCTTCAGGCTCAGAGCTACTGCAGAGAACATCACACTGACCTGGTCAGTGGAATCACACACATCAATTCAACAGAATTCAACCAACGGGTCAAAGAATTCACTGATCACCATGGCTCTCCTGACTTGTGGATCGGTCTGTTCAGAGACACCTGGAGTTGGTCAGATGGGAAGAATTTCTCTTTCAGACACTGGGATCCGGACTCATCTAAAGATGAAGCCAAAAAGACTTGTGCTATGACTACGCCAAATGGAAAATGGAGCTCCGACATCTGCACAGAGGAAAAACACTTCTACTGCTATGACGGTGAGTTTTGGAAAAGTCATTGAATGTTTTTTTGTTAAATATTTATACGTGTATGTTGAATATCCTTTTGTGGATAAAAATATGTATAATACACACACAATTAGAGATCTGGATAATTTGTTTATTCATACTATAGAACAAATATAATTGTATTTAAAATTATTTAAAAACGTGAAAGAGCAGTTTTAAATATCACTAAGCTATTTGTTTGTTTTTGTCCTTAAGACAGATCTTTTAAACCTGGCTTTTACAGAAGGTGCCACATCATTTCTGGCCTTATGTTTCCTTGTCATTGGTTTTCATTGTATTTCTATCTCTTTAACTTAAGCAACTTTCATTTTTTCTTTTTTTAAACAAATGATCCTTATATGAAAGGTGCTATATTATTGAAGTTGAGAATTGTTTTGCAATAAATGGTTACCCTAACTAAACACATGTCAATGACAGATAAAGTGATCCTGATCAATGAGAGTAAGACTTGGGATGAGGCCCTGACTTACTGCAGAGCGAAGCACCGTGACCTGGTCTCCATCACTGACAGTCACCAGCAGAGATGGGTCCAAGAGAGAGCCAAGATGACCGACACTCCCGTCTGGCTGGGAATGCGCTACACCTGCACTCTGGATCTGTGGCTCTGGGTCAATGATCGTCTGGTCTGCTATAACAACTGGGCCCCAGACCAAATGGATGAGCAGTGTGGCATGGCTGGAGTCATGAAGGGAGATGGAAAGTGGTACAAAAAGGCTGACAGTGAAAAGTTTCATTTCATCTGTGCTAAGTAAACCCATTGGTATATTTACTGCTACAAGCTCACTCTTCTCTAATATGTATCTGCTCTCTGGGTTTATTGAATGGCTCTAGTTCAAATATAGAAATCACAACCTGAAGAGGGGAGAAACTAAATTACTAACAGAATTATTATTATTAATTAATGTTATTAATAATTTATTTTTACTAATTGAGGATTAGAAATTGAGAAAAATGGGCGACACTAAATGTAACGTGTTTTTGTCTCTGTGAACATCTGAATTACTTTATATGTTTTTGTTGTAGTAGTTATTCATATAGTGCGTGTATATTTATCCTCTTAAAGTGTGAAACATGTAATCATCATTTGAATTGTTGTTGTGTTAAAGCTCCCATGTCATGCTTTTCCGGTTATTACCCGTCCCCTTGTGTGTTATGAAGGTTTTTATGCATGTAAACGGTGTGCAGAGTCAAAACCCTAAAAGTACACCCTGTAGCGAGTAAAACTCTAACACAGAAAATACCTCCCCAAAACGCCTCGTTGGAGATACGTCACTGCCCATTTGAGTCTTCCATTTAGTTCCGGGTACCGCCTGATGTCATGCGGTACCCGGAACGAAATGGACCAATCCCGAAGAGCTATGGCCACACCAGCAGCGTCGTGTTCCTCCTCCAGAGGTTCGAAGAACCGGCATTTCACAGACGAAAGCTTCCAAAACATTGCCCAGTTTGAGGCCGGATATGCACAGCTTGTTTGGACCGTTTGGAGCAGGGGAAGATCTGGGTATACAACCTGTAAGTTTGCATTGTTATTTGTGTATTTATCAAACAAGACTGTTTAAATGTGTAAACTGTGTTGGACTGCTAAGCCATTGACACAGTGCTAACTGTGCTAACTAAGTTGCTAGAGTTTCCATATATCAACTCTAATATCAGCAGATGGCCTTGCATACATGTATCTCATAGCAGGAGAATGTCTGCATTCACACACAAAATACCTATTGACAGTATACTCCGGGTGATTTGCCGGTCAGTCGCGAAACGTAATTACATTATAGCTGGCGTAGCGATCTAACACACGGAGGTAGAGCTAGTTTTGGTCAGAAAAACATTTTTGTGATGCTACGTTGCTAGCGTTTAAATATATCAACTACAATGTCAGCAGATGGCCTTACATGTTTGTCATGGCAGGAGAATGTCTACAGTCACACACACGGAATACTCATACAGTATACTGTACTGTGATTTACCGTACATTGTGACCGTACATATACTGCATGTAGCTAACGAGGCTAGCTGTATGCTAGCGCAAAACAATGTATTCATGCAAGTTACATTGTATGACCGAACGTAGCAGAATACCCGTATACGATTGCAATTATAAACACGTTATTGCTAGCCTAATATGAACCACTAGCTTTTGTTCATAGTAGTTTTATTACACTGCATTATAGTTGCCTTTCCTCCAAGCTAACGTTCATATCGTGTTAGCTACCAAGGTAAACAAAGCTAGGTTAGCATATTAGCAGGCAAGCTGTTCATTACACAACTACTACTAACGAATCTAAAACAACTAAGTTTCTCTAATATTTTGTGATTTGCATTTGATTTCGTCCAGCCAGATCCTGGCGGACAATCCATGACGGGGAAGGGATTCTACTACTACTGAGGGTGCTAAAAGGCACCGCACCGACTGTGCGCAGGCAAGATGCGAGGAGGAGGAATGGATGATATACCGTGTATATATGTATATTTATGTTCATTTTGTACATTTCTAAAAATAAAGTTTAATGGAAATACTTAGTAGGCCTATCCTTTCTTCCCTGAATTCATATATAGCAAACCATGATTTGATTTCTCATCAAACAGTAGTAGTTTATAACGGGTAAAAATAACTTACTCTTTGTTATGAGAGTAGCTCGTAGGCCACAACGGAAAGACAAGGAGACATACACGAGTTTACAAAACCACGGCACATTTATTGTGGTAAATGCAGAGACAGGTGGTCGAGGGGAGAGGGTCGCTCAGTTCGTCCTTCTGCAGCCGCTTTGGAGAGAGACTCCGGGCCGCTGGGATTAATAGCACCGGCTACGGAGGTGTCCGTGATCGCGCTGATTACCCTCTTCAGCTCCACCCCACCGTAAGACAAAGGCCCTGAGGCCGTCACACTCTTCTATAACAACAGTTAAAAATATATATGTATATAAAATATACCGCTGTACCGACGCCATGATAAGACTGATGTTACGCTGAGAGCAGCCGGGAAAAGCACTGACATGGGCGCAGCCTCTCTGGTGGTTGACTAATCAGAACGAGTGGCCGAGCTGACCAATCGGAGCACACTAGGCTCACAGGGAGGAGGGGGCAAGAGCTCCAACGAGTCGTTTAGTGGAGAAAGTGAATACTGCTGAATACACATGCTTGACAGAGATGCTGTATGCGAAACCAATGTGAGTTTGGAAAATTGCACAGTATAAATCTATTTTAGTATACCTCAACAATGTAATTATGATCAGTGGAAATGGCCATGACATGGGCCCTTTAAATATATAATGTTTTGCTTTTCATAAAATATTTAACTTTTTGGTGATGGTTAAAATATGTAAAACCTTATTTTGTCATATTTACCTTCTTTGAGTTTTAACTGGATGTTTAATTGTCTAAAGCTGAATAAACGATCCGAGCAAAGGACAGGATGTGGTGCTTTCTTCCACTGGCTTTAAATATGAATGTTTTACATTTACCTAAGACGTGATTATTTGATAGTAAAACACATATATAATATAATGTATGTGTTTATAATGTAAAGGGATTCCTCCATGGCTGTCATTAAGCTCTAAAACACGTGGCAGAAACATACATAATTGTCCGCCTTTTTCAAACAGTTTAATTTAAAGGTGGGGTAGGTAAGTTTGAGAAACCGGTTCGAGATACACTTTTTGTTATATTCCATGGAATGCTCTTAACATCCCGATAGCAATGAATATCTTAAGTGCTTTGACAAAAAATCCATAAAAAGATGTCATCTGTGGAAGCCGTAGTACTGTAAAAAGTACGACCAATCATTTTAGCCGGCGCCGGCTAAGATTGTCAATCTTTCAGTTTGTGTGTACAGACAGAGAGATCGAAATACCGTTTCCCACAATCCTGAATACAAAAACAAATACATATAAAAATATGTATGCAAATATGTATATACCAATCAAAGACACATTTATACATATGCACATATTACGACCTAAATAAAACAGCTCCACAGCAGCAGCACCGATAGTCAGTGGGTGGGGGTGTTGGGTGCAGGTTCTCCTGAAGTCGTCAACAATCTCTTTTGTTTTCTCCACATTGAGAAAGAGATTGTTATCTATGCACCACGTGGCCAGCTGGTTCACCTCCCTCCTGTAGTGGGTCTCGTCGTTGTTGCGGATGAGACCCACTACGGTTGTGTCACCCGCAAACTTGATGAAGTGGTTGGAGCTATGGGTGTGTGTGCAGTCGTGGGTCAGCAGGGTGAAGAGCAGGGGGCTGAGCACACATCCTTGGGGGTCCCCGTACTGAGTGTGATGGTGCCTGATGTGTTGTTGCCGACCCGTACAGATTGGGGTCTGGCAGTGAGGAAGTCCAGCAGCCAGTTACAGAGAAGGGGCTGAGGCCCAGGTTTGTTAGTTTACAAACCAGCTGCTGGGGGATGATGGTGTTGAACGCTGAACTAGATTATATGAACAGCATCCTAACATAAGAGTTTTTAGTGTCCAAGTGGGTGAAGCCTGGGTGGAGAGCAGAGGAGATTGCATCATCAGTGGACCGCTTCGCTCGGTGTGCAAACTGAAACGGGTCCAGCAAGGGGGGGGGAGGTCAGATTTTATGTGCTTCATGACTAGCCTCGCAAAGCACTTCATGATGGTGGAAGTCAGCGCTACGGGGCGGAAGTCATTGAAGCAGGAACGTGATGACTTCTTCAGCACAGGTATGATGGTGGTTACCTTGAAGCACGAGGGAACAACAGCCTGGCTCAGGCAGCCACTGGCAGCCAGTGAAGGCGGAGGAGTGGTGTGTTCATGGGAAGAACTTAGGGTGGTTGAAAACCAGTTGAGCTGCAGCAGTTTGAATGAGTTGTAAAGGTTGGATGGTGCTTGCAGGTAGACCAGCCAGGTCGCATTCTGGGTCAGTAGACGTAACCTTATGTTGAGTAGGAGCGGAGTAGCAGCCATGTTAGCAGTGAAGGAAAGTTGGTCATTGAATATCACATCCAGATTCCTGCCAGTGTGAGTTTGGGAAACAACAGAGGTGCCGGTGTTGATGGAGAGATCATGGATGGGAGAGTCTTTACCTGGAAGGAAGAGCAGTTCTGTCTTGTCTGGGTTGAGCTTCAGGTGGTGTGCAAGCATCCACTGGGAGATGTTAGCCGGACAAGCAGAGATACATAAGACCACCTGTGTTTCAGACCGTGGAAAAGAGGGAAGCAGTTTAGTGTCATCTGTAAAGGTTTAGCAGGAGAAGCCATGAGAGCAAATCTTGGAGCCGAGTGAAGTAAAGTACAGATCCTCTCCAAGTTACCCTGTAGGTCTTTGAGGCAGGAGGTATGCAGCGAGGGTGCAGAGCCAGAAACTCACAGTTCTTGGAGGGTGTGAAGGAGAACTGGTGGTTTAATATGGGCTCAGAACAGTCTCATAATACACACATGCACACAGAAGGATTCACACTTGTATTTCATGATCCGCAAAAGGATTCACACTTGTATATCCGGATCCACACTTGTGTTTGTCAATGCACACACAAATGTGTTCCGTTTCATATTCATGTAAATAAAATCCAAATACAGAAAAAAGTTTTACATATGTATTTTTGATCCTCACATATTTGTTTTCCGTTTAAATCCTCTGAACCTACAAACACAAACCGCTTTCTGTGCATGGATCGCTGTGCATTCGTGTGTGGGTTTTTTGAGACTCCCCTGACGGTGACCCGATTCGTACTTGTAATTGTTTCTATCTATAGCCAATCAGATGTCTCCTCAATTCTAAGCCAATCACATGAGCGCACCCCCACGAGGGTAGATTTCTTGCGTTCATGACGTAGCGCTTCATGTACGCATTTTGCGCAGTCCGGAGCTGACAGGTCCATGCCATGGAGCCTGCCTGCAGGACACCTCCACTCTCAGTACATTGCCACTTTCCGAGCAGGAAATGCACGCAAATGCAAGCCTTTATATTATTAAGGTACAGTGCCACTTTCCGAACCATTAATGAATGCTTGTGTACACAAAAACGGCAGGCAAAACCGTTTTAAATGTGTGTTTCCTGTATGGCGAATACAGCTGCTTTATTTATGTCTGTATGAAGTTGTTGTGAGTGTGGAGGGAGCAGCTACAGGTTAGCTTAGCCTAATCGATCAGTGCACTACGAAGCCAGTGCTAGACAGTGAACTGTCAACGGGGGGAGCCCCGTCGGTCATTATCGGCCGATATTCACTCTTAATAGTTTGATCGGTGCTCTCTATAAAGGCCGATCAGGAGAGCTGGATCTGATCGATATGGACATAAACGCGAGTGAAGTTTTAGCGAGCTGCATGAGAAACTGACGGGCTGTCAGGAGAGAGGGAGGGAGAGAGGAAAAGAGATGGTCCTTACTCCCGTGTTATTAGCCATATCCGGTCATAGTCCGGTAATTACCTGCTAACGGAAACTCTGCTACACAATTCTTCTTCTTCTTATTATTATTATTGAAACATGACCGGTAAGTTTCAAATTTGTCCGGTAAAATAAATTCTGTCCGCGGAAACCCAGCTCCGGACAGCGCAAAATGCGTATATGAAGTGTCATGAACGCAATAAATCATACTCTCGTGGGGACGCGCTCATGTGATTGGCTTAGAATGAAGGAGACATCTGATTGGCTATAGATAGAAAAAATGACAAGTATGAATCGGGTGACCGTCAGGGGAGTCTCAAAAAACCCACACACGAATGCACAGCGATCCATGCACAGAAAGCGGGTTGTGTTTGTAGGTTCAGGGGATTTATACGGAAAACAAATATGTGAGGATCAAAAATACATATGTAAAACTTTTTTCTGTATTTGGATTTTATTTACATATGAAACTGAACACATTTGTGTGTGCATTGAAAAACACAAGTGTGGATCATGAAATACAAGTGTGAATCCTTCTGTGTGCATGTGTGTATTATGAGACTGTTCTGAGCCCATAGTTTAATGTCAACGCTGAAAAAGCTTCAGAAGGATGAGGATGGAGGAGAGGGAGGCTGCTCTAGCAGAACACGGTTTGTCCATCAGAGAGCAGCAAAGAATATATTTTTAACTATAGAGAAATTCATATTCTGCTAAACTGTTTGAAAAAAGCAGAATATTAGGTATGTTTCTGCCACGTGTTATATAGCTAATATTAATTACACGTTTACATTTCAATATAGTGTAAAACTGAACACGTGTGCAGTAAGGTTTCCAAAATATTTAATGGGGTTACATTGAGACTCATGTTTTAAAATTACGTGACATTTATTTTCAACAAATTTCTATTTTGAAAGTCATAATGAAATTGTTTGTAAGAAGTTTATACATGCATTGCTATCATAGGCATATCTCACTGACAGCTGGCAATCTGGTTAAAGAGCGCCCTCTAGTGTTAAAAGATAACTAGACCAACAAAAATATCTCCATCAATTTACAAGTTTATACAATTATAAACCCATAGATTATATATGTGTTTTACTTTCAAATAAGCACCTCTTATGTAAATGTAAACATGACTATTTAAAGCCAGTGGACGAAAGAACCACACCTTGTTTTTGGGTCAGATCGTTTATTCAGTTTTGGACAATTAAACATCCAGTTAAAACTCCACAAAAGGTAAATATGACAAAAATAGTGATACACATATTATAACCATCACCACATTTCAACCATAACGTAAAATATTTATGAAAAGCAAAACATAATAGATTTGTCATTTTATATACGTTTCCTCATAAACATATAATAGGACACAGCAACAATTCAAATGAAGATGACAGGTTTCACACTTTAAGACAAAACCATATCATAAAGTACTTCAGTTAGTCATTTAGTTTCTCCCCTCTTCAGGTTGTGATTTCTATATTTGAACTAGAGCCATTCAATAAACCCAGAGAGCAGATACAGATTAGAGAAGAGTGAGCTTGTAGCAGTAAATATACCAATGGGTTTACTTAACACAGAAGAAATGAAACTTTTCATTGTCTGTCTTTTTGTACCACTTTCCATCTCTCTTCATGACTGTAGCCATGTCACACTGAACTTGTCTTGTCTTTTCTTCTGGGGCCCAGTTGTTAAAGCAGACCAGACGATCAATGACCCAGAACCACAGATCCAGAGTGCAGGTGTAGCGCATTCCCAGCCAGACGAACTCAGTGTCGGCCATCTTGGCTCTCTCTTGGACCCATCTCTGCTGGTGACTGTCAGTGATGGAGACCAGGTCACAGTGGTTCTCTCTGCAGTAATCCACGGCCTCATCCCAAGTCTTCTTCTCTTTGATCAGGATCACTTTGTCTGTCATTGAAATGGATAATTAAAAAAATATAGATTAACTATTTATTGAAAAACAACTTTGAATTTCAATAACATAGCACCATGCAATCATCATTTGTTGTTATAATAAATAGAAATCTCTAAAAGTACAATATATAGAAATAGTATGAAAACCGTTGTTAAAGAAAACTAAGACAACAAATGACGTGGCACCTTTTGTAAAAGCCAGGATAAAAAAATGTGAGGACAAAAACACGACTAAATGATATTCATTACTTTCTGCTCTTTCATGGTTTTATAATTGTCAGTCTCCACTAAAGGATATTTAACATGTGTGTACAAATATATAACTAAAAACTAAAATACTTTTAAAGATTTTTTCAAAACTCACCGTCATAGCAGTAGAAGGGTTTTTCCTCCTTGCATTTGTCGGAGCTCCATTTTCCATTTGGCTTAGTCATAGCACATGGCTTTGAGGTTGAGGCTACATCTTCAAATGAGTCCTCCCAGTGTCTGAAAGAGAAATTCTTCCCATCTGACCAACTCCAGGTGTCTCTGAACAGGCCGATCCAAAACTCGTTATCTAGATTTGACACTCTTTTCATTGTTTCCTTGAATTCTGTTGAATTCATCTGTTTGAATCCACTGACCAGGTCAGTGTGATGTTCTCTGCAGTAGCTCTGAGCCTGAAGCCAGTTCTTGGTCTCAACTTTACAGTGGTATGTTTGATTTGGTTCTGTGTGAAAAAAGAGACACAATTAATTACAAATTTTAAAGTTAATTAGTCTCAATAAATGTGTTTTCCTACAAAAAAATTGTGGAAAAATTTGAAAGAATTAACACAATTTGAGTTTAAAGTCTATTAAATTGTTACGTTTAATAATGTTACATTGCATAATTAAAAGTAGGCCTGTACCTGACCACTGTCGTATACATATTTTATACATATATATATATTGTTGTCTTAACAATGTATTCCGAAAAATACGTGTGATTATATTTTCAAAATTGTTACACAGTATGACATGAGGTTAACACACAATATCAAAATTAGATATGTATTCTCACCATTGTAGCAGATGAACCCACGATATTCATTACAAGGGATATCACGCCATTGTTGACATTTTATCCCCACACAGTTAGCCTCATTATCCGGCTGACCTGTCTCCCATTCTGTCTCAGATTCTTTGAACTCCACCCCCGGCAGAGACCAGTGCCACGACCTCTCGGTTCCTGGTATGCTCCTCAGTCCAATCCAGGCGTCTGTAGTCTGTGAAGAGTTAGTCAGTCTCTCCAGGTCTCTCATGTCAGACACTGTGGCCAGGTCAGTGAAATGCTCTCTGCAATAACTCTGGGCTTCCTCCCAGGACCTTTCCTCTCTAATGAAGTGGTACTCATAGAGGTGACATGTGAAGAAGGAACACTGACCTAAAAACAGAGACAATTCTGCAGTGATGGAGCTGACAGTATGACAAGCACCTGATCATTAAATCAAACTCATGAGTACTAAAATCACCCCCAGCACTTACACCATCCCCTTCATCTTAACGGGGGTCTGAGGACACTTATTTCACGTTTTATTGTTATGAAGAGTGAGCAGTTTCATGACTCCAGATGTGATTTAATTTAGAATCCACTTACCCATCAGAATGAGCACAAACAGACTCCACTGCATCTTTGCTCTGTTAGATGAAACCAACATTGTTAGTGTACAGTGATCATTTACAAATCTTATAAATGATGTCAGTTACATTTAAATAATTTAAAAAACCTAATGGGTCAGTCAAATGACCAGAAACACAGACTGCACCACTCCCTTCAGTGCAGCAGTTTAATGAGGAAGTTAAAGCTGGGGTAGGTCATTTTGGAGAAACCAGCTCGAGTGCGCTAGAATTTGAAAATACACAGCCGGAAAAAATCTGCCACTTCCTTACAGAGCCCCTCCTCCAACACACACGAACGCGCACATGACCAATGAGGGCACGAGATAAGTTTGTGCACAGATGGAAGGCTGACAGGCAGGTCGGCCATCCAGTTATTTTAGCCGGGCCGGCTAAAATGATTGGTCGTGCTTTTTACAGTACTACGGCTTCCACAGATTAAAAATTGTTATGGATTTTTTGTCAAATCAGTAAGCACTTAAGATATTCATTGCTCTCGGGATGTTAAGAGCATTCCATGGAATATAACAAAAAGTGTATCTCGTGCCGGTTTCTCAAACTTACCTACCCCACCTTTAATGTTAAGAAAATGCAAATTCTGAGCAGCACCAGCAGTAACAGGCACACACCACCAGGCTGTCAGGAGGCTGAACTCTCTCTCCCCCCCCCCCCCCCCCCCCCCCCTCCCACCTCTCCCCTCTCTCTCTCCCTCTATCTCACCTCTCCACCCTGCCCCCACTGGACCTGGACTTTAACACCCCCCCCCCACACACACACAGACACAAACAATCCAGCACCAGTCACTTTTACGCTGCTATGAAAATATGTTGCACTCTCATTTGCACTATGTACGTCACCTTTTTTTTTTATATATATATATATATATATCCTGCTTACTTGAAGTAAACGGTTATTTTGTGTTTTTTTGTAATTATTGAGTGTTCTTGTATTTGAATGTGTTATTTTATACCTCGGGACTGTGGGAAACAGTATTTCGATCGTGTGCACAAACATATTTTGAGATTGACAATAAAGTTGACTTTGACTTTGACTTGACCATAACATTTATTTTTAGCACATGGAAATGTCACATTTCAATGAAGCACCAGTTGCAAACTAAACATTAACTGTATAGTGCCACACAACAACACTGACTTTTTATGTTTGTTTTTTTGTCTTGGCTCTACGTATTAATATGTTGCTGGTGATTTATGTTGTAGATTATTTATTCACATTACAATGTACTCCTACTATCAGAGACATAAACTGAAATTCTAGCTTCATTAAATTGTGTATTGTTGCTTTTATAAGCCCGATTAAAAGATGTGTGTTAATTATTTTATTAGGGGAGAACTTACCCTAATGAAAATTACATTGTGTTTATTTGAACTGAGAGTGAGATTGCTGTGTATACACATCATCTCCAATAAAACATTTAAGATTTACCAACGTTTTTTAAAGCAGGAAAATAGTGCTTTTAAGCAGCCCTGAGTAATGTCTATGGGACAGGCTGCATACATCGCCCACAAAGCTCTAAAAACCTAACATGAACCTGAAAGGTAAAACTCAGGGCAGCAAATGTCCACTAGACTCAGACTAAATGTTTTGTTTTCATTATAAATGTCCAGCGTTCTTGGTAAAGTGCCCATCTTTTGTAAAAAATCAAATGTTTTAAAGTGAACATTAGATAAAGTTTATTATTCAAAATAAACACTGAGATTTATAAATAAATAAATAAACATTCCAGTTGATTTCAAGAGAAACAAATGATTTAAGGGAATAAATTAACATAAAAGGGTTTTAGATTTCATTACTTCTGATTGAGATGTGATTCATTAAATGTTCCTCCCCTTTGGAAAATATTCTGAAGGAGAATATCTTTCTCAAAAATAAACAAAATATGAAAATGACTGAACAGAATCACACTTACTTCTCCTGAGTCGTCCTGTCAGCTGCTTCTCTCTCCGTCTCTCTCGATGTGCTGGGGAAGACTCAGATATCCACGAGTTCGCTGCTCTCTTTGAGCCACCTTTGGACAAACATTTGAATATTAAAATTCAGATGTCAAAGAGGTCTATCATGGTGGATATATGATCCATTGTTGCTAAGAATATCCTATACATGATGTAACAGCAAACACATACTGCCCTGTTGACTTTCTAACAAATGAGAGAAACTTGTCCGGCAAAAATATCCACTAATAATATTAATTATATTTATATATTCATTATATTGTCTATATTTCTAATTGTTTCTGAGGAATTTATCAGAAACGATGAGTTATTACTGCCCGAGTTCTACAAGTAGATAGTGATAACAAACATTTCATTAACAATTGATATAGCAACAAGAGAAAGGGTTTTTAGTCAAATATAAAAAATGTGCACAAGTTTTACTGAATTTTCTTAAACCTTCACATGGTCAGTTTACATTGTTGTATCTATACATAAACAAAAGGCCGATAAGTATTAAAGTACTGTAAGTGCTGAAAACCCTTGTCCTGATATCAGCAGGGAGCTCGTTGCACCAATTAGGAGTGAGGATAGCAAACAGGCTCGTTTCTGTAGACGGGTACCTGGGTCCCACTCACACTGGGGAAGGAGCGAGCCGATTGGTCGATGCATAGTGAGACGCACGTGAAGGAGTGTTTGGTTTAAACATGTCTTGTGTGTAGGCAGGGGCACTTAGGGGGGGCAAACAGGGGGCTGTGACGCGTAGCTTGGACCCCCCTGTGGCCCGATTCCAAAATAATAAATCTATGATAATGCAATTAATGTAAAATACTAAGTTACTGTGCTTTTTTTCAGTAATATAATTTCAGTGAGTTACTGGAACAAATGTTGTAACTTACACAAATCCCAACACATATTAAGAAATACAATAAAACCAAAGTTTTTCATAAATAATGTATTTATTACCGCAAACTTATTTTATTCTTCTGTATCTTGGGCCAAAGTAACTAAAACAATAAAATAAGATGATAACAAAGTCATTGACACAAACTCTGTTACTTAATCAAACACCAATAATGGTATTTTATGCTTTATTATGCGCTCTGACTTTAAACAAAAACATTTTAAATCTCCTTCTTCCTGCATTACATGTGCCTCTCATTAAATGATTGGCCCCATCACGGCCCCGCCAGTAAAATTAGTCTAGAACCACCTGCACCCACTTCTATTCCGACTGCCTCAATGTATTGGTGTTGTATGTTATCGTCTCCGTTCTCCCCAAGAGACCCCTCTGGGACGTAAGACTAAACGGTGCTTGAATGTGTGTGAATGTTAATTTCTGCCTCTGTATGAATGGGTGACAACGGGTGAATGCTGACCTGTTTATGTAAAACGCTTTGAGGGCTCATAAGTATTTATTAAGTAAGTAAGTATTTCTTTTGAGGATAAAACCATTATTTCCAAACTTATCAGTGTAGCTTTCAGCATTTTTTAAACTATGTTTGTTGGACAGTCAGCTTTCCGGGTCCCATCTCTGGGTTTTTTCCATTACATCACTGTATGTAAATGTCCTGTCATAACTGATATGGACTTCTGCTTTGGATCAATGGTCGCGACAGAGATCATAATATTTTGTGTTGTAATATTCAAATGCTGGCAGTAAATTAGCGACATATTAAACATCTATTGGGAGAAGTCTAAACCAGTATGACGCAGAGAGTGAAGCGAGGAGAGAAGAAACCAGCGTAAGTTTAACCTCTGTTATGTCTCTTATTTTGATAGAGTTTATTGTAGTAAACATTGTATTGTGAATGTATCTTTTTTCCTTCAGTATTTCTAATTTCTAGTATACTTTCTTATAATTTAATTCTCTATAACTTTCACGAAGGGTGTACACAGTTACAGAAACTCTTTATAATACATGTTTAGGTTGCCATACCCTTGTGTGGCAGGAATTGACTGATTCACACTTGCGTATTGTAACTGGTTCCTCTCATATATGTATCGCATGTGTGGGGGAAACTTCTGTTGCCGCGTCAATTCTGAAGAACTCTACCCCAGACCTGTATTTAGCTAGTTCAGAGAGAATAATCAACATTGAGCATAACAAGACAGAATCATAACACCTCTATCAGCTGACTCCAACAGGCAGGAACAGGGAGACAAAGCACTGAGAGCACAGCAGCCAAGGTAACAGGTGAGTGTGCTCAGTCAGGACAGCATGAACTGATACATTGGAACATATTTCCCCAACAGTTCCTCTCTTTTTATCAATTTTGATAACCTAAAAACCTTAGTCTAATAACATTTTGTTCATTACTTAAATCAATGGGAATCTTCAGATTTGAGTGTGGACTTACACAACATCAATTACATCAATAACAATCACATTAAGAACAACATAATACGACTGAAACATTCAATCACAATGATCGAGACAGCCAATCATAATAGAACAATCATCTCTTGTCAGTGTTTGGAGCATCTTTTGTCAAAAGCATAATAATGAACACATAAAATCATATATACATAATAACAAAAACATTTATTTTAAACTAATATGTTTTAACATTTACTCATTAGTTAATGGTTGTATAGTAGCCTGAGTTTCGTGCAGCCTTTAGTTTTACTAGGTGCACTGTAAAAAAAAAAACGTTGTTTTTACGGTAAAAACCTGGCAGCTTTGTTGCCAGAATAATGATGTAAAAAATACGGTAAACTGTAAACAACTTTACAGAACAACGTGTATATTTTACAGTTTAAAACTGTTGTAATTTACATTTTAAATCTGTCATTTCAACAGCCCTTTTCTGCTGAATTAGCATGATCACGTTGCTATTAAACTGATTATTTCAGTAAGATTTACATGCAGTTGTTGTCTATTGTACATTGAATCCCATTCAATTTTACAGAAAAATACCAAACAAATAACACTGTTTAACTGTAAAAGCATCAGTGTAATGCTGTAATTTAACTGAATGTTCCCGCAAATTATAATCAAAAGTTGTGTATAATTTAGTGTATTTTGCCGTAGTAATGACGAGTTTTACGGTGAAAGCAACATCTAAATACTGCAATTTAAATTTTCTGTAAAATGTATTTATTACAATTAAAATGCAGAAAAAACTGTTCTATGAATATCAATCTCAAATATATAGCATAAAACCGCCTGTAAGGATTATTGATATATAAAAATGTTTTTCCTATACATTAGTCAGATTGAAAGATTTCATTTAAACTACACCTTCACTAAACCTTCGTATATATATGTTTGACTATTACCAGAAATGTGAAGAATGTAATCCAGGGTACACAGATTAAGCACTTAAAATTTAAAATGCAAAGCTAGATAAACCTCAAGAGCCACTGTATTAAAAGTTGAAAAAATTCCAACAAGAACTTGCCTTTCCAAGAATTTATTATATATATATATATAATAGCAGTGATCAAAAACATCTGTCATTTCTCAACATACATATTGGTAAAACATACAAACTAAGGCTGCACAATAAACAAACAGCTCACATTGTCCAGGAAATTCAAGCTGAACAAAGTTGAGAGGTTACTTGCATCACATCAAATGATTTATGGGAAATAATGTTTTTAAATATTTTAGTACTTTATATGTCTCATCTCTTATAGTGGGCACCTGTATAATATAATACTCGACTGTCACAGCCACAGACTGAGCTGTAACTTAGCCAAAATAAGGGATTGTCTTAGTTGAATACATGTTCATTGCTAAAGGAAGTGTGTACGTGATGAAGCTACAGTTGCAAAACACATGTGTGTGTGTCTAAGTGAGATAGGTGAAGAGGTAGGGTCAGCAGAGACCCTTCACTTCAGAAGCAAAATCCCAAGTGGAAAACAAAACAAAACCACCCAGTGGAGTGTAACACGTCAACATTTTTACACTCAACAGTGATGTCCTGAGCTTTTACAATGACCTTAAAAGAATAGTTTGACATTTTGAGAGTTACATATTGCATTTTTTTAAATTAGTTAAAAGAACATGGGAAAAAAAGGCACTTCAAATTTTAACTACGATTTAAACAATCAAACAAACTGTAACTTGGGCACATCGCCACATGCCATTGATCTTACTGTCCATATTCAGACATCACGCCACTCATGGTCCGAAAGTTCCTGTATCAAGGTGAGGACTCTCGGGTTCACCTGAAGACGGGATGCACGTGTCTTCTCCACTTTGGTGCCCTTCTCTGGGTTGATGGAGAAAAAACACCTTAAAATAAAAATACAAACAAACAACAGAATTAATAATAAAATAGCTTGCCTAACAACAAAAAAACTTCACATCAATCTTATTATTTTGAAGCCAAAATGACAATTATCTTAACCCCCAATTCACTGAAGCAGCTGCTTTAGATTTGTTGCAGTTTAATAAAATTAATTGTTGGATAAAGCCAATCCCAAAAAACACATACCTCTGGACAAACTCCAGGGTGGATGCCAGCTCTGACGGGTAGGCGATGTTGAAGCAATAATAGCTCCCAAACATCATGGACAGGGCAGAAACCAAGGAGGGGATGTTGTCCTGTACTATGTTTCGATCCACACTCAGCATGAATCGCCTTGAAGAATAGCATGATCGTCCTAAAAAAGAAGAAAAACACAATTCAAACTAAATTAAAACAAGACTTGTCTTCCTGAAATATTTCACAAAACAATTTTAGCACACATTTTAAGGTCTGTTAAATTGCTCACCATCAATACAAAAATGTATGTATGTGTATTTGCAGGTTAAGGGGAGATAAATGTAATGTCAATTTGACTTGCTTTTAGGGGATAGTTCATATTGTTTGAAGGGGGGTTGTAGGAGCTACAGTTTGGAGAAACAGAGAGGAGAACCAGCAGACAGCTAAGCAATGCACTGCTGTGGACATAGTTAAGCCACCAAAAAAACTAAAACAATATTACTCTTAGTGTATGCTATATTAAAGAATATTTTCAAAGCTCTACCTTTCTGTCAGACAGCTATACAGTCTGTTTCTGATAGGGACTGAAGCAGCAGGGTACATTTGTGACAATATTATAAATATAGCGTACACGTAAACTGAATTTTTAGGTGGCTAAAATACGTTTCGCTGCTGCACCCATCCACAGCTTTACATACGTACCCGTACTCCTGCCTGTTCCTCCAAAGACATGCAAGTAATACACTGACTATGGATAAGTATCCATAAGCATCCAAACTAGCCCTTTACGAGCTTACGTCTCAAATTAGACAGAAAAGAGAGAAAGAAGTGGCAGAAAGAACAGAAAAAAGTAGACTGCCCGTTAACTTTGAACCCGCTCAGATGTAGCTTCAAACCCCCCACTTCACAACAGCATGAATTAAACGAAAATAAAGAGTTCAGCTTTTAGCATGATACTTCAATAACGTTACCAGACTATTTAAATTAACTCCCGGTCAGTAGACGTTATAACTATGACTGCAAAATGCACTCAATCACAAACAGAAGCTAGCATTGTCCTGACAACACACCGTTGTTTGCTTGCAGTTCGCGCCAACACATTTGAAAAAACACTTATGCAATGCAGAACATAAACCCTCAACGTTTTGCTGCAAAATGCACTCAATCACAAACAGAAGTTAGTATTGTCCTGACAACACACCGTGTTATAATTGAAGTTTGAAGAAAATAAACGGTTAGCTTACCAGTGCTACAGATGTGATCCTGCACTCATGTGCACACAGCTCCGTGGCAGGCAGACTTGAGACAGACTTGGCCGCATCCTGAGCCGTAACCGTTAACCTGCAAAAACGGCAGGTAATCATTTTTAGCACGCTAACATGACTGCCCGTTAAATTTGAACCCCCTCAGATGTAGCTTCAAACCCCCCGCTTCACAACAGCATGAATTAAACGAAAATAAAGAGTTCAGCTTTTAGCATGATACTTCAATAACGTTACCAGACTATTTAAATTAACTCCCGGTCAGTAGAAGTTATAACTATGACTGCAAAATGCACTCAATCACAAACAGAAGCTAGCATTGTCCTGACAACACACCGTTGTTTGCTTGCAGTTCGCGCAAACACATTTGAAAAAACACTTATGCAATGCAGAACCCTCAACATTTTGCTGCAAAATGCACTCAATCACAAACAGAAGTTAGTATTGTCCTGACAACACACCGTGTTATAATTGAAGTTTGAAGAAAATAAACGGTTAGCTTACCAGTGCTACAGATGTGATCCTCCGCTCATGTACATACAGCTCCGTGGTCCGTGGAAGGCAGACTTGAGAGACAGACTTGGTGCGCACTGAGCCGTAACCGTAAACCTGCAAAAAGTTGCAGCTCCCGCGATAATTAAATAGTCCAATGAAATAACAGAAACAAACTCTACTGCTCAGTAGGCGTGTCTCAGTTCAGCGGCCGTTTCCTTCGGAGGCGTTTGATTACTGTTTGGGCTGTCTGCCGTGGGCTGCATTCCACTCCAAATAGCCGGTCGGCCGCAGAATCCAAACGCCAGCTGTTTTATGGATTCTCATTTAATTTCCAAGAATATCTCAGTACTGGGTTATTTCCAATTTCAAAAATAAACATATGTATTAAACAAATAGAAATAAGAAGTAAGTATATTATAGTATATTCAAGAATGAAAAAATATAAAAAAACATGATTTTAACACTGTCATGTTGTAATTTTAACTGTATTGTATTGTTTTATGTATTACAGTTTTTCTGTGTTCAAACCACAGTAATCTGTAAATTATACAATGAAATATAATTATTTTAACATATTCTTAATGTGAATTTAACAGTTTTGTTTGGTTCAGTACTTTACGAAATATTACTGTAAATTAAACACTGCTTCATTGTTTCTCTATTTACAGTTTTTTGATGTTGTGATTTTACAGCTTTTCCCTGTTAATTTCACAGACTTTTTTTACAGTGTGGAAACATTGTCTATAGAATGTGAATACATGTAGAACTAGACATTAAGAGGCCCCTGACATTAGGCCTATTTTAACAATAGTATTACAATTTAACATGTATCTGAACCAAATGCCCTAAGTGAAGCCGTTAGTCTCATCTGACTGACCCAAGGGTTGGTGCTGGTGTGACAGGGAGACTTCCAAGTGTTTAAAGCAGATGTCATGCCTTCAGTTCATGGCTCAGTGGGGGGGAGCAGACCCATATGAGACAGTATCAACGGCTGTAATGTTCGTCTGCCTCCTGAGTCTTTGGAGGAGGAGGTGCGGCAGTTTGAGGAGTGTCATTCTCTCTGGGAGCAGGAAATGGTGTCCATTCTCGGACCAGACCATTAATGTCATGTAGAGCAGCCATAGCATCTCTGTGACTGCACTCAGCCGGACTGTAGCAGGGCAGAACTGGGTGACTTTTAGTGAAGCCGTCCAAGGCCATAGACAAAATGGAACCACGTACTAACAAAAGGGACACAAGGTCATCAATGTCTCTCTTTACCTTTGGCCTGGTTGAAAAACAAATTAGTGGAAAAAATGTGGAACACTAATCCATCATCATGTGACATTTAGAGTTAATTTAAATAATTACTTATGGGTTGAAGTCAAATTAACATTAACATTAGAACTAAAGTCAGTCAAAATTGGACGTGCACGGATCAGAATCTATACACCGTTTTCCCAGCTCTGTAATGAAAAGGATATCAAGATTAGGTACATTACAGGAGTGTTAAAACATCCAAACATGCATACTTATCTTATTCTAGAGGACAGGTCTAATGTTGTGAACCAAATTATCAAGTCAAAGTTGTTTTATTTATTTTATCTTAAAATTAAAATTAAAATTAATTTGATTAAATAATTAATCTTGAATCACTAATAACTCCAAAAAAGGCAACAACTGTTTTCCCTGTTACATCGTGTAATTGATATTCTTTCCATCAATGGATCATATATCCACCATGATAGACGTCTTTGACATCTGAGTTTTAATATTCAAATGTTTGTCCAAAGGTGGCTCAAAGAGAGCAGCGACCTCGTGGATATCTGAGTCTTCACCAGCACATCGAGAGAGACGGAGAGAGAAGCAGCTGACAGGACGACTCAGGAGAAGTAAGTGTGATTCTGTTCAGTCATTTTCATATTTTGTTTATTTTTGAGAAAATATTCTCCTTCAGAATATTTTCCAAAGGGGAGGAACATTTAATGAATCACATCTCAATCAGAAGTAATGAAATCTAAAACCCTATTATGTTCATTTATTCCCTTAAATCATTTGTTTCTCTTGAAATCACTTGGAATATTTTATGTATTTGTATTAAAATCTCAATGTTTCATTTTGAATCATAAACTTGATCTAATTTTTCAAAAAAGTTGGCACTTTACCAAGAACGCTGGACATTTATAATGAAAACCAAAACATTTAGTCTGAGTCTAGTGGACATTTTCTGCCCTGAGTTTTACCTATCAGGTTCATGTTAGGTTTTTAGAGCTTTGTGGGCGATGTATGCAGCCTGTCCCGTAGACATTACTCAGGGCTGAAAACCCCACTATTTTCCTGCTTTAAAAAACGGTGGTAAATCTTAAATGTTTTATTGTAGACGATGTGTATACACAGCAATCTCACTCTCAGTTCAAATAAACACAATGTAATTTTCATTAGGGTAAGTTCACCCCTAATAAAATAATTAACACACATCTTTAAATCGGACTTATAAAAGCAACGATACACAATTTAATTAAGCTTTTATTTCAGTTTACTTCTCCGTTCTGGTTAAAGAACCCATAAAGTCTCACCAACACCTAAAACATAGTGTATGTTTTTGATAGTAGGCTACATGTGAATAAATAAACAAAACAATATAGAACTAGAAAAATATAATGGCCTTGATAAAAAAACATGAAAAGTCAGTTTTGTTGTACGGCACTATACTGTTATTGTTTAGTTTCTAACTGGTGTTTGCATGTTTCATTCAAATAAGACCTTTTCATCTGCTAAAAATACATTTTACGGTGTGTGCCTACGGTGCATTACGGAGCCCCTAAAGGGACAACAACAAAGAGAGAGAGACAAAAAAGAGAAGTCGGGATAACGAGATACTAACCCGTGATCCCGACTTTTTTCTCTCTCTTTTTATTTATTTGTTCATGTCCTTTAGGGGCTCCGTATGTTACTGATGGGGTTGCTTTAAATGTGCCTTTTCTCTCCATTTACATCTTCATTAAACTACTGCACAGAAGCGAGTGGTGCAGTCTGTGTTTGTGTTCATTTAACAGAAACATTAGATGTTCAAAATAGTTTAAATGTAACTGACATCATTTATAAGATTTATAAATGATCAATAATAATATTGGTTTCATCTAACAGAGCAAAGATGCAGTGGATTCAGTTCGTGCTGATTCTGATGGGTAAGTGGATCATCTTATCAGATTTGTAACTGATATCACATCTGGAGCAGGCACGTGCACACATAGACATCAAAGTGGGCTTGAGCCCCTGCCCTTTTTCTTCCTCCAGAGAAAGTGCCCTTTTACTTTTTACTTTTACTGTCCCATGTTATGCCGGCTTTTCTTGGCTTATTTTGAAGGTGAGTGGTGATGAACAAATTACTAAACTGCGAGTGCCTCGAGTTTACAGGTAATTAGCTAAAAGCAGGGGCGGACTGGGACTCAGCCCGGGACTCTCGACCGGCCCACTTCGGTACCGCCGGCCCACCTCGGTACCGCAAGTAAATTATCAACGGGGAGGGGGCGGGGGGTGCTAGTGAGTTATCCGAGCGGCCCACCTCGGTGCCGCAAGTAAATACCGCGAGGAAATTGTTGACGGGGGGGGTGCTAGTGACTTATCCGAGCGGCCCACATCGTCCGACCGGCCCACTTCAGTACCGGCCCATCGGGATTCGTCCCGATGGCCAGTCCGCCCCTGGCTAAAAGACAATAACAATGATAGTTAACTAAGGCTACTAGCTAATGGATAAGTTAGCTCAAGGTTTAGCTAAGGTAATTGATCATGGGCATACAGGCTAATGTACTGTACTTAAGGGGAGACACTTAAAGTGAATACAATAAAATGTGTATCTAATAACGTCATCACAATCGCCACATTGATATGCAAATTAGGCGTTAACTAGGCCTAATTGTTCCTAAACATGGAAGCTAAATAAACCAAAATAGTAGTACATGAAAAAACGATATTTTTGCCTGTAATGTCCTTAAACAGTAACTTCATAATTTTGATTGTTGGCTGCTCATGTAATAACTATTAATTGTACTAGTTTGTTGTCTGCTGTTGTGCTTAGTGAATACTAAAGAAGACCATTGTCTCCGTGTTAGCTGATTATTTTGTAGAATTCTGTTGAGTATTAAACAATTGCGTGAGTGTGAGGGTATTAAAAATAAATTGGTCAGTAAGTCAGAGATGTACAACTTTTTGTTTTAAAATATTTTTTTATAAATGATTATGGGAAGTGCCCTTTTTCTCACTTGAGCACCCGCCCCCCAAAATGTCTGTGCACGTCCCTGATCTGGAGTCATGAAACTGCTCACTCTTCATAACAATAAAACGTGAAATAAGTGTCCTCAGAGCTCCGTTAATAAGCCCTTAGCCTGTTTTTCAGGTCTCAGGCTCGAAAATGACATTCCCAGAACAAATGACCATATCTTCCCTTCTAAAAGGGTTAAATTAATAATCTTTTTTCTCAAAGTAATGATAAACCTGTGAGTTGGATGTAGAAAAGTCAGAATCAATATAATTATTTTAAAGAAAATTCAGATTTTACATAGTAAAAAACTGTAAATTATAGTGTCCATCCAAAAATTCTTTTTTACTTATAGTGAAAACTACCCTTGGATGATGGTAAGGTAGACTCAAAGCTTTAGGAATCCAAAGTACAACATATAATAAGTACCCTGTATCAAAATTGATGCAAAACAAGTGACATTTGACCTTTTTAGAGAGATTTAGCAAAAAGAAACCACTTCTGGGGTCATTTGGGTGGATTTTCCATATATCTGGCCCCCCTTGCTCGATTTTGATGGTTGACACCTCTTTCTGACCGTTAGAGCCAATAGAATCGAAGGGGGAGTCCCCCACACACACTCATTGTGAAGAGAAAAGGTGGGGGCTTCGCGCATGTAATTTAGCATCAGAGTGAACCTATCTCTAGCTTTGACATCTGGAAACGGAAAAGCAGTTTTAATGCTTATGGATTATCAGAAATCATTTAAAAGGGACACAGACACATTGGATTAACCTATGGATTAACTTCAGCAGCGTTTTTATCGTTTTAATGCCATTGAAGACCACTTTGGAGAGACTACAGAGCCAAGGTAAAAATGTTAGCATTTTTAGCTACCTAGCGTCACCTGTTTTGATGTCCGTTTTTGCTTATAACATCGCAAATACGTATAATTCAGTGGTAATGTGGGTGTCCATTGATTCTGTGTCACCTCACGATGTGAAACGATGTCATGGATGTAGAGAAGAGATAAATAATAAGGTTTTGTGAGTGATTTTCGGTGCAGTAAGGTGTTAGCATTTTTCGCTCGTTGCTAATTCAGAGGCTCAGTGTTAGCATTGTGGGTTTTCTTTTGAAAAAAAAATTAAAATGATCAGTTAGATGAGTTTCTTCCCGTTACATGGATATAAAACATTCATAGTTTTATTAAATGAACATGCCTTCAGACACTGTTTCCTGCAAGATGTTGCTGCAGTGCCCCGGTACCGGGGTCTCTCGGGCTTAACATGTTAAGATGAAGGGGATGATGTAAGTGGTGGGGGTGATTCTAGTAGTCATGATTTTGATTTAATGATCAGAAGCTTGTCATACTGTCAGCTCCATCACTGCAGAATTGTCTGTGTTTTTACGTCAGTGTTCCTTCTTCACATGTCACCTCTATGAGTACCACTTCATTCAAGAGGAAAAGACCTGGGAGGAAGCCCGGAGTTATTGCACAGAGCATTACACTGACCTGGCCACAGTGTCTGACATGAGAGACGTGGAGAGACTGCCTAACTCTTCACAGACTACAGACGCCTGGATTGGACTGAGGAGCATCAATGAAAGAGATATCAAAGAGTGGCACTGGTCTCTGCCGGGGGAGAAGTACAATCCTACAGAATGTGAACCAGGATGTGCGCCTGAATGGGGTCGAAATCCAGATGAGCCGAACAATCTAGGTGACAATCCAGAGAACTGTGTGGTGATTAGGGCCCTAAGAAAATGGCACGATGTCCATTGTCCTGAAATCCATAAGTTTATCTGCTACAATGGTGAGTATAAGTCACTATTAACGCTATATAAATTATATCACAGTGTGTAACAATAGTTGACAGATAACTCATGTGTTATACGCATGTGTAGAGTTAAATTAAATTGAAAAACATTTTTGATTTTCACATTAAACATAACATTATTGGTAACTGTGATGATACAATTCTACTTGTTTAAATACATTGTGATGGTAAAGCATGGCCTATTTTTTTATGCAATATACATTATTATACCAAACACTTTCGTCAAGCTGAAACTTAGATCGTGTTCGTATTATTGCAACATGAAAAATATTTTTGAAACTTGTAAAATGTGTCTTTTCATTCTCACAGAAACAGGGCAAGAGAAATACTTTGTAATTGATGAACCTGAACTGAATTGGCTTCAGGCTCAGAGCTACTGCAGAGAAAATCACACTGACCTGGTCAGTGGAATCACACACATCAATTCAACAGAATTCAAGGAACGGGTCAATAAACTCAATAATCAGGGTCTGTGGATCGGCCTGTTCAGAGAGATCTGGAGTTGGTCAGATGGGAAGAATGTCTCTTTCAGACACTGGGATCCGGACTCATTGGAAGATGAAGCCTCAAAGACTTGTGCTATGACTACGCCAAATGGAAAATGGAGCTCCGACAAATGCATGGATCCAAAACCCTTCTACTGCTATGACGGTGAGTTTTGGAAAAGTCATTGAATGTTTTTTTGTTTCATGTTTTTTGTTAAATATTTATACATGTATGTTGAATATCCTTTTGTGGAGAAAATATGTATAATACACACACAATTAGAGATCTGGATAATTTGTTTATTCATACTAGAACAAATATTATTTTACTTAAAATATATAAAAACGTGAAAGAGCAGTTTTAAATATCACTAAGCAATTTGTTTGTTTTTGTCCTTAAGACAGATCTTTTAAACCTGGCTTTTACAGAAGGTGCCACATCATTTCTGGCCTTATTTTTCCTTGTCATTGGTTTTCATTGTATTTGTATCTTTTTAACTTAAGCAACTTTCTTTTTTTTCCTTTTTTAAAGAAATGATCCTTATATGAAAGGTGCTATGTTATTGAAGTTGAGAGTTGTTTTGCAATAAATGGTTACCCTAACTAAAAAAATGTCAATTACAGACAAAGTGATCCTGATCAATGAGAGTAAGACTTGGGATGAGGCCCTGACTTACTGCAGAGAGAAGCACCGTGACCTGGTCTCCATCACTGACAGTCACCAGCAGAGATGGGTCCACGAGAGAGCCAAGATGGCCGACACTCCCGTCTGGCTGGGAATGCGCTACACCTGCACTCTGGATCTGTGGCTCTGGGTCATTGATCGTCTGGTCTGCTATAACAACTGGGCCCCAGACCAAATGGATGAGCAGTGTGGCATGGCTGGAGTCATGGAGAGAGATGGAAAGTGGTACCTGACCATAAAAAGTTTCATTTCATCTGCGCTAAGTAAACCCATTGGTCTATTTACTGCTACAAGCTCACTCTTCTCTAATCTGTATCTGCTCTCTGGGTTTATTGAATGGCTCTAGTTCAAATATAGAAATCACAACCTGAAGAGGGGAGAAACTAAATTACTAACAGAATTATTATTATTAATTAATATTATTATTAATTTATTTTTACTAATTGAGGATTAGAAATTGAGAAAAATGGGCGACACTAAATGTAACGTGTTTTTGTCTCTGTGAACATCTGAATTACTTTATATGTTTTTGTTGTAGTAGTTATTCATATAGTGCGTGTATATTTATCCTCTTAAAGTGTGAAACATGTAATCATCATTTGAATTGTTGTTGTGTTAAATCTATAATGTTTTGCTTTTCATAAAATATTTAACTTTTTGGTGATGGTTAAAATATATAAAACCTTATTTTGTCATATTTACCTTCATTGAGTTTTAACTGGATGTTTAATTGTCTAAAGCTGAATAAACGATCCAAGCAAAAAACAGGATGTGGTGCTTTCTTCCACTGGCTTTAAATATGAATGTTTTACATTTACCTAAGACGTGCTTATTTGACAGTAAAACATATATATAATATAATGTATGGGTTTATAATGTAAAGGGATTCCTCCATGGCTGTCATTCTTACAAATCAAACTACATAACAAGGACTGTGTTTGAGGGCACTGATAGATTTAATTCTTGATTTCTAAGAAGGTGCTTGCCAAAATGTAAGCACACTAAGAAAGCAGGAAATGTGCTGATTAGTCATAAAATGTGATGTTTTTGTTGGTCTAGTTATCTTTCAACACTAGAAGGCGCACTTGAACCAGATTTTCTGTTGAAAACATGTGCCTGCTGTCATCGCTATAGGCCTATGATAGCAATGCATGTATAAACATCTTACAAACAATTTCATAATGACTTTCTAAACAGAAATGTGTTGACAATAAATGTCACGTGATAATTAAACATGAGTCTCAATTTAACCCCATTGAGTGTATTGGAAACTTTAATGCACATGTGTTGAGTTTTATACTTGTCAATGGAAACATTGGAACCCAAATTGATATTTAAAAGTTTATTGAATATGAGCTATAACACACGTGGCAGAAACATACATAATTGTCCGTCTTTTTCAAACAGTTTAACTTAATATACATTTTTCTATAGTTAAAAATATATTCTTTGCTGCTCTCTGGTGGACAAACCGTGTTCTGCTAGAGCAGCCTCCCTCTCCTCCATCCTCATCCTTCTGAACCTTTTTCAGCGTTGACATTAAACCACCAGTTCTCCTTCAAAGTCATAAATTCAAAGTCAACTTTATTGTCAATCTTCCAGTTTGTGTGTACAGACAGAGAGATCGAAATACCGTTTCCCACAACCCCCAATACAAAAACAAATATATATAAAAATATGTATGCAAATATGTATATACCTATACAATCAAAGACACATTTATACATATGCACATATTACAACCTAAATAAAATCACAAAAATGAAGAGGCAGGTGGAGGGATGGGTGGGGTAACCCACAATGCTGAGTGCTCTGCGGGTGAGGCAGGTGTTGTAAATGTCCAGGAGTGATGGGAGTGAGGCACCGATGATCCTCTCAGCTGTGTTCAGCTGTGTTCACCTGCTCCACAGCAGCACCACCGATGGTCAGTGGGTGGGGGTGTTGGGTGTAGGTTCTCCTGAAGTCGTTAACAATCTCTTTTGTTTTCTCCACATTGAGAAAGAGATTGTTATCTATGCACCACGTGGCCAGCTGGTTCACCTCCCTCCTGTAGTGGGTCTCATTGTTGTTGCTGATGAGACCCACCACGGTTGTGTCATCCGCAAACTTGATGAAGTGGTTGGAGCTGTGGGTGGGTGTGCAGTCGTCGGTCAGCAGGGTGAAGAGCAGGGGGCTGAGCACACATCCTTGGGGGGCCCCCATACTGAGTGTGATGGTGCCTGATGTGTTGTTGCCGACCCGTACAGATTGAGGTCTGGCAGTGAGGAAGTCCAGCAGCCAGTTACAGAGAAGAGAGCTGAGGCCGAGGTTTGTTTACAAACCAGCTGCTGGGGGATGATGGTGTTGAACGCTGAACTAAATTCTATGAACAATGAACAGCATCCTAACATAAGAGTTTTTAGTGTCCAAGTGGGTGAAGCCTGGGTGGAGAGCTTAAAATTATTAAAAAAAACATGAAAGAGCAGTTTTAAATATCACTAAGCTATTTGTTTGTTTTTGTCCTTAAGACAGATCTTTTAAACCTGGCTTTTACAGAAGGTGCCACATCATTTCTGGCCTTATTTTTCCTTGTCATTGGTTTTCATTGTATTTGTATCTTTTTAACTTAAAGGGGACCTATCATGCAAAATGCACTTTTGAACGTCTTTTATACATGAATATGTGTCCCCGGTGTTCCAGGGAACTCACCAAGTGTCAGAAAACACAACCCTCTCTCTTTTCCTCCATACCCAAATCTCTAAAAACGGGGTTGCAACGGAGCTGATTATTATTTGAATTTTTCTGACGTCAGAAAAGGGGTGCTCCGCCTATATGGGCAACTCTCCACCTATCAGGGGAATGAGAGACCGCTCGAAAGCGCTGGAGACGCTGTAGTACATATGCCAGGCCTGTAAGTGGCGCTGTAGTCTGCCACAAAAGCAGAATCAGCCCTTACAAAAACAGGGCTGGAAAAGAGCAAAAAGAGCTAAATGAGGCATGGCTAAAATGCATGATCTGTTTGGTATTTTGAAGACATGTTTTATATTGGTATGGCCCTACAATATATGTTTCAAATATAGCATGATAGGTCCACTTTAAGCAACTTTCATTTTTATTTTTTTTAAACAAATGATCCTTATATGAAAGATGCTATATTATTGAAGTTGAGAATTGTTTTGCAATAAATGGTTACCCTAACTAAAAAAAATTCAGACAAAGTGATCCTGATCAAAGAGAATAAGACTTGGGATGAGGCCTTGGATTACTGCAGAGTGAACCACCGTGACCTGGTCTCCATCACTGACAGACACCAGCAGAGATGGGTCGAAAAGAGAGCCAAGATGGCCGACACTGAGTTCGTCTGGCTGGGAATGCGCTACACCTGCACTCTGGATCTGTGGCTCTGGGTCATTGATCGTCTGGTCTGCTATAACAACTGGGCCCCAGAAGAAATGGATGAGCAGTGTGGCATGGCTGGAGTCATGGAGAGAGATGGAAAGTGGTACAAAAAGGCTGACAATGAAAAGTTTAATTTCATCTGCGCTAAGTAAACCCATTGGTATATTTACTGCTACAAGCTCACTCTTCTCTAATCTGTATCTGCTCTCTGGGTTTATTGAATGGCTCTAGTTCAAATATAGAAATCACAGCCTGAAGAGGGGAGAAACTAAATTACTAACAGATTACTAACTGAAATTGAGAAAAAGGGGCGACACTAAAGTCAACATATAATATATACATATTAATTTGTTGTAGTAGTTATTCATATAGTACATGTATATTTATCCTCTTAAAGTGTGAAACCTGTAAACATCATTTGAATTGTTGTTGTGTCCTATTATATGTTTATGAGGAAAAATATATAAAAAGACAAATCTATAATGTTTTGCTTTTCCTAAAATGTTTTACGTTATGGTTGAAATGTGGTGATGGTTATAATATGTGTATCACTATTTTTGTCATATTTACCTTAATGGAGTTTTAACTGGATGTTTAATTGTCTAAAACTGAATAAACGATCTGACCCAAAAACAAGGTGTGGTTCTTTCATCCACTGGCTTTAAATAGTCATGTTTTACATTTACATAAGAGGTGCTTATTTGAAAGTAAACACATATATAATGTATGGGTGGGTATGCAATCGAAAATAATTTCTCTATAGCTGTCATAATGAGGACTGTGTTTGAGTTCACTGACAGACTTCATTCTGTAATGAATATGCAGCTTGTCAAAATGCACCGTAAGTAAAACAGGAATTAGTCATAGAAGTGGAAGATGTTTTTGTTGTTGTGGTTATCTTTCAACACTAGAGGACGCAGTTGAACCAGCTCTTCTGTTGGTGCCTGCTGTCGTTGGGATTTGCCCACTATAAGAACAGTGATTCAAGAACAACTGCTAGAAATAAATGATTCATTGGACGATAACAATATGTTAATAACCAACTATGTTATGACGTTTTACATTTGTTCAGGTATCCATCATATAACACACACACACACACACACACACACACACACACACACACACACACACACACACACACACACACACACACACACACACACACACACACACACACACACACACACACACTAGTTTTAGTAATCAAGTCGTGAGAGGACAAGGGCCTGGACCAGAACCTGTGTTGCATTCTGGGTCAGTAGACGTAACCTTATGTTGAGTAGGAGCGGAGTAGCAGCCATGTTAGCAGTGAAGGAAAGTTGGTCATTGAATATCACATCCAGATTCCTGCCAGTGTGAGTTTGGGAAACAACAGAGGTGCCGGTGTTGATGGAGAGATCATGGATGGGAGAGTCTTTACCTGGAAGGAAGAGCAGTTCTGTCTTGTCTGGGTTGAGCTTCAGGTGGTGTGCAAGCATCCACTGGGAGATGTTAGCCGGACAAGCAGAGATACATAAGACCACCTGTGTTTCAGACCGTGGAAAAGAGGGAAGCAGTTTAGTGTCATCTGTAAAGGTTTAGCAGGAGAAGCCATGAGAGCAAATCTTGGAGCCGAGTGAAGTAAAGTACAGATCCTCTCCAAGTTACCCTGTAGGTCTTTGCGGCAGGAGGTATGCAGCGAGGGTGCAGAGCCAGAAACTCACAGTTCTTGGAGGGTGTGAAGGAGAACTGGTGGTTTAATGTCAACGCTGAAAAAGGTTCAGAAGGAGGAGGATGGAGGAGAGGGAGGCTGCTCTAGCAGAACACGGTTTGTCCACCAGAGAGCAGCCAATAATATATTTTTAACTATAGAAAAATTCATATTCTGCTAAACTGTTTGAAAAAAGCGGACTATTAGGTATGTTTCTGCCACGTGTTATATAGCTAATATTAATTAAACGTTTACATTTCAATATAGTGTAAAACTGAACACGTGTGCAGTAAAGTTTCCAAAATATTTAATGGGGTTAAATTGAGACTCATGTTTTAAAATTACGTGACATTTATTTTCAACAAATTTCTATTTTGAAAGTCATAAGGAAATTGTTTGTAAGAAGTTTATATATGCATTGCTGTGACTTTCATAGGCATATCTCACTGACAGCAGGCAATCTGGTTAAAGAACGCCCTCTAGTGTTAAAAGATAACTAGACCAACAAAAATATCTCCATCAATTTACAAGTTTATACAATTATAAACCCATAGATTATATATGTGTTTTACTTTCAAATAAGCACCTCTTATGTAAATGTAAAACATGACTATTTAAAGCCAGTGGAGGAAAGAACCACACCTTGTTTTTGGGTCAGATCGTTTATTCAGCTTTAGACAATTAAACATCCAGTTAAAACTCCACAAAAGGTAAATATGACAAAAATAGTGATACACATATTATAACCATCACCACATTTCAACCATAACGTAAAATATTTTATGGAAAGCAAAACATAATAGATGTGTCTTTTTATATACGTTTCCTCATAAACATATAATAGGACACAACAACAATTCAAATGAAGATTACAGGTTTCACACTTTAAGACAAAACCATATCATAAAGTACTTCAGTTAGTAATTTAGTTTCTCCCCTCTTCAGGCTGTGATTTCTATATTTGAACTAGAGCCATTCAATAAACCCAGAGAGCAGATACAGATTAGAGAAGAGTGAGCTTGTAGCAGTAAATATACCAATGGGTTTACTTAGCGCAGATGAAATTAAACTTTTTATGGTCAGGCTTTTTGTACCACTTTCCATCTCTCTCCATGACTCCAGCCATGCCACACTGCTCATCCATTTGGTCTGTGGCCCAGTTGTCAAAGCAGACCAGACGATCAATGACCCATAGCCACAGATCCAGAGTGCAGGTGTAGCGCATTCCCAGCCAGACGAACTCAGTGTCGGCCATCTTGGCTCTCTCTTGGACCCATCTCTGCTGGTGACTGTCAGTGATGGAGACCAGGTCACGGTGGTTCTCTCTGCAGTAAGTCAGGGCCTCATCCCAAGTCTTCTTCTCTTTGATCAGGATCACTTTGTCTGGCACTGAAATGGATAATTAAAAAAATATAGATTAACTATTTATTGAAAAACAACTTTGAATTTCAATAACATAGCACCATGCAATCATCATTTGTTGTTATAATAAATAGAAATCTCTAAAAGTACAATATATAGAAATAGTATGAAAACCGTTGTTAAAGAAAACTAAGACAACAAATCACGTGGCACCTTTTGTAAAAGCCAGGATAAAGAAATGTGAGGTCAAAAACACGACTAAATGATATTCATTACTTTCTGCTCTTTCATGGTTTTATAATTGTCAGTCTCCACTAAAGGATATTTAACATGTGTGTACAAACATATAACTAAAAACTAAAATACTTTTAAAGATTTTTTCAAAACTCACCCTCATAGCAGTAGAAGGGTTTTTTATTTGTGCAGGTGTCGGAGCTCCATTTTCCATTTGGCTTAGTCATAGCACATTTCTTTGAGGCATCATCTTCAAATGAGTCCGAATCCCAGTGTCTGAAAGAGAAATTCTTCCCATCTGACCAACTCCAGGTGTCTCTGAACAGGCCGATCCAAAACTCGTTATCTGGATTTGACAATGTTTTGATTGTTTCCTTGAATTCTGTTGAATTCATCTGTTTGAATCCACTGACCAGGTCAGTGTGATGTTCTCTGCAGTAGCTCTGAGCCTGAAGCCAGTTCTTGGTCTCAACTATAGAGTGGTATGTTTGATTTGGTTCTGTGTGAAAAAAGAGACACAACTAATTACACATTTTTACAAGTTAATTAGTCTCAATAAATGTGTTTTCCTACAAAAAAATGTGTGGAAAAATGTGAAAGAATTAACACAATTTGAGTTTAAAGTCTATTAAAGTGTTACGTTTAATAATGTTACATTGCATCATTACAAGTAGGCCTGTACCTGACCACTGTCGTATACACACAAGTATTTAAAATGTGTAGAATTGTATCATGACATTTACCATTAATCTTATATAAAACTGAAAAGCAAACATTTATTTTAAATATATTGTTGTCTTAACAATGTATTCAGAAAAATACGTGTGATTATATTTTCAAAATTGTTACACAGTATGACATGAGGTTAATACACAATATCAAAATTAGATATGTATTCTCACCATTGTAGCAGATGAACCCACGATGTTCATTACAAGGGATATCACACCATTGTTGACCTCTTATCCCCACACAGTTAGCCTTATTATCCGGCTGACCTGTCTCCCATTCTGTCTCAGATTCTTTGAACTCCACCCCCGGCAGAGACCAGTGCCACGACATTCCTGGTATGTTGTGCAGTCCAATCCAGGCGTCTGTAGTCTGTGGAGGGTTAGTCAGTCTCTCCACGTCTCTCATGTCAGACACTGTGGCCAGGTCAGTGTAATGCTCTCTGCAATAACTCTGGGCTTCATCCCAGGTCTTTCTCTCAGGAATGAAGTGGTACTCATAGAGGTGACATGTGAAGAAGGAACACTGACCTAAAAACAGAGACAATTCTGCAGTGATGGAGCTGACAGTATGACAAGCACCTGATCATTAAATCAAAATCATGAGTACTAAAATCACCCCCACCACTTACACCATCCCCTTCATCTTAACGGGGGTCTGAGGACACTTATTCAACTTTTTATTGTTATGAAGAGTGAGCAGTTTCATGACTCCAGATGTGATTTAATTTAAAATCCACTTACCCATCAGAATGAGCACAAACAGACTCCACTGCATCTTTGCTCTGTTAGATGAAACCAACATTGTTAGTGTACAGTGATCATTTACAAATCTTATAAATGATGTCAGTTACATTTAAATTATTTAAAAAACCTAATGGGTCAGTCAAATGACCAGAAACACAGACTGCACCACTCCCTTCAGTGCAGCAGTTTAATGAGGAAGCAGTCACCAGCAGTAACAGGCACACACCGTAAAATGTATTTTTAGCACATGGAAATGTCTCATTTCAATGAAACAATAACTGTATAGTGCCACACAACAACACTGACTTTTAGTTTTTTTGTCGAGGCTATAAGTATTAATATGTTGCTGGTGATATATGTTGTCGATTATTTATTCACATTACAATGTACTCCTACTATCAGAGACATAAACTAAATGTTTTTTTTTCATTATAAATGTCCAGCGTTCTTGGTAAAGTGCCAAAAAAAGTTTCAAAGTGAACATTAGTTACATTTTATGATTCAAAATGAAACATTGAGATTTTAATACAAATACATAAAATATTCCAAGTGATTTCAAGAGAAACAAATGATTTAAGGGAATAAATGAACATAAAAGGGTTTTAGATTTCATTGCTTCTGATTGAGATGTGATTCATTAAATGTTCCTCCCCTTTGGAAAATATTCTGAAGGAGAATATCTTTCTCAAAAATAAACAAAATATGAAAATGACTGAACAGAATCACACTTACTTCTCCTGAGTCGTCCTGTCAGCTGCTTCTCTCTCCGTCTCTCTCGATGTGCTGGTGAAGACTCAGATATCCACGAGGTCGCTGCTCTCTTTGAGCCACCTTTGGACAAACATTTGAATATTAAAATTCAGATGTCAAAGAGGTCTATCATGGTGGATATATGATCCATTGTTGCTAAGAATATCCTATACATGATGTAACAGCAAACACACACTGCCCTGTTGACTTTCTAACAAATGAGAGAAACTTGTCCGGCAAAAATATCCACTAATAATATTAATTATATTTATATATCCATTATAATGTCTATATTTCTAATTGTTTCAGAGGACTTTATCTGAAACGATGAGTTATTACTGCCCGAGTTCTACAAGAAGGATAGTGATAACAAACATTTAATTAACAATTGATATAGCTACAAGAGAAAGGGTTTCTAGTCAAATATAAAAAATGTGCACAAGTTTTACTACATTTTCTTAAACCTTCACATGGTCAGTTTACATTTTTGTATCTATACATAAACAAAAGGCCGATAAGTATGAAAGTACTGTAAGTGCTGAAAACCCTTGTCCTGATATCAGCAGGGAGCTCGTTGCACCAATTAGGAGTGAGGATAGCAAACAGGCTCGTTTCTGTAGACGGGTACCTGGGTCCCACTCACACTGTGGAAGGAGCAAGCCGATTGGTCGATGCAGAGTGAAGCGCACGTGAAGGAGTGTTTGGTTTAAACATGTCTTGTGTGTAGCCATTGGCACTTCTAGGGCAAACAGGGGGCTGTGACGCGGAGCTTGGACCCCCCTGTGGCCCGACTCCAAAATAATAAATCTATGATAATGCAATTAATGTAAAATACTAAGTTACTGTGCTTTTTTTCAGTAATGTAATTTAATAAGTGAGTTACTGGAACAAATGTTGTAACTTAGACAAATCCCAACACATATTAAGAAATACAATAAAAACACAGTTTTTCATAAATAATGTATTTATTACCGCAAACTTATTTTATTCTTCTGTATCTTGGGCCAAAGTAACTAAAACAATCAAATAAAATGATAACAAAGTCATTGACACAAACTCTGTTACTTAATCAAACACCAATAATGGTATTTTATGCTTTATTATGCGCTCTGACTTTAAACAAAAACATTTTAAATCTCCTTCTTCCTGCATTACATGTGCCTCTCATTAAATGATTGGCCCCATCACGGCCCCGCCAGTAAAATTAGTCTAGAACCACCTGCACCCACTTCTATTCCGACTGCCTCAATGTATTGGTGTGGTATGTTATCGTCTCCGTTCTCCCCCAAGAGACCCCTCTGGGACGTAAGACTAAACGGTGCTTGAATGTATGAATGTTAATTTCTGCCTCTGTATGAATGGGTGACAACGGGTGAATGCTGACCTGTTTATGTAAAACGCTTTGAGGGCTCATAAGTATTTATTAAGTAAGTAAGTATTTCTTTTGAGGATAAAACCATTATTTCCAAACTTTTCATCAGTGTAGCTTTCAGCATTTTTTAAACCATGTTTGTTGGACAGCCAGCTTTCCGGGTCCCATCTCTGGGTTTTTTCCATTACATCACTGTATGTAAATGTCCTGTCATAACTGATATGGACTTCTGCTTTGGATCAATGGTCGCGACAGAGATCATAATATGTTGTGTTGTAATATTCAAATGCTGGCAGTAAATTAGCGACATATTAAACATCTATTGGGAGAAGTCTAAACCAGTATGACGCAGAGAGTGAAGCGAGGAGAGAAGAAACAGGGTAAGTTTAACCTCTGTTATGTCTCTTATTTTGATAGAGTTTATTGTAGTAAACATTGTATTGTGAATGTATCTTTTTTCCTTCAGTATTTCAAATTTCTAGTATACTTTCTTATAATTTAATTCTCTATAACTTTCACGAAGGGTGTACACAGTTACATAAACTCTTTATAATACATGTTTAGGTTGCCATACCGTTGTGTGGCAGGAATTGACTGATTCACACTTGCGTATTGTAAGGTTCCTCTCATATATGTATCGCATGTGTGGGGGAAACTTCTGTTGCCGGGTCAATTCTGAAGAACTCTACCCCAGACCTGTATTTATCTAGTTCAGAGAGAATAATCAACATTGTGCATAACAAGACAGAATCATAACACCTCTATCAGCTGACGCCAACAGGCAGGAACAGGGAGACAAAGCACTGAGAGCACAGCAGCCAAGGCTACAGGTGCGTGTGCTCAGTCAGGACAGCATGAACTGATACATTGGAACATATTTCCCCAACAGTGCCTCTCTTTTTATCAATTTTGATAACCTAAAAACCTTAGTCTAATAATATTTTGTTCAATACATAAATCAATGGGAATCTTCAGATTTGAGTGTGGACTTACACAACATCAATTACATCAATAACAATCACATTAAGAACAACATAATACGACTGAAACATTCAATCACAATGATCGAGACAGCCAATCATAATAGAACAATCATCTCTCGTCAGTGTTTGGAGCATCTTTTGTCAAAAGCATAATAATGAACACATAAAATCACAGATACATAATAACAAAAACATTTATTTTAAACTAATATGTTTGAACATTTACTCATTAGTTAATGGTTGTATTGTAGCCTGAGTTTCGTGCAGCCTTTAGTTTTACTAGGTGGAAACATTGTCTATAGAATGTGAATACATGTAGAACTAGACATTAAGAGGCCCCTGACATTAGGCCTATTTTAACAATAGTAGGGGCTTTTAACAGCTCGCCTGCATACAGGCATCATAGCAGTATGAATAGCTTAAAAAATAAATAAACCCACTCATGGTAACGAGACATCTGACTGACCCAAGGGTTGGTGCTGGTGTGACAGGGAGACTTCCAAGTGTTTAAAGCAGATGTCATGCTTTCAGTTCATGGCTCAGTCAGTAACTCACAGTTCTTGGAGGGTGTGAAGGAGAACTGGTGGTTTAATGTCAACGCTGAAAAAGCTTCAGAAGGATGAGGATGGAGGAGAGGGAGGCTGCTCTAGCAGAACACGGTTTGTCCACCAGAGAGCAGCAAAGAACATATGTTTAACTATAGAAAAATTCATATTCTGCTAAACTGTTTGAAAAAAGCAGACGATTATGTATGTTTCTGCCACGTGTTATATGGGACTTTCTACCGAATTAGTACAAAATGCGGTCCCACAACAAGAAAAACTATTTAACAAAACAATTAAGTATTCAGACATAGATGTTTACTAAGAATATGTTATGGTCTATTTAAACACAAGGCATTACATTATATAGTGATAAGCTTAATATATACAAAAACATCATTTATAGGGTACTTTCTATTGGGAAGTAGCTGTCCCCAACCCTTGACATCTACATTTCAATTTCTATAAATAACACTTAAAACATTTTTTTTAAATGTTGTTCAATGGTGTATTTAGAAGATCTTTATGATTACATTCAAACAGAAGTTGGAATATTTAGATTTATTGTGGGTATCATTTTTGAATAAAAAAAACTATACTCAAAAAATCATGTCCCCAGTTTTCATGTCACTACCGAAACACAAAGGGTTTTAGTCCAATGGCTGAGCCTGGTTTTTAGCCACACCCCTGCATTTTTGACAAGGCAGTGACACTGCATCCCTGTCCCTCATGGCTGAATGGCAAGTAGCTATATCCCATACTTTTGATATAAATCTGTTCCAAAATCTGAAAATTGGCTTGTAACCTACGGTTCTTTTACTAGATATATGTAATTTAGATATGGTACAAAATATATATGGACAAAGTTTTGGGAAAAAAACATACATTTCAAAACATTTCCAACCTGACTTTGGTCCAATTCGGTAGAATGGCCAATATAGCTAATATTAACTTTTACATTTCAATATAGTGTAAAACTGAACACGTGTGCAGTAAAGTTTCCAAAAATATTTAGGGTTCAATTGAGACTCATGTTTTAAAATTACGTGACATTTATTTTCACCAAATTTCTATTTTGAAAGTCATAATGAAATTGTTTTTAAGATGTTTATTCATGCATTGCTATCATAGGCATATCTCACTGACAGCAGGCTCATATTTTCAACAGAAAATCTGGTTAAAGAGCGCCCTCTAGTGTTAAAAGATAACTAGACCGACAAAAATATCTCCATCAATTTACAAGTTTATACAATTATAAACCCATAGATTATATATGTGTTTTACTTTCAAATAAGAACCTCTTATGTAAATGTAAAACATGACTATTTAAAGCCAGTGAAGGAAAAAACTACTTCCTGTTTTTGGGTCAGATCGTTTATTCAGCTTTAGACAATTAAACATCCAGTTAAAACTCCACAAAAGGTAAATATGACACACACATATATACCTACTATAACCATCACCACATTTCAACCATAACGTAAAACATTTTAGGAAAAGCAAAACACAATAGATTTGTCTTTTTATATATTTTTCCTCATAAACATATAATAGGACACAACAACAATTCAAATGAAGATTACAGGTTTCACACTTTAAGAGGATAAATATACATGCATTATATCAATAACTACTACAACAAATCCATATCATAAAGTCATTCAGATGTTCACAGAGGCAAATATGTTGACTTTAGTGTCGCCCCTTTTTCTCAATTTCAGTTAGTAATCTGTTAGTAATTTAGTTTCTCCCCTCTTCAGGCTGTGATTTCTATATTTGAACTAGAGCCATTCAATAAACCCAGAGAGCAGATACAGATTAGAGAAGAGTGAGCTTGTTGCAGTAAATAGACCAATGGGTTTACTTAGCGCAGATGAAATGAAACTTTTCACTGTCAGCCTTTTTGTACCACTTTCCATCTCTCTTCATCGCCACAGCACTGTCACAACGAACAGTCTTTTTTTTGGGGGTCAAGTTAGGATTGCAGACCGAACGATCACTGACCCTGAAAGACAGATCCAGAGTGCAGGTGTAGCGCATTCCCAGCCAGACGAACTCAGTGTCGGCCATCTTGGCTCTCTTTTCGACCCATCTCTGCTGGTGTCTGTCAGTGATGGAGACCAGGTCACGATGGTTCTCTCTGCAGTAAGTCAGGGCCTCATCCCAAGTCTTCTTCACTTTGATCAGGATCACTTTGTCTGTAATTGAAATGGATAATAGTTTTGAGTGAAAGTTACCACTTATTGCAAGTTATCATAATAAAAGAACTCTCAACTATATAAACATAGCACCTTTCATTCAATCATAATTTAGATCAGAAATAAATAAAAGTCAAGGATCTGGTACCTGATGTAAAAGCCAGGATAAAAAGATGTTAGGAGAAATTAAAAAACAGACTAAATGATAATCAAACTTTCAGGTCTGTCCTGGTTTTATAATTGTAATTAAATCATCTTTTATACATAGTAGGAATAAACACATAATCCAAATCTGCAATTCTGTGTATATAATACATATGTTCACCACTGAAGTAAATTCAACATACCTTTATGAATATATAACTAAACACAAAATATTAATATACTTTTAATTACTTTTCCAAAACTCACCGCCATAGGCATAGCAGTAGAAGGGTTTTTTATTTGTGCAGGTGTTGGAGCTCCATTTTCCATTTGGCGTAGTCATAGCACACTTTGAGGCTACATCTTCAAATGAGTCCTCCCAGTGTCTGAAAGAGAAATTCTTCCCATCTGACCAACTCCAGGTGTCTCTGAACAGGCCGATCCAAAAGTCGTTATTTGGATTTGACACTGTTTTGATTGTTTCCTTGAATTCTGTTGAATTCATCTGTTTGAATCCACTGACCAGGTCAGTGTGATGTTCTCTGCAGTAGCTCTGAGCCTCAAGCCAGTTCTTGGTCTCATATTTACAGTGGTATGTTTGATTTGGTTCTGTGTGAAAAAAGAGACACAATTAATTACAAGTTAATTAGTCTAAATAAATGTGTTTTCCTACAAAAAAGATTGTGGAAAAATTTGAAAGAATTAACACAATTTGAGTTTAAAGTCTATTAAAGTGTTACGTTTAATAATGTTACATTGCATCATTACAAGTAGGCCTGTACCTGACCACTGTCGTATACACACAATGTATTTAAAATGTGTAGAATTGAATCATGACATTTACCATTAATGTTATATAAAACTGAAAAGCAAACATTTATTTTAAATATATTGTTGTCTTAACAATGTATTCAGAAAAATACATGTGATTATATTTTCAAAATTGTTACACAGTATGACATGAGGTTAACACACAATATCAAAATTAGATAAGTATTCTCACCATTGTAGCAGATGAACCCACGATGTTCATTACAAGGCCAATCGTGCCATTGTTGACGTCTTATCACCACACAGTTAGCCTTATTATCCGGCTGACCTGTCTCCCATTCTGTCTCAGATTCTTCGAACTCCACCCCCGGCAGAGACCAGTGCCACGACATTCTTGATATGCTGTGCAGTCCAATCCAGGCGTCTGTAGTCTGTGAAGAGTTAGTCAATCTCTCCACGTCTCTCATGTCAGACACTGTGGCCAGGTCAATGTAATTCTCTCTGCAATAACTCTGGGCTTCCTCCCAGGTCTTTCCCTCAGGAATGAAGTGGTACTCATAGAGGTGACATGTGAAGAAGGAACACTGACCTAAAAACAGAGACAATTCTGCAGTGATGGAGCTGACAGTATGACAAGCATCTGATCATTAAATCAAACTCATGAGTACTAGAATCACCCCCACCACTTACATCATCCCCTTCATCTTAACGGGGGTCTGAGGACACTTATTCCACTTTTTATTGTTATGAAGAGTGAGCTGTTTCATGACTCCAGATGTGATTTAATTTAGAATCCACTTACCCATCAGAATGAGCACAAACAGACTCCACTGCATCTTTGCTCTGTTAGATGAAACCAATATTGTTAGTGTACAGTGATCATTTACAAATCTTATAAATGATGTCAGTTACATTTAAATTATTTAAAAAACCTAATGGGTCAGTCAAATGACCAGAAACACAGACTGCACCACTCCCTTCAGTGCAGCAGTTTAATGAGGAAGTTCATGTTAAGGAAATGCAAATTCTGAGCAGCACCAGCAGTAACAGGCACACACCACCAGGCTGTCAGGAGGCTGAACTCTCTCCCCCCCCCCTCCCACCTCTCCTCTCTCTCCCTTCTCTCCCCTCTATCTCACCTCTCCACCCTGCCCCCACTGGACCGGGACTTTAACACCCCCCCCCCCCCCCCCCCCCCCCCCCACACACACACACACACACACAAACAATCAAGCACCAGTCACTTTTACGCTGCTATGGAAATATGTTGTACTCTCATTTGCACTATGTACATCACTTTTTTTTAATATATATATATATATATATATATATATCCTGCTTACTTAAGTAAACGGTTATTTTGTGTTTTTTTTGTAATTATTGAGTGTTCTTGTATTTGAATGTGTTATTTTATACCTCGGGACTGTGGGAAACAGTATTTCGATCGTGTGTACAAACATATTTTGAGATTGACAATAAAGTTGACTTTGACTTTGACTTGACCATAACATTTATTTTTAGCACATGAAAATGTCTCATTTCAATGAAACACCAGTTGCAAACTAAACAATAACTTTATAATGCCACACAACAACACTGACTTTTTATGTTTGTTTTTTTGTCGAGGCTATAAGTATTAATATGTTGCTGGTGATTTATGTTGTAGATTATTTATTCACATTACAATGTACTCCTACTATCAGAGACATCAACTGAAATTCTAGCTTCATTAAATTGTGTATTGTTGCTTTTATAAGCCCGATTAAAAGATGTGTGTTAATTATTTTTATTAGGGGTGAACTTACCCTCATGAAAACTACATTGTGTTTATTTGAACTGAGAGTGAGATTGCTGTGTATACACATCATCTCCAATAAAACATTTAAGATTTACCACCGTTTTTTAAAGCAGGAAAATAGTGGGGTTTTCAGCCCTGAGTAATGTCTACGGGACAGGCTGCATACATCGCCCACAAAGCTCTAAAAACCTAACATGAACCTGAAAGGTAAACAAAATGTCCACTAGACTCAGACTAAATGTTTTCTTTTCATTATAAATGTCCAGCGTTCTTGGTAAAGTGCCAAAAAAAGTTTCAAAGTGAACTTTAGTTACATTTTATGATTCAAAATGAAACATTGAGATTTTAATACAAATACATAAAATATTCCAATTGATTTCAAGAGAAACAAATGATTTATGGGAATAAATGAACATAAAAGGGTTTTAGATTTCATTACTTCTGATTGAGATGTGATTCATTAAATGTTCCTCCCCTTTGGAAAATATTCTGAAGGAGAATATCTTTCTCAAAAATAAAGAAAATATGAAAATGACTGAACAGAATCACACTTACTTCTCCTGAGTCGTCCTGTCAGCTGCTTCTCTCTCTGTCTCTCTCGATGTGCTGGTGAAGACTCAGATATCCACGAGGTCGCTGCTCTCTTTGAGCCACCTTTGGACAAACATTTGAATATTAAAATTCAGATGTCAAAGAGGTCTATCATGGTGGATATATGATCCATTGTTGCTAAGAATATCCTATACATGATGTAACAGCAAACACACACTGCCCTGTTGACTTTCTAACAAATGAGAGAAACTTGTCCGGCAAAAATATCCACTAATAATATGAATTATATTTATATATCCATTATAATGTCTATATTTCTAATTGTTTCAGAACACTTTATCTGAAACGATGAGTTATTACTGCCCGAGTTCTACAATAAGGAGAGTGATAACAAACATTTAATTAACAATTAATATAGCTACAAGAGAAAGGGTTTCTAGTAGAATATAAAAAATGTGCACAAGTTTTATTGAATTTTCTTAAACCTTCACATGGTCAGTTTCAATTTTTGTATCTATACATAAACAAAAGGCCGATAAGTATGAAAGTACTGTAAGTGCTGAAAACCCTTGTCCTGATATCAGCAGGGAGCTCGTTGCACCAATTAGGAGTGAGGATAGCAAACAGGCTCGTTTCTGCAGACGGGTACCTGGGTCCCACTCACACTGGGGAAGGAGCGAGCCGATTGGTCGATGCAGAGTGAAGCGCACGTGAAGGAGTGTTTGGTTTAAACATGTCTTGTGTGTAGGCAGGGGCACTTAGGGGGGGCAAACAGGGGGCTGTGACACGGAGCTTGGACCCCCCTGTGGCCCGACTCCAAAATAATAAATCTATGATAATGCAATTAATGTAAAATACTAAGTTACTGTGCTTTTTTTCAGTAATATAATTTAATAAGTGAGTTACTGAAACGAATGTTGTGACTAAAACAATAACAAGTATCAATAAATTAAATAAAACCTAAGTTTGGCTGCATAAATAATGTATTTATTATCCCAAACTTATTTTATTCTTCTGTATCTTGGGCCAAAGTAACTAAAACAACCAAATAAAATGATAACAAAGTCATTGACACAAACTCTGTTACTTAATCAAACACCAATAATGGTATTTTATGCTTTATTATGCGCTATGACTTTAAACAAAAACATTTTAAATCTCCTTCTTCCTGCATTACATGTGCCTCTCATTAAATGATTGGCCCCATCACCGCCCCGCCAGTAAAATTAGTCTAGAACCACCTGCACCCACTTCTATTCCGACTGCCTCAATTTATTGCTTGTTGTATGTTATCGTCTCCGTTCTCCCCCAAGAGACCCCTCTGGGACGTAAGACTAAACGGTGCTTGAATGTATGAATGTTAATTTCTGCCTCTGTATGAATGGGTGACAACGGGTGAATGCTGACCTGTTTATGTAAAACGCTTTGAGGGCTCATAAGTATTTATTAAGTAAGTAAGTATTTCTTTTGAGGATAAAACCATTATTTCCCAACTTTTCATCAGTGTAGCTTTCAGCATTTTTTAAACCATGTTTGTTGGACAGCCAGCTTTCCGTGTCCCATCTCTGGGTTTTTTCCATTACATCACTGTATGTAAATGTCCTGTCATAACTGATATGGACTTCTGCTTTGGATCAATAGTCGCGACAGAGATCATAATATTTTGTGTTGTAATATTCAAATGCTGGCAGTAAATTAGCGACATATTAAACATCTATTGGGAGAAGTCTAAACCAGTATGACGCAGAGAGTGAAGCGAGGAGAGAAGAAACCAGCGTAAGTTTAACCTCTGTTATGTCTCTTATTTTGATAGAGTTTGTTATAGTAAACATTATATTGTGAATGTATCTTTTTTCCTTCAGTATTTCTAATTTCTAGTATATTTCCTTATCATTTAATGCTCTATAACTTTCACGAAGGGTGTACACAGTTACAGAAACTCTTTATAATAAATGTTTAGGTTGCCATACCGTTGTGTGGCAGGAATTGACTGATTCACACTTGCGTATTGTAACTGGTTCCTCTCATATATGTATCGCATGTGTGGGGGAAACTTCTGTTGCCGTGTCAATTCTGAAGAACTCTACCCCAGACCTGTATTTCTCTAGTTCAGAGAGAATAATCAACATTGTGCATAACAAGATAGAATCATAACACCTCTATCAGCTGACGCCAACAGGCAGGAACAGGGAGACAAAGCACTGAGAGCACAGCAGCCAAGGTTACAGGTGTCTTTTGTCAAAAGCATAATAATGAATACATAAAATCACAGATACATAATAACAAAAACATTTATTTTAAACTAATATGTTTTAACATTTACTCATTAGTTAATCTCCTTTATCAAACTATAAAATCAAAACCAGCTTGCAGTTTAAAGATTTACTTCAAGGCCATCACTAGTCAAAAGCATTTTAAACTCAGGATCATAAGAGATCCAGCTAAGGTATAAAATCAGGATCATAAGGGATCCAGTTAAAGGTGGGGTAGGTAAGTTTGAGAAACCGGCTCGAGATACACTTTGTGTTATATTCCATGGAATGCTCTTAACATCCCGATAGCAATGAATATCTTAAGTGCTTTGACAAAAAATCCATAAAAAAATATCATCTGTGGAAGCCGTAGTACTGTAAAAAGCACGACCAATCATCTGAGCCGGCCCGGCTAAAATGACTGGATGGCCTACCTGCCTGTCAGCCTTCCATCTGTGCACAAACTTATCTCGTGCCCTCATTGGTCATGTGGGCGTTCGTGTGTGTTGGAGGAGGGGCTCTGTAAGGAAGTGGCAGATTTTTTCCGGCTTTGTATTTTCAAATTATAGCGCACTCGAGCTGGTTTCTCAAAAATTCTTAAAACTTTAATTCATACATTTGTAAATGCTACAACTGATCTGTACCAAATTAACTCAATTAATTATTCTAGCCATACTTACCTGAACATCTACTTATGGTACTTTGAAAGGGTTCTTCTGTGCTTATATAATGTTGAATATAGAATATCAATTTCTTTAAACTATACTTCTCTAATTTGAGGATCAAATATGCTACATAATTGTTATATGAGTTATTATACATATTTGTTTTGGGCCAATTGAAATTAATCCAATACTTGAAACATAGTTTTAGGTCTGTCTGTGCATGGGTAATACATTAAAGAGTAGTGTTGTTAAGCCTGATTGCTGGATGATTAAGGATATTAACATTATCTGTGATAATAGTGGAAATACCTTATTATTCAATACCTTTTATTATTTAAAACATTTCTTTTGTTTAGTGCGAAAGTGTAATCTGATCTGACAAAAATATATTAATCACCACTATTTAACACATGTCTGGTTATTGGAAATATAAAAAACAATCATTAATTGAACATCTGTAAACATCTGGTCATTCAATTCAAAGTTCATCTTTGTACGAGAGCTGGGAGAACATGTCCGTCAGTCTTCCTGACTCGTTCTCCTCCTCCCTTTATGACACCGAGTGTCTGGTGTGTAAAGGCATCCTGATACTGTAGATTAGCACTGAGGTGCTGATTGGCTCAAACTCTTCTTCATCAGAGCGCCATATTTCAACCCCTTTTGCTCTGCTTTTGTGTGGCCCATTCAGTGAGCACTGTAGTTGATCCCCCAGTGAAGCGGAGGCTCATCTGCCTGTATTCCTTCTGCTATCTGCTTGAGAGCAGTGCAACTGTGTATTCCTGTGGAACACTAATCCATCATCATGTGAAATTTAGAGGTAATTTAAATAATTACTTATGGGTTGAAGTCAAATTAACATTAACATTAGAACTAAAGTCAGTCAAAATTGGACGTGCACGGATCAGAATCTAATCAATACACCATTTTCCCAGCTCTGTAATGAAAAGGATATCAAGATTAGGTACATCACTGGAGTGTTAAAACACCCAAACATGCATACTTATCTTATTCTAGTAGAGATTAGAGGACAGGTCTAATGTTGTGAACCAAATTATCAAGTCAAAGTTGTTTTATTTATTTTATCTTATCCATTTGATCCAACAACTGTTTTCCCTGTCACATCGTGTAATTAATATTCTTTCCATCAATGGATCCTATATCCACCATGATAGACCTCTTTGACATCTGAATTTCAATATTCAAATGTTTGTCCAAAGGTGGCTCAAAGAGAGCAGCGACCTCGTGGATATCTGAGTCTTCACCAGCACATCGAGAGAGACGGAGAGAGAAGCAGCTGACAGGATGACTCAGGAGAAGTAAGTGTGATTCTGTTCAGTCATTTTCATATTTTGTTTATATTTGAGAAAAATATTCTCCTTCAGAATATTTTCCAAAGGGGAGGAACATTTAATGAATCACATCTCAATCAGAAGTAATGAAATCTAAAACCCTATTATGTTGATTTATTCCCTTAAATCATTTGTATCATTAAATGTAGGGTAGGTACATTTGAGAAACCGGCTCGAGATCGCTAGAATTTCAAAATACACAGCCGGAAAAAATCTGCCACTTCCTTACAGAGCCCCTCCTCCAACACACACGAACGCGCACATGACCAATGAGGGCACGAGATAAATTTGTGCCCCAATGGAAGGCTGACAGGCAGGTAGGCCATCCAGTTATTTTAGCCGGGCCGGCTAAAATGATTGGTCGTACTTTTTACAGTATTACGGCTTCCACAGATGACATTTTTTCATGGATTTTTTGTCAAAGCACTTAAGATATTCATTGCTATCGGGATGTTAAGAGCATTCCATGGAATATAACAAAAAGTGTATCTCGAGCCGGTTTCTCAAACTTACCTACCCCACCTTTAAAATCTCAATGTTTCATTTTGAATCATAAACTTGATCTAATTTTTCAAAAAAGTTGGCACTTTACCAAGAACGCTGGACATTTATAATGAAAAAAAAAAAATGTAGTCTGAGTCTAGTGGACATTTTTGTTTACCTTTCAGGTTCATGTTAGGTTTTTAGAGCTTTGTGGGCGATGTATGCAGCCTGTCCCGTAGACATTACTCAGGGCTGAAAAACCCACTATTTTCCTGCTTCAAAAAATGGTGGTAAATCTTAAATGTGTTATTGGAGACGATGTGTATACACAGCAATCTCACTCTCAGTTCAAATAAACACAATGTATTTTTCATTATAGTTAGTTTAACTATAATATAGAAATGATCACACATCTTTAAATCGGGCTTATAAAAGCAACGATACACAATTTAATTAAGCTTTTATTTCAGTTTACTTCTCCGTTCTGGTTAAAGAACCCATAAAGTCTCACCAACACCTAATACATAGTGTATGTTTCTGATAGTAGGCTACATGTGAATAAATAAACAAAAAAATATAGAACCAGAAAAATATAATGGCCTTGATAAAAAAACATGAAAAGTCAGTGTTGTTGTACGGCACTATACTGTTATTGTTTAGATTCTAACTGGTGTTTGCATGTTTCATTCAAATAAGACCTTTTCATCTGCTAAAAATACATTTTACGGTGTGTGCCTACGGTGCATTATGGAGCCCCTAAAGGGACAACAACAAAGAGAGAGAGAGAAAAGATAAGTCGGGATAACGAGATACTAACCCGTGATCCCGACTTTTTTCTCTCTCTTATTTATTTGTTCATGTCCTTTAGGGGCTCCGTATGTTACTGATGGGGTTGCTTTAAATGTGCCTTTTCTCTCGATTTACATCTTCATTAAACTACTGCACAGAAGCGAGTGGTGCAGTCTGTGTTTGTGTTCATTTAACTGAAACATTAGGTGTTCAAAATAATTTAAATGTAACTGACATCATTTATAAGATTGATCAATGATCAATAACAATATTGGTTTCATCTAACAGAGCAAAGATGCAGTGGATTCAGTTCGTGCTGATTCTGATGGGTAAGTGGATCATCTTATCAGATGTGTAACTGATATCACATCTGGAGCAGGCACGTGCACACATAGACATCAAAGTGGGCTTGAGCCCCTGCCCTTTTTCTTCCTCCAGAGAAAGTGCCCTTTTCCCCCCCCCTTTTTTTTAAATAAATGCATATATATCTACTGCTGTTTGCGCACAGTATCCCTTTCCAAAAATATATTGATTGAATACAAAATAAAAACATCAGGTTGGGAGATTAGACTGTGAAGCTCCGATGCTCTCTCTACCCTCCCTCCCCGTCTCCTGCACAGCGGTGCGGACAGTCATCGGCAGTCCCTTCAGACAGACAGGTAGCAGCACCTCCCACTTTACAGTCACTTCAGACAGACAGGTAGCAGCACCTCCCACTTTACAGTCACTTCAGACAGACAGGTAGCAGCACCTCCCACTTTACAGTCACTTCAGACAGACAGGTAGCAGCACCTCCCACTTTACAGTCACTTCAGACAGACAGGTAGCAGCATCTCCCACTTTACAGTCCCATGTTATGCCAGTGGTGATGAACAGATTACTAAACTGCCAGTGCCTCGAGTTTACAGCTAATTAGCTAAAAGACAATAACAATTATAGTTAACTAAGGCTACTAGCTAATGGATAAGTTAGCTCAAGGTTTAGCTAAGGCAATTGATCATGGGCATACAGGCTAATGTACTGTACTTAAGGGGAGACACTTAAAGTGAATACTGTAAAATGTGTATCTAATAACGTCATCACAATCGCAATAATGATATGCAAATTAGGCGTTAACTAGGCCTAATTAAAATGCACTAATTTGCATGCAGTTACCAAGACATTGCAGGTGAAAAGGATAAAACAAAAAAAGATATCACCTCACAACTTCCCCAGATAGTTACTTACGTCAAGTCAGTATTTTCCCCTGAAATGTTATGTTTAAATGCAGATTAGCTTTAAATCTATAGATGAATTCAGACATGGTAGTAAAACGAACACCATTTATATGTGTTTCGTGGAAGTTTTATTTCCATTAGAGTGAAAGAAAACATGGAAGCAAAATAGACCAAAATAGTAGTACATGAAAAAACGATATTTTTGCCTGTAATGTTCTTAAACAGTAACTTCCTAATTTTGATTGTTGGCTGCTCATTTAATAACTATTAATTGTACTAGTTTGTTGTCTGCTGTTGTGCTTAGTGAATACTAAAGAAGACCATTGTCTCTGTGTTAGCTGATTATTTTGTAGAATTCTGTTGAGTATTAAACAATTGCGTGAGTGTGAGGGTATTAAAATAAATTGGCCAGTAAGTCAGAGATGTACAACTTTTTGTTTTAAAATATTTTTTTATAAATGATTATGGGAAGTGCCCTTTTTCTCACTTGAGCACCCGCCCCCCAAAATGTCTGTGCACGTCCCTGATCTGGAGTCATGAAACTGCTCACTCTTCATAACAATAAAACGTGAAATAAGTGTCCTCAGAGCTCCGTTAATAAGCCCTGAGCCTGTTTTTCAGGTCTCAGGCTCGAAAATGACATTCCCAGAACAAATGACCATATCTTCCCTTCTAAAAGGGTTAAATTAATAATCTTTTTTCTCAAAGTAATGATAAACCTGTGAGTTGGATGTAGAAAAGTCAGAATCAATATAGATGTTTTTTATTTTAAAGAAAATTCAGATTTTACATAGTAAAAAACTGTAAATTATAGTGTCCGTCCAAAAATTCTTTTTTACTTATAGTGAAAACTACCCTTGGATGATGGTAAGGTATACTCAAAGCTTTAGGAATCCAAAGTACAACATATAATAAGTACCCTGTATCAAGATTGATGCAAAACAAGTGACATTTGACCTTTTTAGAGAGATTTAGCAAAAAGAAACCACTTCTGGGGTCATTTGGGTGGATTTTCCATATCTCTGGCCCCCCTTGCTCGATTTTGATGGTTGACACCTCTTTCTGACCGTTAGAGCCAATAGAATCGAAGGGGGAGTCCCCCACACATTGTGAAGAGAAAAGGTGGGGGCTTCGCGCATGTAATTTAGCATCAGAGTGAACCTATCTCTAGCTTTGACATCTGGAAACGGAAAAGCAGTTTTAATGCTTATGGATTATCAGAAATCATTTCAAAGGGACACAGACACATTCGATTAACCTATGGATTAACTTCAGCAGCGTTTTTATCGTTTTAATGCCATTGAAGGCCACTTTGGAGAGACTACAGAGCCAAGGTAAAAATGTTAGCATTTTTAGCTTCCTAGCGTCACCTGTTTTGATGTCCGTTTTTGCTTATAACGTCGCCATTTCATATAATTCAGTGATATTGTGGGTGTCAATCGATTCTGTGTCACCTCACGATGTGAAACGATGTCATGGATGTAGAGAAGAGATAAATAATAAGGTTTTGTGAGTGGTTTTCGGTGCAGTAAGGTGTTAGCATTTTTCGCTCGTTGCTAATTCAGAGGCTCAGTGTTAGCATTGTGGGTTTTCTTTTGAAATAAAAATAAAAATGATCAGTTAGATGAGTTTCTTCCCGTTACATGGATATAAAACATTCATAGTTTTATTAAATGAACATGCCCTCAGACACTGTTTTCCTGCAAGATGTTGCGGCAGTGCCCCGGTACCAGGGTCTCTCGGGCTTAACAGGTTAAGATGAAGGGGATGATGTAAGAGGTGGGGGTGATTCTAGTAGTCATGATTTTGATTTCATGATCAGATGCTTGTCATACTGTCAGCTCCATCACTGCAGAATTGTCTCTGTTTTTAGGTCAGTGTTCCTTCTTCACATGTCACCTCTATGAGTACCACTTCATTCAAGAGGAAAAGTGCTAGAAGGAAGCCCAGAGTTATTGCACAGAGCATTACACTGACCTGGCCACAGTGTCTGACATGAGAGACGTGGAGAGACTGACTAACTCTTCACAGACTACAGGCGCCTGGATTGGACTGAGGAGCATCAATGAAAGAGATATCAAAGAGTGGCACTGGTCTCTGCCGGGGGAGAAGTACAATCCTACAGAATGTGGTCCAGGATGTAAACCAGAATGGGGTCGAAATCCAGATGAGCCGAACAATCTAGGTGACAATCCAGAGAACTGTGTGGTGATAAGGGCCCTAAGAAAATGGCACGATGTCCATTGTCCTGAAATCCATAAGTTTATCTGCTACAATGGTGAGTATAAGTCACTATTAACGCTATATAAATTATATCACAGTGTGTAACAATAGTTGACAGATATCTCATGTGTTGTACGCATGTGTAGAGTTAAATTAAATTGAAAAACATTTTTGATTTTCACATTAAACATAACATTATTGGTAACTGTGATGATACAATTCTACTTGTTTAAATACATTGTGATGGTAAAGCATGGCCTATTTTTTTATGCAATATACATTATTATACCAAACACTTTCGTCAAGCTGAAACTTAGATCGTGTTCGTATTATTGTAACATGATTTAAGTAAGAAAAAAATATTTTTGAAACTTGTAAAATGTGTCTTTTCATTCTCACAGAAACAGGGCAAGAGAAATACTTTGTAATTGATGAACCTGAACTGAATTGGCTTCAGGCTCAGAGCTACTGCAGAGAAAATCACACTGACCTGGTCAGTGGAATCACACACATCAATTCAACAGAATTCAAGGAACGGGTCAATAAACTCAATAATCAGGGTCTGTGGATCGGCCTGTTCAGAGAGATCTGGAGTTGGTCAGATGGGAAGAATTTCTCTTTCAGACACTGGGATCCGGACTCATTGGAAGATGAAACCTCAAAGACTTGTGCTATGACTAAGCCAAATGGAAAATGGAGCTCCGACAATTGCATGGATCCAAAACCCTTCTACTGCTATGACGGTGAGTTTTGGAAAAGTCATTGAATGTTTTTTTGTTTCATGTTTTTTGTTAAATATTTATACATGTATGTTGAATATCCTTTTGTGGAGAAAATATGTATAATACACACACAATTACAGATCTGGATAATTTGTTTATTCTTATAGAAAAAATATTATTTTACTTAAAATTATTTAAAAACGTGAAAGAGCAGTTTTAAATATCACTAAGCTATTTGTTTGTTTTTGTCCTTAAGACAGATCTTTTAAACCTGTCTTTTACAGAAGGTGCCACATCATTTCTGGCCGTATGTTTCCTTGTCATTGGTTTTCATTGTATTTGTATCTCTTTAACTTAAGCAACTTTATTTTTTTCCCTTTTTTAAAGAAATGATCCTTATATGAAAGGTGCTATATTATTGAAGTTGAGAGTTGTTTTGCAATAAATGGTTACCCAACTAAAAAAATGTCAATTACAGACAAAGTGATCCTGATCAAAGAGAGTAAGACTTGGGATGAGGCCCTGACTTACTGCAGAGAGAAGCACCGTGACCTGGTCTCCATCACTGACAGACACCAGCAGAGATGGGTCCAAGAGAGAGCCAAGATGGCCGACACTCCCGTCTGGCTGGGAATGCGCTACACCTGCACTCTGGATCTGTGGCTCTGGGTCATTGATCGTCTGGTCTGCTTTAACAACTGGGCCCCAGACCAAATGGATGAGCAGTGTGGCATGGCTGGAGTCATGAAGGGAGATGGAAAGTGGTACAAAAAGCCTGACCATAAAAAGTTTCATTTCATTTGTGTTAAGTAAACCCATTGGTATATTTACTGCTACAAGCTCACTCTTCTCTAATCTGTATCTGTTCTCTGGGTTTATTGAATGGCTCTAGTTCAAATATAGAAATCACAACCTGAAGAGGGGAGAAACTAAATTACTAACAGAATTATTATTATTAATTAATATTATTATTAATTTATTTTTACTAATTGAGGATTAGAAATTGAGAAAAATGGGCGACACTAAATGTAACGTGTTTTTGTCTCTGTGAACATCTGAATTACTTTATATGTTTTTGTTGTAGTAGTTATTCATATAGTGCGTTTATATTTATCCTCTTAAAGTGTGAAACATGTAATCATCATTTGAATTGTTGTTGTGTTAAATATATAATATTTTGCTTTTCATAAAATATTTAACTTTTTGGTAATGGTTAAAATATGTAAAACCTTATTTTGTCATGTTTACCTTCTTTGAGTTTTAACTGGATGTTTAATTGTCTAAAGCTGAATAAACGATCCAAGCAAAAAACAGGATGTGGTGCTTTCTTCCACTGGCTTTAAATATGAATGTTTTACATTTACCTAAGACGTGATTATTTGACAGTAAAACATATATATAATATAATGTATGGGTTTATATTGTAAAGGGATTCCTCCATGGCTGTCATTCTTACAAATCAAACTACATAACAAGGACTGTGTTTGAGGTCACTGATAGACTTAATTCTTGATTTCTAAGAAGGTGCTTGCCAAAATGTAAGCACACTAAGAAAGCAGGAAATGTGCTGATTAGTCATAAAATGTGATGTTTTTGTTGGTCTAGTTATCTTTCAACACTAGAAGGCGCACTTGAACCAGATTTTCTGTTGAAAACATGTGCCTGCTGTCATCGAGATATGCCTATGATAGCAATGCATGTATAAACATCTTACAAACAATTTCATAATGACTTTCTAAACAGAAATGTGTTGACAATAAATGTCACGTGATAATTAAACATGAGTCTCAATTTAACCCCATTAAGTGTATTGGAAACTTTAATGCACATGTGTTGAGTTTTATACTTGTCAATGGAAACATTGGAACCCAAATTGATATTTAAAAGTTTATTGAATATGAGCTATAACACACGTGGCAGAAACATACATAATTGTCCGTCTTTTTCAAACAGTTTAACTTAATATACATTTTTCTATAGTTAAAAATATATTCTTTGCTGCTCTCTGGTGGACAAACCGTGTTCTGCTAGAGCAGCCTCCCTCTCCTCCATCCTCATCCTTCTGAACCTTTTTCAGTGTTGACATTAAACCACCAGTTCTCCTTCAAAGTCATAAATTCAAAGTCAACTTTATTGTCAATCTTCCAGTTTGTGTGTACAGACAGAGAGATCGAAATACCGTTTCCCACAACCCCCAATACAAAAACAAATATATATAAAAATATGTATGCAAATATGTATATACCTATACAATCAAAGACACATTTATACATATGCACATATTACAACCTAAATAAAATCACAAAAATGAAGAGGCAGGTGGAGGGATGGGTGGGGTAACCCACAATGCCGAGTGCTCTGCGGGTGAGGCAGGTGTTGTAAATGTCCAGGAGTGATGGGAGTGAGGCACCGATGATCCTCTCAGCTGTGTTCAGCTGTGTTCACCAGCTGTGCAGCAGCACCGATGGTCAGTGGGTGGGGGTGTTGGGTGTGGGTTCTCCTGAAGTCGTCAACAATCTCCTTTGTTTTCTCCACATTGAGAAAGAGATTGTTATCTATGCACCACGTGGCCAGCTGGTTCACCTCCCTCCTGTAGTGGGTCTCATCGTTGTTGCAACAACGACGATGAGACCCACCACGGTTGTGTCATCCGCAAACTTGATGAAGTGGTTGGAGCTGTGGGTGTGTGTGCAGTTGTGGGTCAGCAGGGTGAAGAGCAGGGGGCTGAGCACACATCCTTGGGGGGCCCCCATACTGAGTGTGATGGTGCCTGATGTGTTGTTGCCGACCCTTACAGATTGGGGTCTGGCAGTGAGGAAGTCCAGCAGCCAGTTACAGAGAAGGGGCTGAGGCCCAGGTTTGTTTACAAACCAGCTGCTGGGGGATGATGGTGTTGAATGCTGAACTAAATTCTATGAACAATGAACAGCATCCTAACATAAGAGTTTTTAGTGTCCAAGTGGGTGAAGCCTGGGTGGAGAGCAGAGGAGATTGCATCCTCAGTGGACCGCTTCGCTCAATATGCAAACTGAAACGGGTCCAGCGAGGGGTGGGGGGGGGGGCAAATTTGATGTGCTTCATGACTAGCCTCTCAAAGCACTTAATGATGGTGGAAGTCAGCGCTACGGGGCGGAAGTCATTGAAGCAGGAACGTGATGACTTCTTTGGCACAGGTATGATGGTGGTTACCTTGAAGCACGAGGGAACAACAGCCTGGCTCAGGCAGCCATTGCAGCCAGTGAAGGCGGAGGAGTGGTGTGTCTATGGCAGGGGTGGGAAACCTCCGGCATGATCCACGCCACATATTCAGTTTCGGCTGCAGTTCTTCCTGTTTGTCCAGAAGTCTTCTCATCAGGGCTCTATAAATAAAGAACTACGGCAGATGTGTAATATTTAATGCAGCCGAACCGTGTATTACAATGCAGTTATGTGATGACTTCCAAAGAGAAAAGCAAGCACACTCGGAATAAAGTATTATTTTATTTTTAAAAAATGTTTTCGGATTTCACATCGCACAAACACCATATCCCAACATGCATTGCGGCTAAACCCTCTAATCACCAGGTGAGGATCTTGCCTACGTCTGTTTCCGGTATTGTTTATGACGGATGTATTTTGTTATACACACATTCCTTCACATTTTAATTTTAATTTACATTAAAGTATTTCATGAGGCCTTCTAAAATGTTTTTAAATATAACTAGGGTTGTAGTTGAAGAGTTTGTAAATTAACATGAACCCAAGGTGTTGCCTGGCAACACAATCGCACAACATCACGTCTGTTAATTCCACATCCACACGCATGGATTAACATCGAGTTAATACATTAATGTAGCCTTTGTTTCTGCTAAAAGAGGTGTCAACCAGCTGGGGCAACAAGAAAATCTGGATTCAGCCATTTTCCGCCAAAGATTTTGGAAATTGGTCCGTGTGCAAAGAATTGTGGGTCATTTAAGATTGCCGAGGATACACATGAGCAGCCTCGAAATTTCTCGCTACGAAGGACACCGGACTCGGTAGAATTCCAAGGAGCCTGGACATTGGAACAGTCCTTCGGCGGGACTCGATGACGTAGCGTCCTTGAAATAGTGGCTCTGGACATAATTCATATCACATCATCGATCATATAATATCATAGGCTATATCATATATTTCCTTATCTGAGTCAGCTTCTTGAGCCATATCTTGCCGTGCAATTCACTTACATTGTCACATATACTGTATGCAGAAGTATTATTTTAAGCAACACATGAAGTTGAAGAAACACTCAAATGTAATTAAACTCATGTCTTAGACGTGGCAGTGATATCATAAACTGTTAATGTACGCATTCAAACACTCGGTAGTTTATTTTTATTTTTAGCAGCTGTTCTGTATTCACCTTGCAGCAACTATGTGGCTTTTATCCTGGATTAAGTGTTTAAATCATGGATGTTTAAAGTTTAACGTCTTCATATTTGTCAAATATTATAGTTTACTTTTCATTAATGAAGTATGACACTGCGCTGTCAGTACGCTTCTCCATGTTTGTGATTGGTCAAATGTTGCTAACCCCGCCCCTTTTATGTGAACGCACTCTCAGACGGAAAGAGAAACCCTGGGTTGATTTACCGAGTTGATAACCAGCGTCGTAGGACCGCTTAGCGAGATCTAATTTGTTAGGGTGAGTTAAGATAACTCAAACATATCCAGGGTATGTTGAACTGGTTTCGTAGTACAGGGCACAGGTGGCTGCATAGCAGCGCTAATGTCAAAGACACAAACATTATACATTACTTTAATTTTACCAGGATGCAGTGACAAAAATATTTGGGAAGGCTAGGCCTGACAGCGCAGCGTCATACTTCCTGAATGAAAAGTAAACTATAATATTAGACAAATATGAAGAAGTTAAAATGTAAACATCAACAACAGATAAACAAAGGATACATACAGATAAAATGACTGCAACACTTACACTAGCAGGATTGACCTAATGCGTCTTTATGCAAAATGGAAAAACTCCTGAAGTTATTTTACTTGATCGTTAATTCCATAAAACAGAAAAATATGATCTGCACCATGAGGGGTAATCAGGGCCGGCTCTAGACAATTTACAGCCCTAGGTGAGATTTTAGCTGGTTATTCTAATAACAACAGCGCTGGTACCGGTGCACCGCCCTCCCGATCTCCCTCGCTCGCTCACTCGCATTTTGGCTGTGAGCTGCGGGCGCCAGATAAGCCAACATTCCCCATTTTCATCACTTACAGCGCCCATCGTACAGGGCAAATGAAACGTGTAACCGGGATGAAAAGGGTGTTACATTTACTTAATACGGAATATTGTTACATCAAGGCCGAAAATTAGGATGAGCACCAAGTCAAAAATGTTTTTTCCCCTCCCAGAGCTACCAGCGCAGCGCCTCCCCAGATCTGGCGCCCTAGGCGAACATCTATAACGCCAGTGCTACGGGCCGGCCCTGGGGGTAATTGTACTCTTGACAATGAGAAATTAAAGAGTTCTGCGACAGCTACTTAGCTAACATTTGCTATCAGCATGGAGTAACAGTTTACATGTAATGTAGTGATGGGCTTTTTTCAGAGATCCCTTAGAAGAGCTGTCTCTTACGGCTCCCATACGGCTCTTCATTTAGCATTCTTCTATTCTAGCCTAATTTAGCAATTATAAATGGTTTGTGTGTTGGTAAGCAATTTTTCATTCAGTCTTTAATAAGAGCCTTATTATCATGCATCATCCACAGTTGCTATTGTTTATCATTTTAACCTGTTAAGCCCTGAGCCTGTTTTTCAGGTCTCAGGCTCGAAAATGACATTCCCAGAACAAATGACCATATCTTCCATTCTAAAAGGGTTAAATTAATAATCTCTTTTCTCAAAGTAATGATAAACCTGTGAGTTGGATGTAGAAAAGTCAGAATGAATATAGATAGAGCGGTAGAGCGACAGTGAGGGAGCGTGTGTGTGTATGTTTCTGGAAGTGAAACGAGGCAGCAGAAAAACAGAGGTCTGTGATGTATTTTGTGAAACAGAAGAACAGCTAAATAAATGCAACGGCCTCCCAAGAAGAGCTCGCCTCTCTCCAGTCATTTAAGCTAAAGTGGGTTATTGAACCTGAAGCTGGTTGCTTCTGCCCTCCTCGACTACGGTCTGGGAGCCGACAGGAAAGTTCAACACACAGATGGCCAGTCCGCCCCTTTGTAGCATATTATTTCAATGAGAGATGAGCAGATCGCCACTGGGCTTTCAACTAAAGACACAGCCACGCAAAAACTGCGGCATTTGTACAGCTCCTTATGGGTACTGCAATGTGTGAAGTGCTTTCCTCCGTGGTGAAACGATCAGCCCTGCACCACGGAGGAAAGCGGCAGAAAGTCACCTGGAGTTAAACAGAGCGGGGCTGCATTGCGTGCATGGCTTCCTTCTGCAGGTAACAGGGAGACGCGCTCTGGCGGCGGTCTCGTTCAGGATCCGAAAATACAATTTAAATATTTTGCACACTTATTCGACTTATTCCTAGTGTGCCACTGGTTACGGTGCCGCGTGCCAATGTTGGCACGCGTGCCAGGGGTTGCCGACCCCTGCTTTAAATGAACAACTGAACACAAAACCACAGCAAACAAATAAAATAATCCTGCATGGATTCTGGAGCAGGAGCGGCTGATGATTCGGCTTTCCCCGACGCGAGTTAACTCTTCTCATTCGCTACAAAGCAGAGGCGCGGGAAGGTATTTTGAGTGGGGGTGCTGAGGTGCTGGCCGATGTGCTAATCACGCACGGGGGGGGGCATAAACCGAGCAAAACCACACACAGTGCATAACAACGGACTCCAGTGCACGCTATTATGGGCACTATATACACGCACAAAAGCGCGATCACACACACACACACTATTAAGATGTAAAATATTATTTTACCAACAATGTGGAATTTAAATTCATTGAAGTACACTGTAAAAAAAGTCCGTGAAATTAACAGGGAAAAGCTGTAAAATCACAACATCAAAAAACTGTAAATAGAGAAACAATGAAGCAGTGTTTAATTTACAGTAATATTTCGTAAAGTACTGAACCAAACAAAACTGTTAAATTCACATTAAGAATATGTTAAAATAATTATATTTCATTGTATAATTTACAGATTACTGTGGTTTGAACACAGAAAAACTGTAATACATAAAACAATACAATACAGTTACAATTACAACATGACAGTGTTAAAATCATGTTTTTTTATATTTTTTCATTCTTGAATATACTATAATATACTTACTTCTTATTTCTATTTGTTTAATACATATGTTTATTTTTGAAATTGGAAATAACCCAGTACTGAGATATTCTTGGAAATTAAATGAGAATCCATAAAACAGCTGGCGTTTGGATTCTGCGGCTGACCGGCTATTTGGAGTGGAATGCAGCCCACGGCAGACAGCCCAAACAGTAATCGAACGCCTCCGAAGGAAATGGCCGCTGAACTGAGACACGCCTACTGAGCAGTAGAGTTTGTTTCTGTTATTTCATTGGACTATTTAATTATCGCGGGAGCTGCCACTTTTTGCAGGTTAACGGTTACGGCTCAGTGCGCACCGCGCGGCCAAGTCTGTCTCAAGTCTGCCTTCCACGGACCACGGAGCTGTGTGCACATGAGCGGAGGATCACATCTGTAGCACTGGTAAGCTAACCGTTTATTTTCTTCAAACTTCAATTATAACACGGTGTGTTGTCAGGACAATACTAACTTCTGTTTGTGATTGAGTGCATTTTGCAGCAAAACGTTGAGGGTTTATGTTCTGCATTGCATAAGTGTTTTTTCAAATGTGTTGGCGCGAACTGCAAGCAAACAACGGTGTGTTGTCAGGACAATGCTAGCTTCTGTTTGTGATTGAGTGCATTTTGCAGTCATAGTTATAACGTCTACTGACCGGGAGTTAATTTAAATAGTCTGGTAACGTTATTGAAGTATCATGCTAAAAGCTGAACTCTTTATTTTCGTTTAATTCATGCTGTTGTGAAGTGGGGGGTTTGAAGCTACATCTGAGGGGGTTCAAAGTTAACGGGCAGTCTACTTTTTTCTGTTCTTTCTGCCACTTCTTTCTCTCTTTTCTGTCTAATTTGAGACGTTTATGTTGCACAATGTTGTTTGTTACTGTAAGCTCGTAAAGGGCTAGTTTGGATGCTTATGGATACTTATCCATAGTCAGTGTATTACTTGCATGTCTTTGGAGGAACAGGCAGGAGTACGGGTACGTATGTAAAGCTGTGGATGGGTGCAGCAGCGAAACGTATTTTAGCCACCTAAAAATTCAGTTTACGTGTACGCTATATTTATAATATTGTCACAAATCTACCCTGCTGCTTCAGTCCCTATCAGAAACAGACTGTATAGCTGTCTGACAGCAAGGTAGAGCTTTGAAAATATTCTTTAATATAGCATACACTAAGAGTAATATTGTTTTAGTTTTTTTGGTGGCTTAACTATGTCCACAGCAGTGCATTGCTTAGCTGTCTGCTGGTTCTCCTCTCTGTTTCTCCAAACTGTAGCTCCTACAACCCCCCTTCAAACAATATGAACTATCCCCTAAAAGCAAGTCAAATTCACATTACATTTATCTCCCCTTAACCTGCAAATACACATACATACATTTTTGTATTGATGGTGAGCAATTTAACAGACCTTAAAATGTGTGCTAAAATTGTTTTGTGAAATATTTCAGGAAGACAAGTCTTGTTTTAATTTAGTTTGAATTGTGTTTTTCTTCTTTTTTAGGACGATCATGCTATTCTTCAAGGCGATTCATGCTGAGTGTGGATCGAAACATAGTACAGGACAACATCCCCTCCTTGGTTTCTGCCCTGTCCATGATGTTTGGGAGCTATTATTGCTTCAACATCGCCTACCCGTCAGAGCTGGCATCCACCCTGGAGTTTGTCCAGAGGTATGTGTTTTTTGGGATTGGCTTTATCCAACAATTAATTTTATTAAACTGCAACAAATCTAAAGCAGCTGCTTCAGTGAATTGGGGGTTAAGATAATTGTCATTTTGGCTTCAAAATAATAAGATTGATGTGAAGTTTTTTTGTTGTTAGGCAAGCTATTTTATTATTAATTCTGTTGTTTGTTTGTATTTTTATTTTAAGGTGTCCATCAACCCAGAGAAGGGCACCAAAGTGAAGAAGACACGTGCATCCCGTCTTCAGGTGAACCCGAGAGTCCTCACCTTGATACAGGAACTTTCGGACCATGAGTGGCGTGATGTCTGAATATGGACAGTAAGATCAATGGCATGTAGCGATGTGCCCAAGTTACAGTTTGTTTGATTGTTTAAATCGTAGTTAAAATTTGAAGTGCCTTTTTTTTCATGTTCTTTTAACTAATTTAAAAAAATGCAATATGTAACTCTCAAAATGTCAAACTATTCTTTTAAGGTCATTGTAAAAGCTCAGGACATCACTGTTGAGTGTAAAAATGTTGACGTGTTACACTCCACTGGGTGGTTTTGTTTTGTTTTCCACTTGGGATTTTGCTTCTGAAGTGAAGGGTCTCTGCTGACCCTACCTCTTCACCTATCTCACTTAGACACACACACATGTGTTTTGCAACTGTAGCTTCATCACGTACACACTTCCTTTAGCAATGAACATGTATTCAACTAAGACAATCCCTTATTTTGGCTAAGTTACAGCTCAGTCTGTGGCTGTGACAGTCGAGTATTATATTATACAGGTGCCCACTATAAGAGATGAGACATATAAAGTACTAAAATATTTAAAAACATTATTTCCCATAAATCATTTGATGTGATGCAAGTAACCTCTCAACTTTGTTCAGCTTGAATTTCCTGGACAATGTGAGCTGTTTGTTTATTGTGCAGCCTTAGTTTGTATGTTTTACCAATATGTATGTTGAGAAATGACAGATGTTTTTGATCACTGCTATTATATATATATATAATAAATTCTTGGAAAGGCAAGTTCTTGTTGGAATTTTTTCAACTTTTAATACAGTGGCTCTTGAGGTTTATCTAGCTTTGCATTTTAAATGTTAAGTGCTTAATCTGTGTACCCTGGATTACATTCTTCACATTTCTGGTAATAGTCAAACATATATATACGAAGGTTTAGTGAAGGTGTAGTTTAAATGAAATCTTTCAATCTGACTAATGTATAGGAAAAACATTTTTATATATCAATAATCCTTACAGGCGGTTTTATGCTATATATATATATATATATATATATATATATATATATATATATATTTGAGATTGATATTCATAGAACAGTTTTTTCTGCATTTTAATTGTAATAAATACATTTTACAGAAAATTTAAATTGCAGTATTTAGATGTTGCTTTCACCGTAAAACTCGTCATTACTACGGCAAAATACACTAAATTATACACAACTTTTGATTACAATTTGCGGGAAAATTCAGTTAAATTACAGCATTACACTGATGCTTTTACAGTTAAACAGTGTTATTTGTTTGGTATTTTTCTGTAAAATTGAATGGGATTCAATGTACAATAGACAACAACTGCATGTAAATCTTACTGAAATAATCAGTTTAATAGCAACGTGATCATGCTAATTCAGCAGAAAAGGGCTGTTGAAATGACAGATTTAAAATGTAAATTACAACAGTTTTAAACTGTAAAATATACACGTTGTTCTGTAAAGTTGTTTACAGTTTACCGTATTTTTTACATCATTATTCTGGCAACAAAGCTGCCAGGTTTTTACCGTAAAAACAACGTTTTTTTTTTTACAGTGTAGGCTATCAAGGCATTGCTAATTCCTGGCTACATATTACACAGATTCTGCTTAATAATGCCCTGCCCCTTGTTGATTTGTGCTCGTTGTTCTCGCGTCCAGGAGGAAGTTAAATAAGAGACACTCGAAAAGGTTCAAATGGGTACTTTAATTAAGTAACGTGGTTTTGAAACAAACAGCGCCATGTTGGAAGGGGGGAGACGAGAGGCCGAGCAAGCCAGGACATCTGTATATATCTGACCCCTGGCTCCTCCTCTCAATGGTGGCTCTGACGAAAGGGGGTCCTCCCGCCACATGTTCTTCAGTGTCCGATATTGCGTAAATCAGAGGATTTAGACGTTGTGTGTTCATTGTATAACTCCACACGCCTTTTCTCCTCATACACTCATTCATGACTTATTTAATGCATTTTAACGGCTGTAAAAATTGTTAACGTGACACCGGAAGTGACGTCATTGTAACAACGGAGACGCCTTTCAATAAAGCTTTTCAAAATAAACTGTACATTCATTTAACATTCAGCAACAACGTTAGCCACAAACCAATGCTAACCGGAAATGAAATGTTTTCAGAATAAAACAGTTTTAAGCTTACAGTATGTTTAAACTAAATTACGTCATTAAACATTGATTTTAATTTCTTACACGCTGCATCTTCTATTTCAATCTTTTTAGCAGATTTAGCGTTTTTAGTGAGAAAGAATTCCGAGATACGTTTTTGCGCCATGACAGTTACTTGTCACTTGTGTGCGTCACGTTAAAAGTAGCCGACTAAAAGCTAACAAAAAACATTTTTTCCACATCTTTTTTATTTTTCTTCCCTGAAGCGAAATAATTGATTATATAGTTTAAAATTAACATTTGAATAATAATATAAAATATATCTCAGGCATAATGAAATGAAATTAAAATATATACATATATTGAGCGTAAATAGCAGTGCAATATAAACTTCCACCTTTAATACTTTCCCCTGGCTGCTATCTCAAACCTGTACTGCTGTGTATTGTGTATTTTGTAGCTTGTGTAATTTCTACTTTTATTTTAAATATGTTGTTATGTATGCTTCTTAGTTATATTAAGCTATCGTTGGCTCTTTACTGACTTAAGGTCAGAGGATGAAACACTTGTCCTTGTATTTTTGTTTTAGTTCCTTTAATTCTTGTTCGTGCTTTTTCTTCATGTCTTCTGATTGTTCTTGTATATATTTTACTTTGTGTTTTGAGAGGTTTTGCAACAGCTTGTAGTCTTTGTCATGGCTCTCTCCTGTCTCTTGCGTTTGTCTTTCATGCTCTTTCTTCATGTCCTCTATTTCCTCCATGTGCTTCTCCACCAAGGCGGCAAAGTCCTTGGAGTATTCCTCTCTGAACTCGTTGAATTCTTCAGCTTGTTTTCTTGCCTCCTCTTCATATTTCTTCTTCATCTCCGCCAGTTCTTTCTTATATTTTCCCTCCAACTCTTTTCTCTCCTTCTCCTCCTGTTCTCTTCTCTTTAGATCTTCTTCTTTTCTTTTCTTTTCATGTTTTTCTCTTTCCTGCTCGTATTCATCTTGCAACTTCTGAAGCTTTGTTTTCTCGTTATGTTGTCTCGTTTTATTTTCTTGACTTTGTTTTTCCCACCATTCTTCTCTCTCCTTCTCCCAGTCTTCTTTTTCCTTTTTCCTCTTTGCTTTACTCTGCTCCAACTCTCCTTCTAGTTTTTGCTCCCATTCCTTTCGTGTCATTTCTTCCTGCCTTTTCTTCTCCTTCTCCTTTTCCTTTCTAAGTTCCTCTTCCCTTCCTCTTTTCTCTTTTTCCTTGTTGATTTTTTCCTCCATTTCTTGAAGCTGTTTGGCTCTCTCCTGCTGAATTGTATCTCTCTCCTGTTCCATTCTTCTCTTCACTTCTTCCATTTCCTCCTCATGTTTTCTTTTCAGCTCCTCCCTCTCTCTCTGCATCTCTTCTTCCTTCTCCTTCAGGATCTTCTCCACTTTCTTCTGTATCGCGGCCTCGGCCTCTTGGAACATCTCTGAGGTGTAGCAGCTGCCACCATTTTCCTTCAGCATTTTGTTGGACTTCACCATCAGCTCTCTGACCTGCATGTGGTCTTTGTCATTGTTGTTATAGAAGACCTGGTATCTCCCTCCACAGTCATTTATCAGTTTTTTCAAAGAGTCATCACTGTCTTTTACGTAACTCTCGATTGGTGTATTTTTCAGATCATCTCCTCTGGTGAAAATAATGATGATGAAATCTCCAGATTTCTTTCCAAACCATTTCTTGATCAGTTCCACAGAGTCTTCTTCTTCCGGTGTAAATCGGCCTATCGGCAGCACCAGTAGGAACACATGAGGTCCAGGAGACAACAAGCTGATGCATTTAACAAGCTCCTCTTGAACAGCCTCATTGGGCAGTGTCCTGTCAAACAAACCAGGGGTGTCTAACACAGCGACAGGACGTCCATCAATCTCTCCTGTTGCTTTCTCGCAACATTTGGTCACTGACTTTGAGCTGACAGATGATGTAAAATGTTTTTTTCCCAAAATGGTGTTTCCAGTTGCACTCTTCCCATTGCCAGTCTTCCCAATCAACACCATCCTGAGACACTCTCTGTTCTGACTTTCATCATGATCTCCCATCTCCCTTTTCTTTTGAACATCCTGCAGTTCAGCTTGAAGTCTTTTGTTAGTTTTACCTAACTCTACCACCTTCGTCATCTGAGCCTTGATGAACATGTCCTTTGTGAAGCACCTGGATCCTCCGACTCTCGTCTCTTCCACAGCATCCAACAGCTCTGGGATCTGCTGCTGGTCCTTGATGTTGAGAACAACATGTCTTCCTCCACAGCTCTGAAAGAGCTCCTGGATGTCCTTGTTCTCCTTTAGAAAGTTAACAACAACTGGAGCTGTAGGATCTGACTCCACAGTGAACAGAATCAAGGTGAAGTCCTTGACTTTTGAGCTGAATGTGTTCTGGATGGTCTCTAACTCTCCCTTGTCTTCATCAGTGAGGGGATCCACAGGTAGGACCAGGATGAAGGCATGGACGCCCTCAGGATCACAGAGGGAGACACACCTGAATGATTCCTCCATCACTTCCTCCTGAGGTTTTTCACACAAAGCAGGCAGCTCCACCAGGGAAACCGGGCGTCCACACACCTCTCCGTGATGTTTAACACACTCTGATGAGTTGGAGACTGAAGGAAACTCTGTCTGACCTAAAATGGCTTTGGCTGCTGAAGTCTTCCCTGCTCCTCTCCTCCCACACAGAACCAGGTTTAAAGCTGGTTTGATGTCTTCAGTGAAGCCGAGACATGTTTCTTTGTTTTCATGAACTATCTTCTCAATCGTATCCATCAATGAGTCACGGTTGTTGTGAACCATGATGTAGAGTCTTCCTCTACAGTCTGCAAGCAGCTGATCCACTATTTTAGTCTTTTTATCATTATTGGTTATGATGACCATTGAGTGTTTAAAAGCTTCTGGACCAAACAGACTCAGGATGAACTTCAGTCTTTGTCTGTTCTCATCAGTGAAATCAGAAGGATTCACTAACAGCAGCAGGACATTGGGTCCAGGAGAACAAAGACTCACACAGCTCTTCACCTCTTTTCTCACTAACTCCTCTGATAGACTGAACATGCCTGTAGTTTTCACTACTTCCACCTGTTTTCCCTTCCACTCTCCATGGTTTGTCACACAGTGTGTGATGGGGAAAATATTTTGGAAACGAACACCTTTGCCCTCTGTGATAAAGTAACCAATCTTTTTTTGTTTGTCCTCACTTTTTCCCAATAGCACAATCCTGAATGCAGATGCTGTAATATAACAGAAGAAAAATTAAATAACATTACCTCATACAGAATGAAATCATTACACTGTGCTTACACAAAATATTCTCCAGTAATTTTGTGTATTAACAATTTATGAAATATAAATAATAATAAATAAATAAAACACGGTACGAAACAGCACACAGATTTTATAATAAATATATATATATATATATATATATATATATATATATATATATATCTATATAAATGACCTTTTCTGTTTTTATTTTCTTGACAGTGAATATAAATGTTTTTTTCCTCAACATTGTTATGGAATTTTTAATATATCACTGTAACTACCAACTATAGACTGTAGATGACATGAAAGCAGAAAAACAACTTCCTTTTTTTGGGAGAGTTACATTGGTTGAAATGGATTTAGTGCATTTATCCAGTTGTGGGATGCGTTTCGGTTAATACTGGAGAAAAGATGCTATACCAATACATGATAAGCACTGACATTATGAGAGTATTTCTTTAACAATACATTTACTTACAATTAGTCACAGTGGTCAACCCTTGGGGTAACAATGGTGAAGTGATTGGTTCGAAACCACCCAGCCCTGTAAAAGAGGACATCATTATTTTGCAGCTTAGTGTTCTAATTTAATTATGTATGATTTGAATAACAGAGTTGTCATTGTCCTTCACCTACCAGCAAATAGAACAGCTTTTGTGATAGGAAACAATGTTCCCTTTGGTTTTTGACTTTGATGATCAACCGGTAAGGAAGCCGTGGTGTCCTCGAACACATCACAGCTCACATGCTCTCCATTGTTCTCCTTTGCAGTTTGACCCAAGCGTGTTAACAGCTCTGGATGTTGAAGGTTCTCCAGCTTCAAGTATCTGTATCTACATCTACTGATCATGTATTGTAATGGGGGTTGTCCCATGTATTGTTCCATTAAACCTGAACCCTCCTCGCTGGGTGATGCTATGAGCATCAGTGCATGATTAAATGACTGATCACTGAAGAGTTTCAGGACCATGCAGAGTCTCAGTTTGTGTTCCTCAGTGAAGTGTTCAGGCTGTAGAACCAGCAGGAACACATGAGGTCCAGGTTCAGAGATTCTCACACAGTCTTTCAGATGTTCTGTCAGTTTCTGTTCAGAGATGTTGGCGTGCAGCAGATCTGGGGTGTTGATCACAACTACTCTTTTCCCATCCAGCTCTCCACTGACTCTCATAGAGTAGTCTGGTTCTTCCTCAGTGTTGAACATAGTCCCTCTCAGTATGATGTTCCCCACTGAACTCCTCTCACACCAGCTGTTCCCCAGCAGAACAACCCTCAGCTCAGACACTGTGAAATACAAAGAGTTAGAAAAGGCAACTACATGCAGATTTTCATGTATTTATGTATAGTTTGATTGCTGTTTAACCTAAGGGGTTTTGTCATTACAGCAGATTTTACCTACAAAATACTGAACACTCAGGTGTTCTTAATAGCAGAATAGCACAGTTCAGTTTTACTTACTGTCAGGGGGCAGCAACTCATAGCTACTAATGCGCTTTAGAGGAAGTGGTTTATCTGTTAATGGAAACAATTGTATTATTAATTACATGTAATTTAAAATAGACAGTACAGTGGTCTACAACATTGAACCAGATAGGAAACAGACACATGGAAAACCTACCAGAATACAACATGAACAAAAAAGAGAAGAAATCCGGAAAGTGACCCGGACAGCCAAGCAGCTGTATTTCTTTATTAAAACACCACACTTGTTTTTGGTTTATCTGCTCCCAAAATACAAGTCAATACTAGCATTTTAAACTTGTGATTAATCATGATAATTAAAGAATCACATTTTTTTGTGACACCACTCATTTATATTCAAGGACAGAGACAGTCTTTTATCCAGAGTAGACATATATGACTGCACTCACCTGATTCTGCAGTCGCCATACTGCGCTCTTCTTGAAACAGCTTTCCTGAGCACGAGAAGCTAAAGGAAAAATAATTGCATTTTAGATAATCTGACGGAAAATCGGTTCATTTCAGTACTGACTGTATGTATTGTGACGACCCCTCCACACAACTAGGGGTTCTGTTCTGGCAGGTTCGAGTGCTGTGGGGTGATTATTTGCTGATGAGCTACACCTGAGCTGGGAGTGGCCGGCTCAAAGACAGCCCATCGAGTTTCGGGAGGGCCTCGCGCCAAAATAGACAGCCGTGGCGTTAATAACGTTAATAACGCGTTAACGCAAAAAAAAATTAACGCCACTAATTATTTTAACGCGATTAACGCATGTGTATTTTTTGTCCTCGGCCGCCGTAGTTTCAGAGCGCATCGAGTGTAAAATACCATCGACAAGCTGATGCTGACAGCCCCGCTCCTGCCGCCCGCTTGTGGCAGACCACACTTCCACGCTCACCGGCAGGCCCGGACTGGCCATCGGGAGGACCGGGAGGGAGTGTGTATGTGTGGCGCGAGCGAGGCACACCTTACGTGTTGTTGTTGTTGTTGTTGTTGTTGTTAGCATCTGGTGCTAGCTAGCTGTGCTAACGGATATAAGGAGCTGTTTCAATGAAAACAGAGGAGCGACATTTCGCCGATAACTGCGCCGAGCACTTGACTTTATGCAGGTAGCCAGACAGTGGGACAGGAGGCGAATATTTGTAATGTTCAGGTTGTTGTGTTTAATATTCATGAGAATATTTGTCATTGTTCAAATGATAATAAACAAGCATATAAAGCATATTTGTCCACTCATATGTTGATAAGAGTATTAAAAACTTGAAAAATATCCCTCTACGGTACATTTAGAACAGATAAAAAATGTGCGATTAATTTGCGATTAACTATGGACAATCATGCGATTAATCGCGATTAAATATTTTAATCGACTGACAGCCCTAATATATATATAAAACCAGTCTTTGATGTTGGCTTTTGTGTGTTGAAAAAAGGCAGTACTGGGTCGCTTCATCTTTATATTTCTTAAGAAATTAAGATTATTATTATTTACATAAAACAATAAAACGTTTTAAAAAGTAAATAAAAAACTACAATAAACACTTATATAATAATGATGATAACATTGATGCACATAATACATTTCAATATCATAAACATGGAATACTTTCAACCAGTATAAAAGACTGAAAATCACAGTATAAATCACACTCATCATCTTAAAAACACATTGGCATACAAATGCTGTAATGTTGACATAGCAGCAATTATTATAATGATATTAATAATTATCCTTATTATTATCTTTACATGCAGTGTTTTATTCCACTGTACAGTATGTTTTGTAATAAACTTAACACAAAAAGTAAGGACATTTGTTTTTGATACAGTAGATGATTTATTTCTTGCAACAATACCTTTTGGTAATAATAGTAATAAATTATTAATATAATAATATAATAATAAATCTTATACAGTTGGAAAGCCTGTTTTCTTACCTTTCCAATGGTACCACATTTGTGACGAACAAGCATTTGTGGGATGAGCAGCAGAGCTGAGTATGTGGGGTGCGCCCATGAAAAATGTGAATCAAATCTCCTCTGCCAATGCCAAACAGCTTTTTGTTGCTGCTGACTCTAGTTTGGTGTTGTTTGGTGGATTGGATGATTGAAGCCTGATGAAACAAGACATACTGGCAACAATTTATTTATTAACAATTGATTAATTTAACAAGCAGCCTCAGTAGCATGTGGAAGAACCAAACACAGCCACAACAGCCTCTCCTCCTCATGCTGGTCACCAGCCTGCTCACACTCTGCTGTGGGATGGCATCTCATTCGTCAACCAGCATTTGTCCCAAGTCAGCCAACGTGGTTGTGTTGGTCACTCTGGAGCGGACAGCAGGGCCAAGTTGATCCCAAAATGGGGTTGAATGGGGTTGAGGTCAGGACTGCAGGCCATCCCATCCTCTCCTACTCTATCGGTGCAGCAATCAGCAAAGCGTTCTCTGCGTTTTCTCCACACTGTGACCCTAGGATCCATGTGCTGTAGGCAGAATCTGGACTCACCCTGAACATAATGTTCTCCACATGTTGAGGTTCCAGTGATCTGAACATAATGTTCCTCCACATGTTGAGGCTCCTGGCAGCCGTACAAGACCGGAGAGTGGCTGCTGTCTGGCATTGGCAGAGCAGATTTGTCACATTTTTCATGGGCGCTCAGCTCTGCTGCTCATCCCACAAATGCTTGTTCCTCACAAATGTGGCACCACTTGAAAGATAAGAAAACAGGCTTTCCAACGGTATAAGATGTATTGCCAGGAAGCATTGTTACAACAAAGAAATAATCTACCAAACACAAATGTCCTTACTTTTTGGGTTAAGTTTAGTTGTAACACTGTTTATTCTATTTCACATGTACAGTGAATTATTCCAGAACTTTACTTGCACCACTTGCAAAAACTGTTTTGCACCAGTAAACTTCTTTAAGTATATTTTGAATGTCACTGTTGGAGGGGTTATGGACTTGAGATTTAAACCAGGCTGTAGCTATTGTTCATGACAGTCTATGAATCTTGAAAAATAAAAATATACTAATATATAGCCTATATAAAATGTAAAGTGTATGGCGTCTTTGCGTGTGTTATATACAGAGGTGGGAAGTAACTAAGTAAATGTACTCAAGTACTTAAGTACAAATTTGAGATACTTGTAGTTTATTTGAGTATTTCCATGTGTTGCTATACTACTTCTACTCCACTACAATTCCGAGGTAAATCGTGTACTTTTACTATTTGATTTATTTTGTACCTTTAGTTACTTCACAGATGTGGATGAATGATGTGAAATATAATCAAGTGTTAAATCAGACTTTAGTTCCACCTGGAGTAAATCCACAAGCTACCCTGCAGTATACAAAGTCATTCAAACTAGCTGCACCTTTACCAGCTTTGAGAACACTTTCATGATCAATCATTATAAAACATATCATATATATTATTCTGAAATGGACCAATCTGCACAATGACTACTTTTACTGTCGCTACTTTCACTATATTTTGATGAGAATACTTTTCTACTTTTACTTGAGGAACATTTTGAATATAGGACTTGTACAAAATCTGATTACTTCTCCTACCTCTGGTTATATAAGCTAAAAGTCTTGATACAGATAAAACATGTATTTTTTTTTCTTCAATGTAGGAAGGATATTTCCTCGTTAGTACTGAAGACCTAAGCCCTTTCTCAATTGACACATTTCCACCTCCTCTGTCCTCTGGTAGTGACCCTGAAATCGCTGTCAGCGTGCCATGTTGAAGGACATCTAATTTCTCTAAATGCGCATTGAGGGTCGAGGATCGAGCATCGAGGAGGCTCTCTGGAGCTATAACCTTATCCTCGGGGATGTATTTCCGGCCACAGTGATGAATAAAAGACTTGACTGATCTCAACCAATGACAAATCTACATACTGCATCCCCTGGATATTAGGCTACTTTTTATTTTGTATTAACTGCTTTAATCGCAACGCAATGTTTACAGTGAGAACAGCTGCTGAGGTCCGTGCAGAAAGCAGAGCAGTGTGTATAATATATATCACTCAATAATATATAACGCCTACATTCCACTCTTTATTTGTAGGTTTTAGTAGATATCTACAAACACGGAGTCTATATTTTTCTAAAGCCATATAGTGCTTCACATAATAAATATGGCTGTAGCCTGATATATATTACAGTTTTTTTCAATTGCTAAAACACGTTTTTTGACAACAGGGCTCATTTTGTCAAAATACTAAACACAATTCACAAAACCACACACCCAAAGTGCAAAACACCTCATATATCTTGCAAAATGAAGCACTGCACCCAAAACTACATAAACACTTATCAAAACCAAACTTTTGCACTTCACTTATAGTACAAGACACTTTGTCCAACCAACTACACACTGTGGTGCTTTATCTAAAGCACACTCATCTTTTATGGTGTGTGTTTTGTGATGTCACGAGAGGGTGCATCATAGAGGCTGTAGTTGAATAGTCCAAAGATCAGCTCCTAAGTTCTAACCCTATCGTCTATTCCTTGACCTCTGAGTGAAACGTCACGGGGTTAAGGGATAGTGGATAGGAGAATTCAAAAGGACTTAGGAGAAGAGACTGCGGTGCTTTAGAGAATCGACTGCACTTTCACTATCCGACGTGTTTATGATGCGCCAGCGGAGGTCATAAATGTGCATCTGCTGCTGTGGGGAAACTATGGAAACTACAGTTTTCTATACAGCGGACTACAACATGGATGTTTAATAAGAACGAGGGACTACTGTAAACTCATCTAGAGACTCTGCACCGTGCTCTGATGCTGTTGTTTTATGCTTTATGAACGGGGACAACAGAGAAACATATTCTTCATGACCAAAGTTGGAATTGAAATAAAAAAGGAAAGTGAAACTTATGCTCGTCACCCTCTCCCTCCGGTCCACATTAATACAAATGATCCCAATATGTATGATTGTATGAAAAGATCTTAAAATAAATACAAAATATATTTATTATAAACGTGCCTCCTGTCATCATTAATGGACGTTGTTTTAAAATTACAGCTCAGAGGAGAGGATTTCTCATTTCTCTAAGGCCCAATTCCAAACCGCCCCTGACCCCTACACAATAGCGCAGGGTCCACCACATCAAGTGTCGTTCCAAACCAACAAGTGTTGAGGGGTAGTGGGTTATCAAGCCCTCCAACAGAGAGTCTGCATTGGTCCTGACGTCAGCTGCTGCACTACCTGACCGGACTCAACGCTGTGTGTGTCCGTCAGGAAACACGCTGTTTACAAATAGTTCCGTGCAAACATTTACTGTAAACTGCCAAACAAGATAGACATTTCATATTGTCATACAGATGTTAACAACTTCATGGTAACCTCATATTTTTTTTACTTAGAAAAAGGTAAATGTGTGCATTTTATTATAAAGTTGTGCATATTTACAGGGACTGTTGCAAAAACTAAGAAGCTTATAAACACCAGGTTTAAAACTAAGAGAGGTTTACAATAAAGGAACACAATGAAATATTTTTGGAGTTTTATTTTAGTTATTCATTTTTATTGTTTGTCCATGAGACGCTTATTTGAAACCGTTGCTACCTATAGTTTATTCATTTCTTGTTTCTGCCGGAGAGGGGAGATACTCCCAAAGCTTGCTGCTGTATTTACACCCTCCCTCTGAAAGGAGGAAGCCTCATTCAGCTATGAGTGTCACTCCGCCACTGAGTGGGTAGAGTGTGGTTTGGAATTGGGCCTAAAACGCCTGCTGCTTCCACTCCTCTCTCCTCGGTTCTCCTCCTCGACATCGAGGCGAGGAGTGGGGGCGGAGAACATTAGAATTGAAAAAGGGCTGACATGACAAAACATGTCCGCTTGGTCGTTTCCTGATATCTGAAATGGCGCCTCGACACTTTATTTCGAATAAGGAATCACGATATAAGACTGATTCTATAATTTAGGGTGCATTTCACATCAACAAAACAGTACAAAGAAAGTGTTCTTTCTCAATAGAACAATCAGTGGTTCAAGTTAGTATATTCCTCAGTGTAACATATCCACTAGTTGCAAAGCTTAAACATTTTTATTTATTTTTTTATTTGAAGGGAAAGGATGTTTTCACTACTCAGTTTGTCAACTATGTTACGGACAAACTTGATGTCATTACAATCATTTGATTAAGTCCTGCACTTCAAGTAAAATCAAATTTGAAAGGCTCTTGAGTCTATTCTACCATATATCCAAAGATTTTTTAAAGTTTAAAAAATAATTGTATTAAAGTTTTGTTTTTTCATGTGATATGTTCAGCACTGTCATTACGTTTAGGGATATTTTGTATTATAAAACTACCATACAGGTCATTTTGATAGTTTTAAGAGATGTCATGTAAAACTCCAACCTGTGTAGATATACATTATACTATAAAGGATATCAGAAGCACTATTTTAGATATTTTAAATTTGAAAAAATGAGGTGCAACATAGTTGACAATGAAAGTCAAACATTTGACGCAAATAACATAGTTGACTGGACACATTATTAACCATCAGCACTATGTTCATTTCAAGGCAGAAGTGCAAAATTCCATTGATAATGATGTGTAATGACGTCTACATGTCCTACAAATTGTCAACTAGGTTACCTGTCAACTAAGTTACTACAGTTATTACAGTACTGGGTAACTTAGTTGACAGGTAACCTAGTTGACAATTTCCCTATTTTGACCCATCATTTCAATGGTAGGCCTTGCCTGGATGACCACATGTCATTTTCTTGAACAGGTTAACATCACATTTGCACATATAATTGAATTAAAATCATTAAACAATTGTAAACCATAACAATGTACGTAACATTGTTGATGGTCAATTAATATACTCATTGACAATGTGCTATTATACATAAAATATTGTAAAAAATTAGAGGACAATCACCACCATCAAAATGTCTGCCAAAGAGGAACCTGGCATCATGTGATACTGGTGAAATGGTATTGGGACAAACCATTTTTGAGTTAAAGAGGGGAGTTCTGTTAGTAACATAGTTGACAGAACTTTTGCGGACATTCATATATTAAGATATTTAAATTATTTAAAGGAGGAAATCAATGAAAAATATGTTATTATTCTTTAGTATTTAGACTTTTGAAATAAATGAATAATTTTTTTTATTTACTTTAATGGTTTTTATTCATTATTTTGAATCCAAGACACCCTCAACTGAAAAACGGACAGAGCAAAAACTGACAATTTAAGAACATCATGACACATTTCAAGCTAAATAAAGCATAGGATGCACATAATGTTTGTGTGATATTATAACATGCTTTCCAATAATAGGCAAAATATGATATTTTTGGAGAAAATAGTTAGAATAATTATAATTATCATCAATGGACATCAATGGACATGGAATGTACCCTAAATTGTAGAATCACTCATATAAACATTGTAAAAAGTCGTGTCAGTAAATATCTTCATTTAAGAGAGTTTTAGAGATTAAACAACGAGTGAAAACACGAGCAACTCTCGGTTCAGACGGAAACACAGAACATGTTTTCTGATCGGTGTCGGCTGTTTCTGCTTCATAAAGCCCGTAAAGACGACTGGTAGCCTACTAACTTTTTATAACACACTGAGTAGCCTACACGCTGCAGCAGAACTTTATCATACAGTAACAGGGCCACCTCTCCCTACACGCAGATCGCGCAGACTGCGTGGGGCCTCATCTTGCGGAGGGGGCCTCATCTGAAGCGCAAATGCGGCGCACCTTTAAGCGTATATATGCACCTATTTCGCAGCTGCGAGGCTCCACTAGCACCCCCACCCCCCGATACTCGCGAAAGAGAGGGCCAAATCACATAACTTTGCGTGGGGCAACAAGTTGGGCAGGGGCAGCCCTGTACAGTAAATCTACATTGTTCCCACGTAGGCCTACATTTACTCGCCCGTAAAGACGACTGTAACTTCAGTTGCACACATTTTACACGCTGTTCCAGTACATATTTCATACAGTAAAACTACATTATTATTGACAATACTATGTTTCGATCAACTCCGAATTAATTTAAACTATTGTACTATTACTTTCTTATGTAGTGTCGTTTAAGGTGACTGACCTGCATGAAGTCTTGCTTCGGTAGGCTACTGCTGAGAAAGTGAAAGTAAAAGAACTGGTCTGCTCGACGTCAGCTATAAATAGCAGCAGTGTAAAGCAAATAGTAGTTTGCTTTAGTGTCTTCTTTACCAATAGTGGTTGCACAACATCTTTGAAGCTTAAAGTTGTTTAACACAGTAAAAACTCAGTTTTATTGACATATTCTCTGATTTAAGTCACATGAATAATAATTATATATAAAAACTAAGGCTATGCTTAAAACCTAATGTAGTGGAATGTACAGTGTGGCTTGTAATTTAGGCATCATTATGCAATATATTTAAACCAGCTACAAATGTTATGTTTTTCTATATTTCAAATGCATTCAAAATCATAAGGAGCAAATGTGAAAAGAGAACATCAGACATCCTTTTATTATGTTAGAGCTCCACCTGCTGGACATAACAATGAACACACAGGGTTGTCAAAAAGCCCGGGTGTTGAAGTTTCAGTTTTTTTTAATTGTTACACACATTTTTGAAAACATGGCAAATTTGTTCACAAATCAATTAACACAATTCACAAAACCACACGTACAAAGTGCAAAACACCTCATATAACCTGCAAAATGAAGCACTGCACCCAAAACACTTACCAAAACCAACATTTTGCACCAAATGTCACACACTTCATTTACAGTTTTTTTCAGTTTCATCTGACATAAAGCTTAATTATTTAAACTCACACTCAAACCCAGACCCAGCACGGTGGTAAAATGCTGCCATGATGTGGGCTCAGAACAGTCTCATAATACACACATGCACACAGAAGGATTCACACTTGTATTTAATGGTCCGCAAAAGGATTCACACTTGTATTTCCGGATCCATACTTGTGTTTTTCAATGCACACACAAATGTGTTCCGTTTCATATACATGTAAATACAATCCAAATACAGAAACAAGTTTTACATAAGTATTTTTGATCCACACATATTTGTTATCCGTTTAAAACCGCTGAACCTGCAACACAACCCGCTTTCTGTGCATGGATCGCTGTGCATTCGTGTCGTGTGTGGGTTTTTTGAGACTCCCCTGACGGTCACCCGATTCGTATTTTTCTATGTATAGTCACTCAGATGTCTCCTCCATTCTAAGCCAATCACATGAGCGCGCCCCCACGTAGGATTTATTGCGTTCATGACGTAGCACTTTATATACGCATTTTGCGCTGTCCGGAGCTGACAGGTCCATGGAGCCTGCCTGCAGGCGCTAATCTCAGAACCGAAGGACCATAGTGGTCTTTATTTTTACGTTATTATTATTCAAAGATAAATAAGGAAGTTTGTGTTATATGAGATGGCAGAGAGGTTTCAGCTCCGATTATTAAATCAAAGAGGCTTAATATTTTCTATTATATTATTTCACTATAGCCAGGGCCGGCCCATAGCACTGGCGTTATAGATGTTCGCCTAGGGCGCCAGATCTGGGGGGCGCTGCGCTGGCAGTTATGGGAGGGAAAAAAACATTTTTGACCGTTGGTGCTCATCCTAATTTTCGGCCTTGATGTAACAATATTCATAATTCGGGCTGATTTGTAGTCCCAGTCCACACCTGATGTTGGCTTATCTGGCGCCCGCAGCTCACAGCCAAAATGCGAGTGAGCGAGGGGGTGTGTTTCACTTCGGTTAAATGGATTCCTTGCGTCTCTCACTTGCGTCGTTTCCCTGCGACTAGTCCCTCCCACCAGGGAAGCATGGAGAGACGCAAGGAAACCACGAGAAGCAGGGAAATGAGTTTTAAGAGCAATGGGACGTCCTTTCCTCCGGAGCGTCACGTGAAGCGGTCCGTTTGTGATGACGCCGCACAGCTGATCGTCTGACAGCAGCCAGCTCTGTCCCCGTTATTTTCACAAACACCCCCGCACACAAACATTTGTATCATCTGTTGTAGACCCAAATAAATCAAATCAAATAAGAACTAATTCTCAAAAAAGATAAACGCCATTCTTAAAATGTATAAACGAATATTAGTTTGATTAATATTGATTAGAGTGCACACAGTGGCGGCTCCAGAGTATTTTTGTTGGGTAATCTATGGTAGGGCTAACCCATACAGTGGTGGGGCTCAAGTCAGTATTTGCAATGTAATTACATACACGCTATATCGCCCCCCTTGACAGTGAAACGTCACGCGTGAGGTTTAGATTATTTCCCTGTCTCAATCTAAATTGAACTGTATGAAATAAAAAGGCACATTTGTCTTGTAGTAAATAAAAAGGGCGACCTGGAGCCAATCCTGCAATTTCCTCACAGGTGAAAGAGTTGACATGCTGAAAACCCAACCCCTGCAGGGGGGTCTGGGGGGATTCTCCCCCAGGAGATTTTTCGAAATACTAACATAAAATACACATTCTGGTACTCTCTTGAGAAGAAAAAAAAAAAATCTATTACTACACGTTTAAAAAAATGAATGCCATTTTTGTTTTGTGTTACTTTGTTTTGAAAGCTGAACCTGCTGCTCCTCACAGAGAGAAGAGGGAAGAGGCTGTGTGAATTACTTTACATTGTGGATAAGGGTGGGTAGCCCCCATTGTTCTGTGTGTCAAAAGGAAAGACAGCACACACACCTATCAATCATCAAACCGTGGGGTCTTATTTCATTACGTGTTGATTTCTATCAACACGTAATGTTGTATCGATGTATAGAGATGTACTACCAAGCCCCCAGGAAGTGCGCCGGACTCAGATGAAAATATTTGTGCTGGCCAAACGGCGGTACTACACTTCCTTTTGGTTGCCAGGCCCGGAAACACTTTTTCCCATTGACTTACATGGGGAAAGAGTGGTCTGTAAATCGTTGGATAATTTTTTTTAAACTAAATAAACTACCCAGTATGAACACTTGTATAGCCCTTATTAAAAACATTCGTTCCTCAAGTTGTAAAAATGTGCTAATAACGTTATTCTGCGAGTTATTTCCCTCTGCATTATGAACGCGCATCTAACCCACGGGACCGCGCCGCCCGGCACGTTCATGTTACGTGTTCAGCACTAGTACATGCGTTTATCTTTACCCATGGATGTACAATAAGAACGGACCCATATCGCCTTACTGCCAGCCCACGGAGCTGTAATAATGGATATATTGCACATGTTTGCTGTAATTCATCATTTGTAAAATATTATACTACATGGGCTGTATGATTAAATCTTGTACCGTAAATGTTGTATTAAATAAAGTTAATATTACCGACGTAGATTAACGTCCCTGTAGCTTCTTATTGCACTAAGAAGCTTATTGCACTGTATATATATATATATATATATATATATATATATATATATATATATATATATATATATATACAGTGCAATAATTCTTTCATGCTAAATGAAGCTCTGTTGCTTGGATATCACTAGATCCTGTTACAGCGTAATATAAAAGTACATAACGATTGATGTGTAAATTAGCATAATTACTAGCTAACCGCTAGCTGCTAACTGCCGCCTCGTTAATATCAAATCTATCATAATAACAAACCATTACCATGCTGTCATGAACGTGCGGTGCTGTTACGTGTACGCAAATTGACGTGCTTGATGTGAACGAGCATTTTGGGGGGCAAAGTTGCGCATGCGCTATGAGCGCACATACGGGTACTTCTCAGGCATGCCGGGTAATCTGTGACGTTTCGCTCTCTCAAAAATTGGGCCATTTTATCATCATGCGCGAATGAGCAACTCTCATAGGAATGAATGAGGCCCCGCCTCCCACGCTGTATCCAGTTCTTATTATACATCCATGTGTACTACCGCAAAAGTATTCTCCGTCGGGACTTCCTGCAACAACACCACGCCGTTATCGTGATTCTGATTGGCCAGAAGACATTATCAAAGATGTTCTATTGAGAAGACGATCACTACGTGACAAAAGTTTTCAAAACCGTTTCTAGTCTTCGGTATTTCCCAAGCGGCAAACTCTGGGGAAGAGTCGGGACGCCAATACGGAAGTGCCACAAACTGCAGTTCATATATTGGCCGATAGGCGATGACTGCAGAAAGGAGCAATTTCCATAGAGCCCCATGTTAAAATGCCCAATTTCACAGCAGAAAAAAAACGTTTCTAGCCCTGGCTGCAATACATTTTATTATGTATATAGTTAGATTCCACCTTCATGATTATGAATCTGTGAGTGAATTGTTTTCTAACATGACCCTTTTATTTATATTAGGTCTTAAAGTGTTTGCATAAATTAGGGCGTGGTCACATTGAGTGACAGCTCTGTCAAGTGACTGCTGCTGTTAGCTTTTTGTCTCTCTGCTAGCTGCTCCGTCTCCGTGAAGCTACAGCGACTCTGCCTGGTCAGTTCATCCAGGGAACACAACTTGACCCCGGCCGTGTTTGTTTGTTCTTCATGCTTATATATGGGACTATTGTGACTCGCTCTGCGGTTAAAACAGACGGTGCATGAATGCCGTTTTGCGGTAAGTGAAATTCGAGTACTTTATTTATGTGTTTATGATTTCAATCAGCTACGTAATGAATGTTAAGGCTTGGGTTGGCGTGTAAGCGAGTGGTAGCTACATCGGTGCTAACGATGCTAATCTTAGCCTCCAAGTTAACTTAAAACCATAGACCGTATATATAAAGGTTAAAACGAAATAGACAAGTGTTAAGCGTTAAGTGGGATAATACTGTAGAACAAAAGGCTTCTGTTTGAGGTTGATAAAATAAGGTCATCCTTGTAACTTAGAGAGATATTTTATTATGTAGGTAGGAACTTTATGCATCGCTTAGGTTAATTTAAATTGGCTATGCTCAAGTATGTAGACAAGCTAACGTCGAAGTAGTGTATGTGAAATCAACCTCACAATAAGATGTGTGTATATTACAATTATTAATGTCATATTTCAAGATGATTACTTAGATATTACAATATGGTTGGTTGAGCTGGAGTTCATTATTGAGCTTACACGTTAACGTCACAGTCATCTGAAGAACGAACCCAAACCTTGTTGTTTTTATTAATTGCATTACCAAATTGGTATCAAATAAACAGTAAGCATTGGTAACACAACTTCCAAAGTTACAGTAAAATAAAAAGGACCCTGACTCGGACAATACACAATCCAACATGTTAGAGATAATAAGTTATATTGTTTGTACACATGGTTCTTTACATATATATCTGTTTGTTTAAAGTGTGCAGGTGATTCGACAGGCTGGACCAGAGAGTGAGAGACAGAACTGGACTCCTCACAGCAGTGAACTTCAGCACAGGTACAAATACTCTTTTTTCATACTGTACAAAGAATCAAGAAAGATATTGGTTTAAATAAATGAAGTATTGACTTTAATACACTGATATACATTCCATTAAACAATACTAAATACTAGATCACCTACACATCAGTGAAGTTGAGGGTTTTTTCCATGCAAAGGGTTACATTTAGATGTTAACAAGCAATATGACTGTCAGCTTTCTAATTTAATGTATTGAATGCAAAGATATTTAACGCATAGTGACAACTATTTATCTCTCAATATTGTCTGTAAAAACGTGGTAAAAGTTATTCTTTCAGTGAGACAACAGAGCAAGCTTCTACAGTTGCACTAATTTTTGATAACAGTTAAATATTATTTTGATAATAAAATACATTTCAATGTTGATGAATGTCATACTGTTCATTCATAATCTGATTGTCTTTGTAGCTCACTGTTGAAATAAAAAAAAACATTACAATTACAAAATAATTATATCTACAGCCCCTAAACACAAGCACACCTCTTTCATAAATAACACACTTGTTCTGCAATAATATGTTTTATGTTTCCTGTAATTTTTGTTAGGAAAGGACATGCCTGAAAGACACGACTCAGCATCTCCTCTTTCTCCGAGGGTCAATAAAAACATCCAATAGGAAAATTAAAAGCTGATGTTATGAGATGTTAAGACCAGTACAGGACATTCACTAAGAAACCATTTTTATTGTGAAAACACAGTCAGCTGATCGAATGCACCTATTTCCACATCTACACTCCATCAGCTGATTATTTCTATTTGCCTCACTTCATGAGCTTCACAACATGTACCTTGTACCACAGAGTTTGCAACGCAAATAAATGGGGCCAATCTTCAGTCGGATGTGAATGTGTAATCTAACATTTTCAGTAAGAATAATGGACAAAAGGAGTGCAAATACAAATTCAATTTATTGAAATCTGAACCAAAAGTTAATCAAACATGTTTTAAATAAAAAGCACATATGGACAGAAGGTGTAAACCTATTAAATGTATAAGTAAACACATTTAGTCAAATAAAGTGACAGACTAGGCCTGATCAGGTGGTATCAGCTATGCATGGGCTCCTCCATCAGGTCTGGTCCTCCTCGCTGAGGAAAGACCCTCAGTCTTCTCCAAACCAACAGACAGGACGTCCATCACACGGAGGTTTCTCTCTGAAGTCTCTACAGCTCTCTGGACACCACGCTGTCTCAATCCATCCACACTGAATATGAGAGGGGAAAAATGAAAATAATAAATGCTTTAGACAATAAGAAATATAAAGTTGACTGTTGAGTTGCTCAGTTTTTTTAGATTGTCAATACTATTACTGTATAACTAATATCTCAGGTTAAGAGGCACCTTCAAATAAAGATTGGTCTTTAAATACATTTTGTCTTTTGAATTGTTTGTCTAAAGTCAAGGATCTAGAACTGGTACTTGTAGTTTTAATGATACAGTCTGGTTATAATGTTGTTTGGAGGAGGCCTCACAGGTAAGAGTACTAACTAGCTACCATCACATGTACCTTAGCTTAACTTAAATGTATTAAACGTATAATTAAGTGATGGCAAAATATAAATAACTAATGTCATGCAAACATATTAATATTTTGCTTGATTCCAGTGTTTAATTTAGCACATTGCATACAAACGTTAAGGGATTTTAAGATGCTGAAGTATTATGCTAAAAACTCAACTTAGATTATTATTTATAGTTTTGCTGAATAGTCTCATGTCCGCTTACCTTAGAAACGTAAAATGCGACGGCAACTCTGCAGATGGTGAGCATGTTAGCTTAGCTTGGTAGCTTCAGCTAGCTCTGTTACTTCCAGCCCGGAGGCAGAAGGTCCCGCCTCGGCTCCGCCTCTTTGCCCTTATTTGGAGCAGGCGGGAGTGGAACTCTGACGACACTGTCGAGCCGTTAGTGGCCGACTCCGCCAAGAAATCTACCCTCGTGGGGGCGCGCTCATGTGATTGGCTTAGAATTGAGGAGACATCTGATTGGCTATAGATAGAAAAAATTACAAGTACGAATCGGGTCACCGTCAGGGGAGTCTCAAAAAACCCACACACGAATGCAGCGATCCATGCACAGAAAGTGGTTTGTGTTTGTAGGTGCAGCGGATTTAAACGGAAAACAAATATGTGAGGATCAAAAATACATATGTAAAACTTTTTTCTGTATTTGGATTTTATTTACATGTATAGGAAACGGAACACATTTGTGTGTGCTTTGAAAAACACAAGTGTGGATCCGGAAATACAAGTGTGAATCCTTTTGCGGATCATGAAATACAAGTGTGAATCCTTCTGTGTGCATGTGTGTATTATGAGACTGTTCTGAGCCCATAGTTTAATGTCAACGCTGAAAAAGCTTCATGAGGATGGAGGAGAGGGAGGCTGCTCTAGCAGAACACGGTTTGTCCACCAGAGAGCAGCAAAGAATATATTTTTAACTATAGAAAAATTCATATTCTGCTAAACTGTTTGAAAAAAGCAGACTATTAGGTTTGTTTCTGCCACGTGTTATATAGCTAATATTAATTACACGTTTACATTTCAATATAGTGTAAAACTGAACACGTGTGCAGTAAGGTTTCCAAAATATTTAATGGGGTTAAATTGAGACTCATGTTTTAAAATTACGTGACATTTATTTATCAACAAATTTCTATTTTGAAAGTCATAATGAAATTGTTTGTAAGAAGTTTATACATGCATTGCTGTGACTTTCATAGGCATATCTCACTGACAGCAGGCTCATGTTATCAACAGAAAATCTTGTTAAAGAGTGCCCTCTAGTGTTAAAAGATAACTAGACCAACAAAAATATCTCCATCAATTTACAAGTTTATACAATTATAAACCCATAGATTATATATGTGTTTACTTTCAAATAAGCACCTCTTATGTAAATGTAAACATGACTATTTAAAGCCAGTGGATGAAAGAACCACACCTTGTTTTTGGGTCAGATCGTTTATTCAGTTTTAGACAATTAAACATCCAGTTAAAACTCCACAAAAGGTAAATATGACAAAAATAGTGATACACATATTATAACCATCACCAAATTTCAACCATAACGTAAAATATTTTATGGAAAGCAAAACATAATAGATTTGTCTTTTTATATACGTTTCCTCAATAGTAATTTAGTTTCTCCCCTCTTCAGGCTGTGATTTCTATATTTGAACTAGAGCCATTCAATAAACCCAGAGAGCAGATACAGATTAGAGAAGAGTGAGCTTGTAGCAGTAAATAGACCAATGGGTTTACTTAGCGCAGATGAAATTAAACTTTTTATGGTCAGGCTTTTTGTACCACTCTCCATCTCTCTCCATGACTCCAGCCATGCCACACTGCTCATCCATTTGGTCTGTGGCCCAGTGGTCATAGCAGACCAGACGATCAATGACCCAGAGCCACAGATCCAGAGTGCAGGTGTAGCGCATTCCCAGCCAGACGAACTCAGTGTCGGCCATCTTGGCTCTCTCTTGGACCCATCTCTGCTGGTGACTGTCAGTGATGGAGACCAGGTCACGGTGGTTCTCTCTGCAGTAAGTCAGGGCCTCATCCCAAGTCTTCTTCTCTTTGATCAGGATCACTTTGTCTGGCACTGAAATGGATAATTAAAAAAATATAGATTAACTATTTATTGAAAAACAACTTTGAATTTCAATAACATAGCACCATGCAATCATCATTTGTTGTTATAATAAATAGAAATCTCTAAAAGTACAATATATAGAAATAGTATGAAAACCGTTGTTAAAGAAAACTAAGACAACAAATCACGTGGCACCTTTTGTAAAAGCAAGGATAAAAAAATGTGAGGACAAAAAACACGACTAAATGATATTCATTACTTTCTGCTCTTTCATGGTTTTATAATTGTCAGTCTCCACTAAAGGATATTTAACATGTGTGTACAAATATATAACTAAAAACTAAAATACTTTTAAAGATTTTTCCAAAACTCACCGTCATAGCAGTAGAAGGGTTTTTTATTTGTGCAGGTGTCGGAGCTCCATTTTCCATTTGGCTTAGTAGTCACAGCACATGTCTTTGAGGGTACATCTTCAAATGAGTCCTCCCAGTGTCTGAAAGAGAAATTCTTCCCATCTGACCAACTCCAGGTGTCTCTGAACAGGCCGATCCACAAGTAGTTATCTGGATTTGACACTGTTTCGATTGTTTCCTTGAATTGTGTTGAATTCATCTGTTTGAATCCACTGACCAGGTCAGTGTGATGTTCTCTGCAGTAGCTCTGAGCCTCAAGCCAGTTCTTGGTCTCAACTATAGAGTGGTAAGTTTGATTTGGTTCTGTGTGAAAAAAGAGACACAATTAATTACACATTTTTACAAGTTAATTCGTCTCAATAAATGTGTTTTCCTACAAAAAAGATTGTGGAAAAATTTGAAAGAATTAACAAAATTTGAGTTTAAAGTCTATTAAAGTGTTACGTTTAATAATGTTACATTGCATCATTACAAGTAGGCCTGTACCTGACCACTGTCGTATACACACAATGTATTTAAAATGTGTAGAATTGTATCATGACATTTACCATTAATCTTATATAAAACTGAAAAGCAAACATTTATTTAATTGTCTTAACAATGTATTCAGAAAAATACGTGTGATTATATTTTCAAAATTGTTACACAGTATGACATGAGGTTAATACACAATATCAAAATTAGATAAGTATTCTCACCATTGTAGCAAATGAACCCACGATCATTCTTACAAGGCCAATCGTGCCATTTTTGTTCTTTTATCACCACACAGTTAGCCTCAGTAACCCCATTATCCGGCTGACCTGTCTCCCATTCTGTCTCAGATTCTTTGAACTCCACCCCCGGCAGAGACCAGTGCCACGACATTCTTGATATGCTCCTCAGTCCAATCCAGGCGTCTGTAGTCTGTGGAGGGTTAGTCAGTCTCTTCACGTCTCTCATGTCAGACACTGTGGCCAGGTCAGTGTAATTCTCTCTGCAATAACTCTGGGCTTCCTCCCAGGACTTTTCCTCTTGAATGAAGTGGTACTCATAGAGGTCACATGTGAAGAAGGAACACTGACCTAAAAACAGAGACAATTCTGCAGTGATGGAGCTGACAGTATGACAAGCACCTGATCATTAAATCAAACTCATGAGTACTAAAATCACCCCCACCACTTACACTATCCCCTTCATCTTAACGGGGGTCTGAGGACACTTATTTCACTTTTTATTATTATGAAGAGTGAGCTGTTTCATGACTCCAGATGTGATTTAATTTAGAATCCACTTACCCATCAGAATGAGCACAAACAGACTCCACTGCATCTTTGCTCTGTTAGATGAAACCAATATTGTTAGTGTACAGTGATCATTTACAAATCTTATAAATGATGTCAGTTACATTTAAATTATTTAAAAAACCTAATGGGTCAGTCAAATGACCAGAAACACAGACTGCACCACTCCCTTCAGTGCAGCAGTTTAATGAGGAAGTTCATGTTAAGGAAATGCAAATTCTGAGCAGCACCAGCAGTAACAGGCACACACCACCAGGCTGTCAGGAGGCTGAACTCTCTCCCCCCCCTCCCACCTCTCCCCTCTCACCCCTCTATCTCACCTCTCCACCCTGCCCCCACTGGACCTGGACTTTAACACTCCCACAGACACACAGACACACAGACACAACAAATCCAGCACCAGTCACTTTTACGCTGCTATGGAAATATTTTGCACTCTCATTTGCACTATGTACATCATCTTTTTATATATATATATATATATATATATATATATATATATATATATATATATATATATATATATCCTGCTTACTTGAAGTAAACGGTTATTTTGAAGTTTTTGTAATTATTGAGTGTTCTTGTATTTGAATGTGTTATTTTATACCTCGGGACTGTGGGAAACAGTATTTAGATCTTTCTGTGTGTACAAACATATTTTAAGATTGACAATAAAGTTGACTTTGACTTTGACTTGACCATAACATTTATTTTTAGCACATGGAAATGTCTCATTTCAATGAAACACCAGTTGCAAACTAAACATTAACTGTATAGTGCCACACAACAACACTGACTTTTTATGTTTGTTTTTTTGTCTAGGCTATAAGTATTAATATGTTGCTGGTGATTTATTTTGTAGATTATTTATTCACATTACAATGTACTCCTATCAGAGACAGAAAATGAAATTCTAGCTGAATTAAATTGTGTATTGTTGCTTTTATAAGCCCGATTTAAAGATGTGTGTTAATTATTTTATTAGGGGAGAACTTACCCTAATGAAAATTACATTGTGTTTATTTGAACTGAGAGTGAGATTGCTGTGTATACACATCATCTCGAATAAAACATTTAAGATTTACCACCGTTTTTTAAAGCAGGAAAATAGTGGGGTTTTCAACCCTGAGTAATGTCTACGGGACAGGCTGCATACATCGCCCACAAAGCTCTAAAAACCTAACATGAACCTGAAAGGTAAAACTCAGGGCAAAACATGTCCACTAGACTCAGACTAAATGTTTAGTTTTCATTATAAATGTCCAGCGTTCTTGGTAAAGTCCCGATCTTTTGTAAAAAAAAAAATGTTTTAAAGTGAACATTAGATAAAGTTTATTATTCAAAATAAACACTGAGATTTTTAAATAAATAAATAAAATATTCCAAGTGATTTCAAGAGAAACAAATGATTTAAGGGAATAAATGAACATAATAGGGTTTTAGATTTCATTACTTCTGATTGAGATGTGATTCATTAAATGTTCCTCCCTTTGGAAAATATTCTGAAGGAGAATATCTTTCTCAAAAATAAACAAAATATGAAAATGACTGAACAGAATCACACTTACTTCTCCTGAGTCGTCCTGTCAGCTGCTTCTCTCTCTGTCTCTCTCGATGTGCTGGTGAAGACTCAGATATCCACGAGGTCGCTGCTCTCTTTGAGCCACCTTTGGGGAAACATTTGAATATTGAAATTCAGATGTCAAAGAGGTCTGTCATGGTTGATATAGGATTCATTGAAGGGAAGAATATCAATTACATGTAACAGGGAAAAAAGTTGAACACACTTCCTTGTTGACTGTCTGACACACGGAAAGAAAGGTACCATTCCAAAATATGCACTAATGAGAACTTTTGCATGTTTATATTTTTATATATTTTTGTTAGGATATTGCTTGTTACCATATGTCAAACAACTTTAATAGAACATTCTGGCTGTATTTGAGCCCCTCATATTACAAGTGTGTCAAAATTATTTTAATTTCAGTCACATAGTTTCTTTATTCTGAAACACAAGTCAAAAACATTATCTCTTTGTTGTCTCTATTCTTATGAGTCTGTCCATCCAGCTATTTCATTCCTGTGAATGCTATATCTCAGGAGAACGTGAGGAATTCATTCAAGTCTTGCACAATCTTCCACTTGGACTCAAGGATGAATCAATTTCTGTCACATGTTTGACCTTTGATTGTGGTCAAAAGGCCAAAAGTCTCTGAGACCTCACAAAACACAATTTTGTGGCCGTAACAAGAATTAATATGTTAGCTATGACAAAGTCACTCAACTTTCTGATAGGATAACATTATGAATCGATGACATGTTGGACAGACATGGATGTAAACTGCTACATGACCGGTTGGTAGAAGCACACAAGTTCCAGACGGTAACTCTAGTTTCCGTTTCAATGGGAGAACTTTGTAGTGCTCTTAATAGCATATATGTTATTGAAATAAGATATTCAAATAAATGTGCAGGCATTTTATACACCAATAACTATTCAATAGTATTATCCTAAAGTATATCAAGATCAGTAAATAGCAATAATCGTGCATAAACAAGATTCTTTTGAGAAAACAATTTCTCAAAACAAATAGGACCAAGTGTAAGCCAGTGTGGGATACCTTAAAAAAAACCTTGAGACTTGATATGGAACGATTGGAAACAATTGTCTGAATTCTACAAGAAAGATAGTGATAACAACCACTTATTTAACTGGTAATTATCTAGCTACACAGATCATGTTTCAAGTAAAAATATTAAATATAAATATACATAATACAGTAGGGATTACTGACTGATCCAGCCAGGCCATGTACAGAGCACTGGGGCAGTCGCTGTGTGGCACAGGAAGAGTCCCGGAATATTAACATCACATTTACATGAACATATCAAAACAGCACAACAAGAACAAAGACTGCTCTTACTTGACTTAGGAGGAAACATATCACAAGTCAAATGAGTGCACGCTATGGTTTGCAGCACACCTAAACAGACCTATCCCATAGTTCTCTCCTATTTGAATAACTCTGCCATGGCAACAGTCACAGTGTCCACCTTTTTAATACAGTTTGGCATCGGTGTTTTCATGTCCTTATTCTGATAAAGAGGCCTGAATACATGTTTCACCTGCTCTATATTTCATGTATAATACAAAGCCTTAGACTTTACTTAAAGAGAACAAGATCAAAATAACTCACAACTTCATTCCTGTGTTCTCTTGACACTTAAAAGCAGCCCAACTGTTAAATTAATATTCACGAAAAGTTGAACTTTGAGAATGGGCTAATGCCAGCTTTGGTCCACTAGTTCAAATAAAAGGAAATCCAAATGCTTCAGCATACGATAACACTTGCATTAGAATTACCACACACACTTGCACAGATACCCACAGGACCACACATTATGATGGATATGTCATTAGGGACCCCCTAGATCACCACAGATATTTCTACCCCAAAAATAAAAACTCATGCCATAGATGGTTATTCAAATATTTGTATTGTCAAATTAAGCAATTCTTTTTAGCAAATGTTTTATTTTTTTATTTTTTTTTGGGGGGGGGATGGGTGTTTGAGGATCACATGATTTGACCTTAAGAGCAACTGCTCCATTATCTGTATCTAATGCACACATTGATGCCACCAAATGACACAATAAAAAAAGAAAGTACGACAAATAAACTGAATTAATTTCACATCTTAAATTATTATTATATACACAATATATCACCAAATTCTGTGTTATTATGACCGATCATAACTCAGCTTTATGCACACATACATTTTGCATGGTTTAAGAAACGGGCTCCGTGTTACAAGACGGGTCGGGGGGTTCTGCAACACCGCTGCAGACTCTCTGCACACACACGCACGCACGCACGCACGCACGCACGCACGCACGCACGCACGCACGCACGCACGCACACACGCACGCACGCACGCACGCACGCACGCACGCACGCACGCACACACACACACACACACACACACACACACACACACACATGCACACACACACACACACACACACACACACTCACACACACACACACACACACAGTTTTGATATGTTCATGTAAATGTGATGTTAATATTCCGGGACTCTTCCTGTGCCACACAGCGACTGCCCCAGTGCTCTGTACATGGCCTGGCTGGATCAGTCTGTAATCCCTACTGTATTATGTATATTTATATTTAATATTATACTTGAAATGTGATCTGTGTATATTTTTCAAAATACCAAACAGATCATGCATTTTAGCCATGCCTCATTTCGCTCAATTTGAAAAAATGTTGCTCTGTTTTTGCAAGGGCTGATTCTGTGAGAACAGCACCATCTACAGGCCTGGCATATGTACTACAGCGTCTCCAGCGCTTAGGGTTAGGCAATGGCCGTGGCTGTCTCCTCCTGATTGGTGAAGTTGGCCCAATAGCCGTAGCGCCACTGTCCTGACGTCAGGACAGTGTTCAAATCTGGATCAGTTTTTATCAGATCCGTTGCAGCCCCTTTTTTAGAGATTTGGGTATGGAGGAAAATAGAGAGGGTTGTGTTTTCTGACACTTGGTGAGTTCCCTGGAACACCGGGGACACATATTCATGTATAAAAGACGTACAAAAGTGCATTTTGCATGATAGGTCCCCTTTAACTTAAAATTATTAAAAAAAACATGAAAGAGCAGTTTTAAATATCACTAAGCTATTTGTTTGTTTTTGTCCTTAAAACAGATCTTTTAAACCTGGCTTTTACATAAGGTGCCACATCAGTTCTGGCCTTATTTTTCCTTGTCATTGGTTTTCATTGTATTTGTATCTCTTTAACTTAACCTGTTAAGCACCAAGCCTGTTTTTCATGTTTCAGGCTCGAAAATGACATGCCCAAAACAAATGACTACAACTTAACTTCTAAAAGGGCTATATGAATAATTTCTTTTATCAAAGCAAGGTTACACCTGTGAGTTGGATGTAGAAGTGTCAGAATCAATATAAATGTTTTTTATTTTAAAGAAAATTCAGATTTTACATAGTAAAAAACTATAGTGTCCGTCCAAAAATTATTTTTTACAGATAGTGAAAACTACCCTTGGATGATGGGTTAGTAGACTAAAAGCTTTAGGAATCCAAAGTACAACATATAATAAGTACCCTGTATCAAGATTGATGCAAAACAAGTGACATTTGACCTTTTAGAGAGGTTTAGCCAAAACCACCCCACCTCTGAGGTGATTTGGGTGAAAATGTTTTTTTTTTCCATATCTCTGGCCCCCCTTGGTCGATTTGGATGGTTCACACCTCTTTCTGACCGTTAGAGCCAATAGAATCGAAGGGGGGGCTCACACACACACACATTGTGAAGAGAAAAGGTGCGGGCTGCGCGCATGTAAATGTGCAGCAGAGTGAAGCTTTTTCTAGCTCTGGCATTTGGAAACGAAAAAGCAGTTTTATTGCTTATGGATGATCAGAAATCATTTCAAAGAGGGCACAGATACTTTGGATGAACCTATGGATTAACTGTAGCATCGTTTTTTATCGTTTTAATGCCATTGAAGACCAGTTTTGACCAAGGTAAGCCATGTTAGCGTTTCTAGCTACTTAGCTCCACATGTTATGATGTACGCTTTCGTTTATAGCGTCGCAAATGTTTATCACTGAGTGTTGAGGTGGGCACCACTAGATTCAGTGTCTCCAGGACACCAAAAACGAGTGGTTGGCTGTGCATCTAGGATAAGTAATAAGGGAGTTATTGTGAGTTTAAGTGCCGTTTTAGGTTACATTTTTTCGCTCGTGGATAATTCAGAGGCTGAGTGTTAGCATTGTGGGGTTTTTTTGGAAAAGAAAATTAAAAAGATCAGTTAGCTGAGTTCCTTCCCGTTACATGGATATAAAACATTCATAGTTTTATTAAATATTAAGATTCCTTAGACGTTGTTTCTTGCACACACACACACACACACACACATTAGTTTTAGTAATCAAGTCGTGAGAGGACAAGGGCCTGGACCAGAACCTGTTTTGCATTCTGGGTCAGTAGACGTAACCTTATGTTGAGTAGGAGCGGAGTAGCAGCCATGTTAGCAGTGAAGGAAAGTTGGTCATTGAATATCACATCCAGATTCCTGCCAGTGTGAGTTTGGGAAACAACAGAGGTGCCGGTGGTGATGGAGAGATCATGGATGGGAGAGTCTTTACCTGGAAGGAAGAGCAGTTCTGTCTCTGGGTTGAGCTTCAGGTGGTGTGCAAGCATCCACTGGGAGATGTTAGCCGGACAAGCAGAGATACATAAGACCACTTTTGTTTCAGACCGTGGAAAAGAGGGAAGCAGTTTAGTGTCATCTGTAAAGGTTTAGCAGGAGAAGCCATGAGAGCAAATCTTGGAGCCGAGTGAAGTAAAGTACAGATCCTCTCCAAGTTACCCTGTAGGTCTTTGAGGCAGGAGGTATGCAGCGAGGGTGCAGAGCCAGAAACTCACAGTTCTTGGAGGGTGTGAAGCAGAACTGGTGGTTTAATGTCAACGCTGAAAAAGCTTCAGAAGGATTAGGATGGAGGAGAGGGAGGCTGCTCTAGCAGAACACGGTTTGTCCACCAGAGAGCAGCAAAGAACATATTTTTAACTATAGAAAAATTCATATTCTCTTAAAGCTCCCATGTCATACTTTTCCGGTTATTACCCGTCCCCTTGTGTGTTATGAAGGTTTTTATGCATGTAAACGGTGTGCAGAGTCAAAACCCTCAAAGTACACCCTGTAGCGAGTAAAACTCTAACACAGAAAATACCTCCCCAAACGCCTCGTTGGAGATACGTCACTGCCCATTTGAGTCTTCCATTTAGTTCCGGGTACGGCATGATGTCATGCGGTACCCGGAACAAAATGGACCAATCCGGAAGAGCTATGGTCACCCCCAGCGGCGCTGGCCTTACCCTCTGCCAGCCTAACATTTACTGTTGGAAGCTCTGGTTCAGTTCACAATCGATCCAGTCATGCCAATGCCAAGGACCTGTTTCCTGAAATGTGTGGAGAAATCTGAGCTGTTTGTCCTACCGACGGAAGAACCACGACAAAGTCAGTGGTTGAAATGTCTTTTTAACACTGTTCCTTCAGAGGTTCGAAGAACGTTACTGTGTGCGCAGCATTTCACAGACGAAAGCTTCCAAAACATTGCCCAGTTTGAGGCCGGATATGCACAGCATTTGAAACTGAAGGACGATGCTATTCCTAGTTTGTTTGGACCGTTTGGAGCAGGGGAAGATTCGGGTACACAACCTGTAAGTTTGCATTGTTATTTGTGTATTTATCAAACAAGACTGTTTAAATGTATAAACTGTGTCGGACTGCTAAGCCATTGACACAGTGCTAACTGTGCTAACTAAGTTTCTAGCGTTTCCATATATCAACTCTAATATCAGCAGATGGCCTTGCATACATGTATCTCATAGCAGGAGAATGTCTGCATTCACACACGAAATACTCATAGACAGTATACTCCGGGTGATTTGCCGTACGGTCAGTCGCGAAACGTAATTACATTATAGCTGACGTAGCGTGTATGCTACCGAGCTAACCAACGGAGCTAGACATGGGTTTGCTCGGGAATTTTTTTGTTATGCCAGCTACAATGAATGTAGCAGACTACCCGTATAAGATTGCAATTGTAAACACGTTCTTGCTAGCCTAATATGAATCACTAGCTTTTGTTCATAGTGGTTTTATTACACTAAACAAGCCCAGCTTACTGGGCTAACGACGTTGCTAGCGTTTAAATATATCAACTACAATGTCAGCAGATGGCCTTACATGTTTGTCATGGCAGGAGAATGTCTGCAGTCACAAACGGAATAGTCATACAGTATACTCCGGGTGATTTACCGTACATTGTGACAGTCCATGTACATACTGCATGTATAGCTAACGAGGCTAGCTATACATGCTAGCGCAAAAACAATGTATTCATGACCGTTACAATGAATGACCGAACGTAGCAGACTACCCGTATAAGATTGCAATTATAAACACGTTATTGCTAGCCTAATATGAACCACTAGCTTTTGTTCATAGTAGTTTTATTACTCTACATTATAGTTGCCGTTCCTCCGAGCTAGCGTTCATATCGTGTTAGCTACCAAGGTAAACAAAGCTAGGTTAGCATATTAGCTGGCAAGCTACTGTGTTCATTAGATAGACTCCTACCACAACTACTACTAACGAATCTAAAACAACTAAGTTTCTCTAATATTTTGTGATTTGCATTTGATTTCGTCCAGCCAGATCCTGCCGGACAATACATGACGGGACTACCACACTGATGCATCGTCCTAAAAAGCCCCGGCTGCGATAGGCAAGATGCCGACAACGGGGAGGAATTGATGATATACCGTGTATATATGTATATTTATGTTCATTTTGTACATTTCTCAAAATAAAGTTTAACCTGTTCCACTTTGAGCCTGTTTTTCAGGTCTCAGGCTCGAAAATGACATTCCCAGAACAAATGACCATATCTTCCCTTCTAAAAGGGTTAAATTAATAATCTTTGTTCTCAAAGTAATGATAAACCTGTGAGTTGGATGTAGAAGTGTCAGAATCAATATAAATGTTTTTTATTTTAAAGAAAATTCAGATTTTACATAGTAAAAAACTGTAAATTATAGTGTCCGTCCAAAAATTATTTTTTACAGATAGTGAAAACTACCCTTGGATGATGGGTTAGTAGACTAAAAGCTTTAGGAATCCAAAGTACAACATATAATAAGTACCCTGTATCAAGATTGATGCAAAACAAGTGAAATTTGACCTTTTTAGAGAGATTTAGCCAAAAACCCCCACTTCTGGAGTCATTTGGGTGGATTTGACCTATCTCTGGCCCCCCTTGGTCGATTTGGTTGGTTGACATACCCTTGTGACCGTTAGAGCCAATGGAATCGAAGGGGGAGACACACACCCACACACGTTGTAAAGAAAAAATGTGGGCGCTTCGCGTGTGGAAAACGAAAGCAAAGTGGAAGAATGTCTCCTTCTGGAGTTTGGAAACTAAAACGCAGTTGTATTGCTTATGGATTATCAGAAATAATTTCAAAGAAGGCACAGACACATAGGATGAACCTATGGATTAACTGCAGCATCGTTTTTTTATCGTTTTAATGCCATTGAAGACCACTTTTGACCAAGGTAAGCCATGTTTACGTGTTTAGCTACTTAGCTCCACATGTGATGATGTACGCTTTCGTTTATAGCGTCGCGAATGTTTATCACTGAGTGTTGAGGAGGGCACCGTTAGATTCAGTGTCTCCAGGACACCAAAAAAGAGTGGTTGGTTGTGCATCTAGGCTAAGTAATAAGGGAGTTCTGAGTGAGTTTAAGTGCCGCATTACGTTCCATGTTTTCGCTCGTGGCTAATTCAGAGGCTGAGTGCTAGCATTGTGGGGTTTTTTTGAAAAAAAAAATTAAAAAGATCAGTTAGCTGAGTTTCTTCCCGTTACATGGATATAACACATTCATAGTTTTATTCAATATTAAGATTCCTTAGACGTTGTTTCCTGCAAATGACGCGTTTATCCGCCCGGTACCGGGCGGAAGGTGCGTAACAGGTTAATGGATATACTTAGTAGGCCTATCCTTTCTTCCCTGAATTATTTGCTCCTATAACATATCATTCATATATAGCAAACCATGATTTGATTTCTCATCAAACAGTAGTAGTTTATAACAGGTAAAAATAACTTACTCTTTGTTATGACCGGCTCGTAGGCCACAACGGAAAGACAAGGAGACATACACGAGTTTACAAAACCACGGCACATTTATTGTGGTAAATGCAGAGATAGGTGGTCGAGGGGAGAGGATCGCCGAGCCGCTTTGGAGAGAGACAGGGGCCGCCGTGTGACTCCGGGCAGCTGGGCTTAATAGCACCTCGGCTCCGGCCAGGTGTCCGTGATCGCGCTGATTAGCCTCTTCAGCTCCACCCCATCGTAAGACAAAGGCCCTGGGGCCGTCACACTCTTCTATAACAACAGTTGTAGGTACAGTTCGGTTAGTTAGCGTATAAAATATACGGCTGTACCGACGCCATTATAAGACTGATGTTCCGCTGAGAGCGAGCCGAAAAAAGCACTGTTAGACATGGGCGGAGCCTCTCTGGTGGTTGACTAATCAGAACAGAGTGGCCGAGCTGACCAATCGGTGCACACTAGGCTCACAGGGAGGGGGGGGCAAGAGCTCCAACGAGTCGTTTAGTGGAGAGAGTGAATACTGCTGAATACACATACTTGACAGAGATGCTGTATGCGAAACCAATGTGAGTTTGGAAAATTGCACAGTATAAATCTATTTTAGTATACCTCAACAATGTAATTATGATCAGTGGAAATGGCCATGACATGGGCCCTTTAAACTGTTTGAAAAAAGCAGACTATTAGGTTTGTTTCTGCCACGTGTTATATAGCTAATATTAATTAAACGTTTACATTTCAATATAGTGTAAAACTGAACATGTGTGCAGTAAAGTTTCCAAAATATTTAATGGGGTTAAATTGAGACTCATGTTTTAAAATTACGTGACATTTATTTTCAATCAAATTTCTATTTTGAAAGTCATAATGAAATTGTTTGTAAGATGTTTATACATGCATTGCTATCATAGGCATATCTCACTGACAGCAGGCACATGTTTTCAACAGAAGATCTTGTTAAAGAGCGCCCTCTAGTGTTAAAAGATAACTAGACCAACAAAAATATCTCCATCAATTTACAAGTTTATACAATTATAAACCCATACATTATATATGTGTTTTACTTTCAAATAAGCACCTCTTATGTAAATGTAAAACATGACTATTTAAAGCCAGTGGATGAAAGAACCACACCTTGTTTTTGGGTCAGATCGTTTATTCAGCTTTAGACAATTAAACATCCAGTTAAAACTCCACAAAAGGTAAATATGACAAAATAGTGATACACATATTATAACCATCACCAAATTTCAACCATAACGTGAAATATTTATGAAAAGCAAAACATTATAGATTTGTCGTTTTATATATTTTTTCTCATGAACATATAATAGAGAGGCGAAGTCCCGCCCATCTACTTCCGACCCATGGGACCTTATTTCGGAAAAATTATGCATTGAAGTCAATGGGGAGAGAAAGATTATCTTTCGATCCCGTTTGAATTGTGCCACGAATTACACATATGATGTTTGTCAATCTTAAAAAATCATTTCCATGTCAAAAAAGTCACAGTTTGTCGTAAAACTGTTGAAATATAAGACTATGAAAAATATGCAACTAGAAAGACTACAAATCCCAGAGTCCGGGTCCCGCATGCTGGCTCTTACGGAACCGACTAACTCCCCTTGTGTGTATGTACAGCTCTCAACATGCCCAGACTTGGAGTGATTTTCACCTCTTTTAATACTTTCCGCCTCATTCTGAAAGAAAGAAGTGAAATGTGCCAACGTGAAGGCCGTCTTGGTGTGTGGTGCGAGACGGGAGATGTAGTTCATTGAGCGGTTTCACACAAAAAAGAGTGTTACTTCACAGTTTTACGACACATTTTTTTGACTTGCAAAATTATCTTTTAAATTGACAAACCTCATATGTGTAATTCGTGGCACAATTCAAACGGGATCGAAAAATAATCTTTCTCTCTCCATTGACTTCAACACATAACTTTTCCGAAATAAGGTCCCATGGAGGTCCACCGGAAAAGGGAGGGACTTCGCCTCTCTATAGGACACATCAACAATTCAAGATTGAAGATTACAGGTTTCACACTTTAAGAGGATAAATATACATGAATTATATCAATAACTACTACAACAAATCCATATCATAAAGTAATTCAGATGTTCACAGAGGCAAAATTTAGTGTCGCCCCTTTTTCTCAATTTCTAATCCTCAATTAGTAATTTAGTTTCTCCCCTCTTCAGGTTGTGATTTCTAAATTTGAACTAGAGCCATTCAATAAACCCAGAGAGCAGATACAGATTAGAGAAGAGTGAGCTTGTTGCAGTAAATATACCAATGGGTTTACTTAACACAGAAGAAATTAAACTTTTCATTGTCAGCCTTTTTGTACCACTTTCCATCTCTCTTCATGGTTGTAGCCATGTCACACTGAACTTGTCTTGTCTTTTCTTCTTGGGCCCAGTTGTTATAGCAGACCAGTCGATCAATGACCCAGAACCACAGATCCAGAGTGCAGGTGTAGCGCATTCCCAGCCAGACGAACTCAGTGTCGGCCCTCTTGGCTCCCTCTTGGACCCATCTCTGCTGGTGTCTGTCAGTGATGGAGACCAGGTCACGGTGCTTCACTCTGCAGTAAGTCAGGGCCTCATCCCAAGTCTTATTCTCTTTGATCAGGATCACTTTGTCTGTAATTGAAATGGATATTTTTTCAAATGTAGATTAACCATTTATTGAAAAACAACTCTGAATTTCAATATACATACATAGAACCATTCAAATTCAAATTCAAATTCAAAAGCTTTTATTGTCATTGTACAGAATACAACGAGATTTATAGTCACTGCTCCAGCGAGTGCTTTAAAAACAGACATATTAAACACAGATTAAAAGGTCTGACAGTTACGACCAGCAAGTAGTGCACACAGCTTCGGATCGTCATGTAGATGACCAGGATTAATAAATAAATAAATAAATAAATAAATAAATAAATAAATAAATAAATAAATAAATAAATAAAATAGAATTATGATCAAATATATATGATAAATATTACAGTGTATAGAGACAGACCATGATTATTGCACAGTGGGGATATGGGGAGTTATTTTTGTGTGTTTAATGTCCTAATGGCCCATGGGAAGAAACTGTTTGTGAATCTGGAGGTGCGGGCTTTCAGTGAACGGTAGCGCCGGCCCGAGGGCAGCAGGTCGAACAGATGACGGGCTGGGTGGGATGAGTCCTTCAGGATGGAACTGGTCCTCCTGAGGCAGCGAGAGCTGGTGATGTCTTCCAGGGAGGGCAGAGGGCAGCCAATAATCCTCTGGGCCGTGTTAATGACCCTCTGCAGAGCCTTCCTGTCGGCAGCCGAGCATCCTGCATACCAAGCAGAGATGCAGTATGTGAGAACGCTCTCAACTGTAGAGCGATTAAAGGTCACCAGCAGCTTCTGATTCAGATGGTTCTTTCTGAGCAGTCTCAGGAAGTACAGTCGCTGCTGGGCCTTCTTTATCACTGCCGTGGTGTTTGTGGACCAGGTGAGCTCCTGGGAGATGTGGACTCCCAGGAATTTAAATGAAGGCACCCTCTCTACACAGTCCCCGTTAATGTAGAGGGGGGCGTGGTCTATGCTGGTTCTCCTGAAATCGATAATGATTTCTTTAGTTTTTATTGAGTTTATCAGTAGGTTGTTGATCAGTTTCCGGACCTCCTCTCTATAGGCTGTCTCATCGCCTCCTGAGACGAGCCCGATGACGGTGGTGTCGTCTGCATATTTAATGATGGTGTTTGAAGGGTAGGTGGGAGAGCAGTCATGCGTGTATAAGGCATACAGGAGTGGACTTAGCACACAGCCCTGGGGAGAGCCAGTGCTGAGTGTTAGGGTGGAAGAGAGATGGGAGCCCAGTTTCACACATTGTGGTCTGTTTGTGAGGAAATCCTTTATCAAGGCACAGGTGGAGGGGGGCAGGTGGAGGTCAAGAAGTTTATTGATGAGGATGTCAGGGATGATGGTGTTGAAGGCTGAGCTGTAATCTATGAAGAGAAGCCTAGCATAGTTCCCTGGATGTTCCAGGTGTGGAGGGTTATGGCAATGGCATCCTCCGTGGAGCGGTTTGGCCTGAAGGCAAACTGATGAGCATCGAAAGCTGGGGTGAGGCAGGCCTTGATGTGATGTGAGACCAGCCGCTCAAAGCATTTCATAACCACCGATGTTAGGGCAATGGGCCTGAAGTTATTTAGGCTGCTGTTGGCTGCTGTTGTTTTGGGGGCGGGGATTATGATTGCTGATTTTAAGCATGATGGGATGATGGCTTTGGTCAGGGAGAGATTGAAAATCCTGGTGAAACCATGCAATCATCATTTGTTGTTATAATGAATAAAAGTCTCGAAAAATATATATATATATTTAGAAACCAAATGAAAACCAATGATATGTGCAATGTTCAAAACAACAGATAAAGCCAGAAATCTAGGTGTAGTCATGGACTCTGACCTGAGTTTCAATAGTCACATTAAAACAGTTACTAAATCAACCTACTATCACCTAAGGAACATATCTAGGATTAAAGGACTAATGTCACAGCAGGATTTGGAAAAACTTGTCCATGCTTTTATCTTCAGTAGACTCGACTACTGCAATGGTGTCTTTACAGGTCTCACTAAAACATCCATTAGAAAGCTGCAGCTGATTCAGAACGCCGCTGCTCGAGTCCTCACTAACACTAAGAAAGTGGATCACATCACTCCTGTTCTGAAGTCTTTACACTGGTTCCTCACTAACACTAAGAGAGTGGATCACATCACACCTGTTCTGAAGTCTTTACACTGGTTCCTCACTAACACTAAGAAAGTGGATCACATCACTCCAGTTCTCAAGTCTTTACACTGGTTCCTCACTAACACTAAGAAAGTGGATTACATCACACCTGTTCTGAAGTCTTTACACTAGTTCCTCACTAACACTAAGAGAGTGGATCACATCACTCCAGTTCTCAAGTCTTTACACTGGCTTCCTGTGTGTCAAAGAATAGATTTCAATATATTGTTGCTGGTTTATAAAGCTTTGAATGGTTTAGGCCCAAAATACATGTCTGCTAAATTATGAACCATGCAGAACTCTCAGGTCTTCAGGGACTGGTCAGCTTTCTGTCCCCAGAGTCAGAACTAAACATGGAGAAGCAGCGTTCAGTTATTATGCTCCAAATATCTGGAACAAACTCCCAGAAACCTGCAGGTCCGCTGCAACTCTTACTACTTTTAAATCCAGGCTGAAGACTTTTCTTTTTGCCGCTGCTTTTAATTGATATATTCATATCTTAAACTGCACTGTAACTTTTATTATCTTTGCTTTTTATCTTTGCTTTTAAATGAGTGTTTCTAGATATCATTTTATAATGTGTTTCGTAATGCTCTTAATGTCTTTCATTTTTGTAAAGCATGCCTTCTGTTGAAAGGTGCTGTATAAATAAACTTGCCTTGATAAAGAAAATGAAGGCAACAAATCGCGTGGCACCTTTTGTAAAAGCCAGGATAAAAAAGATGTGAGGACAAAAACACGACCAAATGAAATTCATTACTTTCTGCTCTTTCAGGGTTTTATAATTTTCAGTAGAATAAGCTTTCATCTATATTAAGAATAATCATCAAATTCAGATCTGTAATTGGAAGTATATTATGAATATTTTCTCCACTAAAGGATAATTAACATACATATACAAACATATAATTAAAGACATGAAGATAAAATACTTGAAAAACTCACCATCATAGCAGTAGAAGGGTTTTTTATTTGTGCAGGTGTCGGAGATCCATTTTCCATTTGGCGTAGTCATAGCACAAGTCTTTGAGGCTACATCTACAAATGAGTCCGGATCCCAGTGTCTGAAAGAGACGTTCTTCCCATCTGACCAGCTCCAGATCTCTCTGAACAGGCCGATCCACAAGTCAGAAGACCAAATGTAATATATTTTGTTGACTTTATCAACCCATGTCTTGAATTCTTCTGATCTGATCTGTGTGAATCCACTGACCAGGTCAGTGTGATGTTTTCTGCAGTAGCTCTGAGCCTGAAGCCATTTCTTTGATTCATCAATTAAAAAGTATTTCTGTGGCCCTGTTTCTGTGAGAATGAAAAGACACATGTTACAAGTTTTTAAATAATGTTCTCTTAGTTAAATCATGTTAAAAAAAATTATGTAAAAAAAACATGAACACAATCTGACTTCAGTTTCAGATTGATGAAAGTGTTATAATAATGTAGATTGCATAATAAAAAAATAGGCCTATACTTTACCATTACAATGTATTTAAACAAGTAGAATTGTATCATCAAAGTTATCAATAATGTTATGTGAAAAGTAAAAAGCAAAAATGTTTTTAATGTAACTCTACAGTGTAACACGTGAGTTATCTGTCAACTATTGTTACACAGTATGATATAATTTATATAGCGTTAATAGTGACATATATTCACCATTGTAGCAGATAAACTTGCGTTCTTTCTCACAACGGTCATCGTTCCATTTTTTGGAGGATTTAATCATCACACAGTTCTCAGGATTGTGACCTGCATTGTTCGGCTCATCTGTATGCCATTCTGACGCACATCCTGGTTTACATTCTGTAGGATAGTACTTCTCCCCCGACAGAGACCAGTGCCACTCTTTGATTTCTCTTTCATTGATGCTCCTCAGTCCAATCCAGGCGTCTGTAGTCTGTGAAGAGTTAGTCAGTCTCTCCACGTCTCTCATGTCAGACACTGTGGCCAGGTCAGTGAAATGCTCTCTGCAATAACTCTGGGCTTCCTCCCAGGTCTTTCCCTCAGGAATGAAGTGGTACTCATAGAGGTGACATGTGAAGAAGGAACACTGACCTAAAAACAGAGACAATTCTGCAGTGATGGAGCTGACAGTATGACAAGCACCTGATCATTAAATCAAACTCATGAGTACTAAAATCACCCCCACCTCTTACACCATCCCCTTCATCTTAACGGGGGTCTGAGTTCACTTATTCCACTTTTTATTGTTATGAAGAGTGAGCAGTTTCATGACTCCAGATGTGATTTAATTTAAAATCCACTTACCCATCAGAATGAGCACAAACAGACTCCACTGCATCTTTGCTCTGTTAGATGAAACCAACATTGTTAGTGTGCAGTGATCATTTACAAATCTTATAAATGATGTCAGTTACATTTAAATTATTTTAAAAACCTAATGGGTCAGTCAAATGACCAGAAACACAGACTGCACCACTCCCTTCAGTGCAGCAGTTTAATGAGGAAGTTCATGTTAAGGAAATGCAAATTCTGAGCAGCACCAGCAGTATCAGGCACACACCACCAGGCTGTCAGGAGGCTGAACTCTCTCCCCCCCCCCCTCCCACCTCTCCCCTCTCTCCCTTCTCTCCCCTCTATCTCACCTCTCCACCCTGCCCCCACTGGACCTGGACTTTAACACTCCCCCACACACACAGACACAACAAATCCAGCACCAGTCACTTTTACGCTGCTATGGAAATATTTTGCATGATCATTTGCACTATGTAAATCATCTTTGTTTATATATATATATATCCTGCTTACTTGAAGTAAACGGTTATTTTGAGGTTTTTGTAATTATTGCGTGTTCTTGTATTTGAATGTGTTATTTTATACCTCGGGACTGTGGGAAACAGTATTTCGATCGTGTGTACAAACATATTTTGAGATTTACCACCGTTTTTTAAAGCAGGAAAATAGTGGGGTTTTCAGCCCTGAGTAATGTCTACAGGACAGGCTGCATACATCGCCCACAAATATGAGCTCAGAACAGTCTCATAATATAATACATTAACCGTGCTTTACGTGAACCTCATCATGACACAAGAGAGGACGGCAGGACTGTAATTTCCCGTGTTCAGTGAATGCAACAGAGGCATGACACCAGACCAATCAGAGAGTTGCATGGAAATAAACGTGTGCTTGTGTCATTCAAGCTCGGCTCTGTGTGTGTGGCAATAGAGTGGCGAAGTCCCTCCCCTTCCGGTGGACCTCCATGGGACCTTATTTCGGAAAAATTATGTATTGAAGTCAATGGAGAGAGAAAGATTATCTTTCGATCCCGTTTGAATTGTGCCACGAATTACACATATGATGTTTGTCAATTTAAAAGATAATTTTGCAAGTCAAAAAAAAAGAAATGTGTCGTAAAACTGTGTAAGTAACACATTTGTTTGTGTGAAACGCTCAATGAACTACATCTCTGGTCTCACAGAGCAACACACGTCACCAAGATGGCCGTCACTACTGTCTTATCAACAAAACGATTGACTACCCTCACTATCACCACAATGAAACACGTCTTGAAGAATGTCATGCAAAGCTGCCTGCCTGCCTTTCTTTGATTCTCTCTGAACTGCCTAGTCTTTTTAATGTTTAATGTCAACCATTTGTGCAGATAGCATGAAGTAGAGAAGATCGCTAGCGTTAGCGTTAGCATTTCTCCCCCGGGCTTAAATTGTGTATTATAGAATGATCACACCGGTGTGACAGTACTCTTCAAAGGGTTCACGAAATATGACTACTACTCTTACTGTTTAACATTTTGGGTTACTTAATGTTACTTCATGTTAAGGCTAATACAAATGACAAGGCTGTAATGCTAACTAACGTGCTAGCTACTAGCTAGCTTGATCCAGACACTCCTAGTCCTTTCATCAGACGGGAAGCGAAAGAACGAGCAAGACCCATTGCTGGTATGATAACAACCTGGTACTAAGCACACAGGCATCTTGTTAAAGTTATCTTATCTTAGCCAGCGCCATATAGATAGATTATATCTATATGGCGCTGATCTTAGCTATCTCTTAGTGGAGGAAAACAATTGTGATATCACTTCTTACGCGACTCTGGGATTTGTAGTCTTTCTAGTTGTGTATTTTTCATAGTCTTATATTTCAACAGTTTTATGACAAACTGTGACTTTTTTGACATGGAAATGATTTTTTAAGATTGACAAACATCATATGTGTAATTCATGGCACAATTCAAACGGGGTCGAAAGATACGTTTTCTCTCTCCATTGACTTCAATACATTATTTTTCCGAAATAAGGTCCCATGGGGCGGAAGTAGATGGGCGTGACTTCGCCACTCTATAGCGCATTTAGTGTGATAGAGAGAGAGAGAGGGAGAGAGAGAGGGAGAGAGAGAGGGAGAGAGAGAGAGAGAGAGGGACCGGTGCCAGCAGGGACCGTGTTGTTAGCATCTGGTTAGCTAGCTGATAAACGGACATAAGGAGCTGTTTGTTCCACAACAAGCTGGAGGAGAGTCCTCTGCTGACAGACTGAGAGACTCAGGTGAGCTAAAGGACTCTCTGAGTGTTTAGATAGTTTACTTTAGTCTAAGTTATCTCAGTGGGTCTCAAACGGTTTGGTCACAAATGATTCAAAAGATTATTTCCGCGGCACACGTTTATATGATCATTATAGTTATTAAAAAAATAAAGAGAATAAAGGAAAAACAGTTATGAAATACTATATGGCAGTAAAACAAGAATAGAGTTTAAAAGGGGAGTGATTTGTAAAATATCCTTAAAGAAAAAGTAAATCTGTTTACAGTTCTGTTTCAAATGGGTGTTGAGAGAGGTATCCATAGATCTCTTAATGTTGCTCTCAAAGTGCACCAGATTGATGCTTTTAACTTCAATATTTAAAAAAAAATCTTCCCGGGGGAGCATCCCCCCCGGACCCCCCTAGAGGAGGTTAGGTCCCCCCCCCCCCCACTCATAAAAAATACCACTTTACCCCTGCCTATATGCCGTGGGCTGATTATCGAGCCTTCATTGTAACAGTCGCGGGTATACTGTGAGTGTGCGTGTGGGGAGTGTTGCAGTAGAATATACCACTGTAGCGCCGCCGCCACTGTGGGCTAAGCCCCGAATGTTTTCAGGTCCAGGCGACGCCCCTGATCCTCACATATTTGTTTTCAGTTTAAAACCGCTGCACCTGCAAACACAACCCACTTTCTGTGCATGGATCGCTGTGCATTCGTGTGTGAGTTATTTGAGACTCCCCTGACGGTGACCCGATTCGTACTTGTAATTTTTTCTATCTATAGCCAATCAGATGTCTCCTCAATTCTAAGCCAATCACATGAGCGCGCCCCCACGAGGGTAGATTTCTTGCGTTCATGACGTAGCGCTTCATGTACGCATTTTGCGCAGTCCGGAGCTGACAGGTCCATGGAGCCTGCCTGCAGGCGCTAATCTCAGGACACCTCCACTCTCAGTACATTGCCACTTTCCGAGCAGGAAATGCACGAAAATACAAGCCTTTATATTATTACGGTACAGTGCCACTTTCCGAACCATTAATGAATGCTTGTGTACACAAAAACGGCAGGCAAAACCGTTTTAAATGTGTGTGTTTCCTGTATGGCGAATACAGCTGCTTTATTTATGTCTGTATGAAGTTGTTGTGAGTGTGGAGGGAGCAGCTACAGGTTAGCTTAGCCTAATCGATCAGTGCACTACGAAGCCAGTGCTAGACAGTGAACTGTCAACGGGGGGAGCCCCGCCGGTCATTATCGGCCGATATTCACTCTTAATAGTTTGATCGGTGCTCTCTATAAAGGCTGATCAGGAGAGCTGGATCTGATCGATATGGACATAAACGCGAGTGAAGTTTTAGCGAGCTGCATGAGAAACTGACGGGCTGTCAGGAGAGAGGGAGGGAGAGAGGAAAAAAGAGATGATCCTTACTCCCGTGTTATTAGCCATATCCGGTCATAGTCCGGTAATTACCTGCTAACGGAAACTCTGCTACACAATTCTTCTTCTTCTTATTATTATTATTGAAACATGACCGGTAAGTTTCAAATTTGTCCGGTAAAATAAATTCTGTCCGCGGAAACCCTGCTCCGGACAGCGCAAAATGCGTATATGAAGTGTCATGAAGTGAACGCAATAAATCATACCCTTGTGGGGACGCGCTCATGTGATTGGCTTAGAATGAAGGAGACATCTGATTGGCTATAGATAGAAAAAATTACAAGTACGAATCGGGTCACCGTCAGGGGAGTCTCAAAAAACCCACACACGAATGCACAGCGATCCATGCACAGAAAGCGGGTTGTGTTTGTAGGTTCAGGGGATTTAAACGGAAAACAAATATGTGAGGATCAAAAATACATATGTAAAAGTTTTTTCTGTATTTGGATTTTATTTACATTTATATGAAACGGAACACATTTGTGTGTGCATTGAAAAACACAAGTGTGGATCCGGAAATACAAGTGTGAATCCTTTTGCGGATCATGAAATACAAGTGTGAATCCTTCTGTGTGCATGTGTGTATTATGAGACTGTTCTGAGCCCATACACAAAGCTCTAAAAACCTAACATGAACCTGAAAGGTAAAACTCAGGGCAAACTATGTCCACTAGACTCTGACTGTTTTGTTTTCATTATAAATGTCCAGCGTTTTTGGTAAAGTCCCCATCTTTTGTAAAAAAAAAAAAAGTTTCGAAGTGAACATTAGATAAAGTTTATTATTCAAAATAAACACTGAGATTTTTAAATAAATAAATAAAATATTCCAAGTGATTTCAAGAGAAACAAATGATTTAAGGGAATAAATGAACATAATAGGGTTTTAGATTTCATTACTTCTGATTGAGATGTGATTCATTAAATGTTCCTCCCCTTTGGAAAATATTCTGAAGGAGAATATCTTTCTCAAAAATAAACAAAATATGAAAATGACTGAACAGAATCACACTTACTTCTCCTGAGTCGTCCTGTCAGCTGCTTCTCTCTCCGTCTCTCTCGATGTGCTGGTGGAGACTCAGATATCCACGAGGTCGCTGCTCTCTTTGAGCCACCTTTGGGGAAACATTTGAATATTGAAATTCAGATGTCAACGAGGTCTAACATGGTGGATATATGATCCATTGAAGGGAAGAATATCAATTACATGTAACAGGGAAAACAGTTGAACACTCTTCCTTGTTGACTGTCTGACACACGGAAAGAAAGGTACCATTCCAAGATATGCACTAATGATAACTATTGAATGTTTATATTTGTTATATTTTTGTTCGAATATTGCTTGTTACCATATGTCGAAAAACTTTAAGAGAACAGTCTGGCTGTATTTGAGCCCCTCATATTACAAGTGTGTCAATATTATTTTAATTTCAGTCACATAGTTTCTTTATTCTGAAACAAGTCAAAAACATTATCTCTTTGTTGTCTCTATTCTTATGAGTCTGTCCATCCAGCTATTTCATTCCTGTGAAGGCTATATCTCAGGAGAACGTGAGGAATTCATTCAAGTCTTGCACAATCTTCCACTTGGACTCAAGGATGAATCCATTTCTGTCACATGTTTGACCTTTGATTGTGGTCAAAGGGCCAAAAGTCTCTCAGACCTCACAAAACACGATTTTGTGGCAGTAACAAGAATTAATATGTTAGCTATCACAAAGTCACTCAGCTTTCTGATAGGATGAAATTATGAATCGATGACATTTTGTACAGACATGGATGTAAACTGCTACATGACTGGTTGGCAGAAGCATACAAGTTCCAGGCGGTAACTCCAGTTTCCGTTTCAATGGTAGAACTTTGTAGTGCTCTTAATAGCATACATTTTATTGAACTAGGATATTCAAATAAATGTGCAGGCATTTTATACACCAATAACTATTCAATAGTATTATCCTAAAGTATATCAAGATCAGTAAATAGCAATAATCGTGCATAAACAAGATACTTTTGAGAAAACAATTTCTCAAAACAAATAGGACCAAGTGTAAGCCAGTGTGAGATACCTTAAAAAAAACCTTGAGACTTGATATGGAACGATTGGAAACTATTGTCTGAATTCTACAAGAAAGATAGTGATAACAACCACTTATTTAACTGGTAATTATCTAGCTACACAGATCATGTTTCAAGTAAAATATTAAATATAAATATACATAATACAGTAGGGATTACTGACTGATCCAGCCAGGCCATGTACAGAGCACTGGGTCAGTCGCTGTGTGGCACAGGAAGAGTCCCGGAATATTAACATCACATTTACATGAACATATCAAAACAGCACAACAAGAACAAAGACTGCTCTTACTTGACTTAGGAGGAAACATATCACAAGTCAAATGAGTGCACGCTATGGTTTGCAGCACAGCTAAACAGACCTATCCCATAGTTCTCTCCTATTTCAATAACTCTGCCATGGCAACAGTCACAGTGGCCACCTTTTTAATACAATTTGGCATCAGTGTTTTCATGTCCTTATTCTGATAAAGAGGCCTGAATACATGTTTCACCTGCTCTATATTTCATGTATAATACAAAGCCTTAGACTTTACTTAAAGAGAGCAAGATCAAAATAACTCACAACTTCATTCCTGTGTTCTCTTGACACTTAAAAGCAGCCCAACTGTTAAATTAATATTCACGAAGAGTTGAACTTTGAGAATGGGCTAATGCCAGCTTTGGTCCACTAGTTCAAATAAAAGGAAATCCAAATGCTTCAGCATACGATAACACTTGCATTAGAATTACCACACACACTTGCACAGATACCCACATTAGATACCCATTAGGGACCCCCTAGATCACCACAGATATTTCTACCCCAAAAATAAAAACTCATGCCATAGATGGTTATTCAAATATTTGTATTGTCAAATTAATCAATTCTATTTAGCAAATGTTTTATTTATTTATTTTTTGGGGGGGGGGGGGATGGGTGTTCGAGGATCACATGATTTGACCTTAAGGGCAACTGCTCCATTATCTGTATCTAATGCACACATTGATGCCACCAAATTACACAATAAAAAAAGAAAGTGCTACAAATAAACTGGAATTAATTTCACATCTTAAATTATTATTATATACACACAATATATCACCAAATTCTGTGTTATTATGACCGATCATAACTCAGCTTTATGCACACATACATTTTACATGGTTTAAGAAACGGGCTCCGTGTTACCAGACGGGTCGGGGGGGTTCTGCGACACCGCTGCAGACTCTGCACACACACACACACACACACACACACACACACACACACACACACACACACACACACACACACACACACACACACACACACACACACACACACACATATACCATGTACACATCACTTCAGGGGACATTACATTGACTTACATGCATTACCTTGAGACTTATCCTAACCTTAACCATAACCAACACATGCCTAACCCTAACCAAGTCTTCACCCTAAAATGAATGATTCCCCTTATGGGGACCTCCATTATGTCCCCATAAGGAAGTCTTATAATTAAAAAGATTATTTATGTTACCTTCACAGCATTCTGCAGTACAGCCACCTGTCCACCGGGTGGAGCTGTTTTCAGCTTCATCAGCTCATCCACAGCAGGACACAAAGCATCCAACTGGAGAGGAGGAGGGAAAGAGATGTAAGAAGCTTTTTAATGACTATCTTGCTGCTGAGGAACGGATAAATAGTATGTTCAGAAAATATGTTTTAAACTAGAAAAGATGCAGAGAAATGAGACGATAACTCATCATCGTTCTGTCTCCAACGTCAGCACCACCGTACCTGAAAAGAGTTACAGATGGTTAATCAATTTGCTTTTTGTTGTTGTTGTTGTTTGACCTATCAACTAACTTTATTGTGGTAGTGTTTATTAATTGAATTAATTACAAACATATTGAACACAAGCTTCTAGAGTGCATGGTGAGTTTTACTGACGTATACTAAGAGGGTTAAAATCCTTAAAACTGAGAAATAAATGTGTTTTCCGGGAGAAATTATAACCAAAATAAACTCAAATAAATAATTGACTAACTTCTGACATAAATAGTGTCTTCAGTACCACAGAGGTGATTATCAGATTATATAATTAGAATAAATACTTTATTTATGTGAAATTAAAAATGTGTTACAGCAGCATGTAAACAAGGCATTACTTCTTCATGGCCTGTGTCCCAGCATGCATTGCAGTAGCCCAGGCTGCACCGTTGCTCTGCCCTTCGGTCACATGAAACATACCTAATATTCTGCATTTTTTAAACAGTTTAGCAGAATATGAATTTTTCTATAGTTAAAAATATATTCTTTGCTGCTCTCTGGGGACAAACCGTGTTCTGCTAGAGCAGCCTCCCTCTCCTCCATCCTCATCCTTCTGAACCTTTTTCAGTGTTGACATTAAACCACCAGTTCTCCTTCAAAGTCATAAAATCAAAGTCAACTTTATTGTTAAATTTCCAATTTGTGTGTACGGACAGAGAGATCGAAATACCGTTTCCCACAACTCCGAACACAAAAACAAATATATATAAAAATATGTATGCAAATATGTCACAGTAAATTCCTCTGAGTAAAATTGACTCAAATTGAAGAAAATGTTACTCTAAAAATATTACATTTGGTCCCAACCTATATAGAGTAAAATGTACTCTTTGTTCAGAGTTGTATTTTTAGAGTTCATTTTACTCTATTATGTGCTTAGATTTGACTCTGCTTAATGGTTATTTACGTAGTGTATATTAAAAACAACTCTACTGCCATTTTACTCATAATAGAAGGTCATTTTATTCCCAATCGAACGTAATTTCACTCCAACTAGAAGGTAGTTTTACTCAGAATAGAATAAATGAACCATAATGATCTTTACAATAAAAAAGGTCAATAAACCAAAGTGCAGTAGTCCAACCTCGAGGTAACAAAGGCGTTAATAACCCTTTCCAGGTCCTCAAACGATAAAAACGACTTGGTCTTGGCCAATAGTCGTATTTTAAAAAAGCAGGTTTTGACTACGCTGCTGACCTGCTTATCGAATTTAAAAGCGCTATTGAAGGTCACTCCAAGGTTCGTGACAGAGGGGAGCCCAGAATATCAACCTGGGAGGCTAGAGGTTGGGGTCCAAAAAAGATAACCTCAGTCTTGCTCTCATTGAGGTTGAGGAAATGTTGGCTCAGCCAGGATTTGATCTCTGCTAAGCAGTCCATCAATAGCTGTAATGAGTTTACATTTGAATTGAGTGGCAGATAGATCTGTACATCGTCGGCGTAGCAGTGGAAGGGGAACTTAGGGTGGTTGAAAACCAGTCGAGCTGCAGCAGTTTGAATGAGTCGCAAAGGTTGGATGGTGCTTGCAGGTAGACCAGCCAGGAGGGAGTCCCAGAGTTTTAGTAATCAAGTCGTGAGAGGTCAAGGGCCTGGACCAGAACCTGTGTTGCTTTCTGGGTCAGTAGGAGACGTATCCTTATGTTGAGTAGGAGCGGAGGAGCAGCCATGTTAGCAGTGAAGGAAAGTTGGTCATTGAATATCACATCCAGATTCCTGCCAGTGTGAGTTTGGGAAACAACAGAGGTGCCGGTGTTGATGGAGAGATCATGGATGGGAGAGTCTTTACCTGGAAGGAAGAGCAGTTCTGTCTTGTCTGGGTTGAGCTTCAGGTGGTGTGCAAGCATCCACTGAGAGATGTTAGCCGGACAAGCAGAGATACATAAGACCACCTGTGTTTCAGAGCGTGGAAAAGAGGGAAGCAGTTTAGTGTCATCTGTAAAGGTTTAGCAGGAGAAGCCATGAGAGCAAATCTTGGAGCCGAGTGAAGTAAAGTACAGATCCTCTCCAAGTTACCCTGTAGGTCTTTGAGGCAGGAGGTATGCAGCGAGGGTGCAGAGCCAGAAACTCACAGTTCTTGGAGGGTGTGAAGGAGAACTGGTGGTTTAATGTCAACGCTGAAAAAGCTTCAGAAGGATGAGGATGGAGGAGAGGGAGGCTGCTCTAGCAGAACACGGTTTGTCCACCAGAGAGCAGCAAAGAACATATTTTTAACTATAGAGAAATTCATATTCTGCTAAACTGTTTGAAAAAAGCAGACTGTTAGGTTTGTTTCTGCCACGTGTTATATAGCTAATATTAATTAAACGTTTACATTTCAATATAGTGTAAAACTGAACACGTGTGCAGTAAAGTTTCAAAAATATTTAATGGGGTTAAATTGAGACTCATGTTTTAAAATTACGTGACATTTATTTTCAACAAATTTCTATTTTGAAAGTCATAATGAAATTGTTTGTAAGAAGTTTATACATGCATTGGTATCATAGGCATATCTCACTGACAGCAGGCTCATGTTTTCAACAGAAGATCTGGTTAAAGAGCGCCCTCTAGTGTTAAAAGATAACTAGACCAACACAAATATCTCCATCAATTTACAAGTTTATACAATTATAAACCCATAGATTATATATGTGTTTTACTTTCAAATAAGCACCTCTTATGTAAATGTAAACATGACTATTTAAAGCCAGTGGATGAAAGAACCACACCTTGTTTTTGGGTCAGATCGTTTATTCAGTTTTAGACAATTAAACATCCAGTTAAAACTCCACAAAAGGTAAATATGACAAAAATAGTGATACACATATTATAACCATCACCAAATTTCAACCATAACGTAAAATATTTATGAAAAGCAAAACATAATAGATTTGTCATTTTATATACGTTTCCTCATAAACATATAATAGGACACAGCAACAATTCAAATGAAGATTACAGGTTTCACACTTTAAGACAAAACCATATCATAAAGTACTTCAGTTAGTCATTTAGTTTCTCCCCTCTTCAGGCTGTGATTTCTATATTTGAACTAGAGCCATTCAATAAACCCAGAGAGCAGATACAGATTAGAGAAGAGTGAGCTTGTAGCAGTAAATAGACCAATGGGTTTACTTAGCGCAGATGAAATTAAACTTTTTATGGTCAGGCTTTTTGTACCACTTTCCATCTCCCTTCATGACTCCAGCCATGCCACACTGCTCATCCATTTGGTCTGGGGCCCAGTTGTCAAAGCAGACCAGACGATCAATGACCCAGAGCCACAGATCCAGAGTGCAGGTGTAGCGCATTCCCAGCCAGACGAACTCAGTGTCGGCCATCTTGGCTCTCTCTTGGACCCATCTCTGCTGGTGACTGTCAGTGATGGAGACCAGGTCACGGTGGTTCTCTCTGCAGTAAGTCAGGGCCTCATCCCAAGTCTTCTTCTCTTTGATCAGGATCACTTTGTCTGGCACTGAAATGGATAATTAAAAAAATATAGATTAACTATTTATTGAAAAAACAACTTTGAATTTCAATAACATAGCACCATCATTTGTTGTTATAATAAATAGAAATCTCTAAAAGTACAATATATAGAAATAGTATGAAAACCGTTGTTAAAGAAAACTAAGACAACAAATCACGTGGCACCTTTTGTAAAAGCCAGGATAAAAAAATGTGAGGACAAAAACACGACTAAATGATATTCATTACTTTCTGCTCTTTCATGGTTTTATAATTGTCAGTCTCCACTAAAGGATATTTAACATGTGTGTACAAATATATAACTAAAAACTAAAATACTGTTAAAGATTTTTTCAAAACTCACCGTCATAGCAGTAGAAGGGTTTTTTATTTGTGCAGGTGTCGGAGCTCCATTTTCCATTTGGCTTAGTCATAGCACATTTCTTTGAGGCTCCATCTTCAAATGAGTCCTCCCAGTGTCTGAAAGAGAAATTCTTCCCATCTGACCAACTCCAGGTGTCTCTGAACAGGCCGATCCAAAAGTAGTTATCTGGATTTGACACTGTTTTGATTGTTGTCTTGAATTCTGTTGAATTCATCTGTTTGAATCCACTGACCAGGTCAGTGTGATGTTCTCTGCAGTAGCTCTGAGCCTGAAGCCAGTTCTTGGTCTCCTCTATACAGTGGTATGTTTGATTTGGTTCTGTGTGAAAAAAGAGACACAATTAATTACACATTTTTACAAGTTAATTCGTCTCAATAAATGTGTTTTCCTACAAAAAAAATTGTGGAAAAATTTGAAAGAATTAACAAAATTTGAGTTTAAAGTCTATTAAAGTGTTACGTTTAATAATGTTACATTGCATCATTAAAAGTTGGCATGTACCTGACCACTGTCGTATACACACAATGTATTTAAAATGTGTAGAATTGTATCATGACATTTACCATTAATGTTATATAAAACTGAAAAGCAAACATTTATTTTAAATATATTGTTGTCTTAACAATGTATTCAGAAAAATACGTGTGATTATATTTTCAAAATTGTTACACAGTATGACATGAGGTTAACACACAATATCAAAATTAGATAAGTATTCTCACCATTGTAGCAGATGAACCCACGATCATTCTTACAAGGCCAATCGTGCCATTTTTGTTCTTTTATCACCACACAGTTCTCCTCAGTAGCCCCATTATCCGGCTGACCTGTCTCCCATTCTGTCTCAGATTCTTTGAACTCCACCCCCGGCAGAGACCAGTGCCACGACATTCTTGATATGCTCCTCAGTCCAATCCAGGCGTCTGTAGTCTGTGGAGGGTTAGTCAGTCTCTCCACGTCTCTCATGTCAGACACTGTGGCCAGGTCAGTGAAATGCTCTCTGCAATAACTCTGGGCTTCCTCCCAGGTCTTTCCTTTTGATTGAAGTGGTACTCATAGAGGTGACATGTGAAGAAGGAACACTGACCTAAAAACAGAGACAATTCTGCAATGATGGAGCTGACAGTATGACAAGCACCTGATCATTAAATCAAACTCATGAGTACTAGAATCACCCCCACCTCTTACACTATCCCCTTCATCTTAACGGGGGTCTGAGTTCACTTATTCCACTTTTTATTGTTATGAAGAGTGAGCAGTTTCATGACTCCAGATGTGATTTAATTTAAAATCCACTTACCCATCAGAATGAGCACAAACAGACTCCACTGCATCTTTGCTCTGTTAGATGAAACCAATATTGTTAGTGTACAGTGATCATTTACAAATCTTATAAATGATGTCAGTTACATTTAAATTATTTAAAAAACCTAATGGGTCAGTCAAATGACCAGAAACACAGACTGCACCACTCCCTTCAGTGCAGCAGTTTAATGAGGAAGTTCATGTTAAGGAAATGCAAATTCTGAGCAGCACCAGCAGTAACAGGCACACACCACCAGGCTGTCAGGAGGCTGAACTCTCTCCCCCCCCCTCCCACCTCTCCCCTCTCACCCCTCTATCTCACCTCTCCACCCTGCCCCCACTGGACCTGGACTTTAACACTCCCACAGACCCACACACACACAGACACAACAAATCCAGCACCAGTCACTTTTACGCTGCTATGGAAATATTTTGCACTCTCATTTGCACTATGTACATCATCTTTTTATATATATATATATATATATATATATATATATATATATATATATCCTGCTTACTTGAAGTAAACGGTTATTTTGAAGTTTTTGTAATTATTGAGTGTTCTTGTATTTGAATGTGTTATTTTATACCTCGGGACTGTGGGAAACAGTATTTAGATCTTTCTGTGTGTACAAACATATTTTAAGATTGACAATAAAGTTGACTTTGACTTTGACTTGACCATAACATTTATTTTTAGCACATGGAAATGTCTCATTTCAATGAAACACCAGTTGCAAACTAAACATTAACTGTATAGTGCCACACAACAACACTGACTTTTTATGTTTGTTTTTTTGTCTAGGCTATAAGTATTAATATGTTGCTGGTGATTTATTTTGTAGATTATTTATTCACATTACAATGTACTCCTATCAGAGACAGAAACTGAAATTCTAGCTTCATTAAATTGTGTATTGTTGCTTTTATAAGCCCGATTTAAAGATGTGTGTTAATTATTTTATTAGGGGTGAACTTACCCTAATGAAAATTACATTGTGTTTATTTGAACTGAGAGTGAGATTGCTGTGTATACACATCATCTCGAATAAAACATTTAAGATTTACCACCGTTTTTTAAAGCAGGAAAATAGTGGGGTTTTCAACCCTGAGTAATGTCTACGGGACAGGCTGCATACATCGCCCACAAAGCTCTAAAAACCTAACATGAACCTGAAAGGTAAAACCCAGGGCACAAAATCTCCACTAGACTCAGACTAAATGTTTAGTTTTCATTATAAATGTCCAGCGTTCTTGGTAAAGTCCCGATCTTTTGTAAAAAAAAAAAATGTTTTAAAGTGAACATTAGATAAAGTTTATTATTCAAAATAAACACTGAGATTTTTAATCAAAAAATAAACATTCCAAGTGATTTCAAGAGAAACAAATGATTTAAGGGAATAAATGAACATAATAGGGTTTTAGATTTCATTACTTCTGATTGAGATGTGATTCATTAAATGTTCCTCCCCTTTGGAAAATATTCTGAAGGAGAATATCTTTCTCAAAAATAAACAAAATATGAAAATGACTGAACAGAATCACACTTACTTCTCCTGAGTCGTCCTGTCAGCTGCTTCTCTCTCCGTCTCTCTCGATGTGCTGGTGAAGACTCAGATATCCACGAGGTCGCTGCTCTCTTTGAGCCACCTTTGGGGAAACATTTGAATATTGAAATTCAGATGTCAAAGAGGTCTATCATGGTTGATATAGGATTCATTGAAGGGAAGAATATCAATTACATTTAACAGGGAAAAAAGTTGAACACACTTCCTTGTTGACTGTCTGACACACGGAAAGAAAGGTACCATTCCAAAATATGCACTAATGAGAACTTTTGCATGTTTATATTTTTATATATTTTTGTTAGGATATTGCTTGTTACCATATATCAAACAGCTTTAATAGAACATTATGGCTGTATTTGAGCCCCTCATATTACAAGTGTGTCAATATTATTTTAATTTCAGTCACATAGTTTCTTTATTCTGAAACACAAGTCAAAACCATTATCTCTTTGTTGTCTCTATTCTTATGAGTCTGTCCATCCAGCTATTTCATTCCTGTGAATGCTATATCTCAGGAGAACGTGAGGAATTCATTCAAGTCTTGCACAATCTTCCACTTGGACTCAAGGATGAATCCATTTCTGTCACATGTTTGACCTTGTGGTCAAAAGGCCAAAAGTCTCTGAGACCTCACAAAACACGATTTTGTGGCCGTAACAAGAATTAATATGTTAGCTATGACAAAGTCACTCAACTTTCTGATAGGATAAAATTATGAATCGACGACATGTTGTACAGACATGGATGTAAACTGCTACATGACTGGTTGGCAGAAGCACACAAGTGCCAGGCGGTAACTCCAGTTTCCGTTTCAATGGGAGAACTTTGTAGTGCTCTTAATAGCATATATGTTATTGAAATAAGATATTCAAATAAATGTGCAGGCATTTTATACACCAATAACTATTCAATAGTATTATCCTAAAGTATATCAAGATCAGTAAATAGCAATAATCGTGCATAAACAAGATTCTTTTGAGAAAACAATTTCTCAAAACAAATAGGACCAAGTGTAAGCCAGTGTGGGATACCTTAAAAAAAACCTTGAGACTTGATATGGAACGATTGGAAACTATTGTCTGAATTCTACAAGAAAGATAGTGATAACAACCACTTATTTAACTGGTAATTATCTAGCTACACAGATCATGTTTAAAGTAAAATATTAAATATAAATATACATAATACAGTAGGGATTACTGACTGATCCAGCCAGGCCATGTACAGAGCACTGGGGCAGTCGCTGTGTGGCACAGGAAGGCTCCCGGAATATTAACATCACATTTACATGAACATATCAAAACAGCACAACAAGAACAAAGACTGCTCTTACTTGACTTAGGAGGAAACATATCACAAGTCAAATGAGTGCACGCTATGGTTTGCAGCACAGCTCAACAGACCTATCCCATATGTCTCTCCTATTTGAATAACTCTGCCATGGCAACAGTCACAGTGGCCACCTTTTTAATACAATTTGGCATCTGTGTTTTCATGTCCTTATTCTGATAAAGAGGCCTGAATACATGTTTCACCTGCTCTATATTTCATGTATAATACAAAGCCTTAGACTTTACTTAAAGAGAGCAAGATCAAAATAACTCACAACTTCATTCCTGTGTTCTCCTATCACTTAAAAGCAGCCCAACTGTTACATTAATATTCACAAAGAGTTGAACTTTGAGAATGGGCTAATGCCAGCTTTGGTCCACTAGTTCAAATAAAAGGAAATCCAAATGCTTCAGCATACGATAACACTTGCATTAGAATGACCACACACACTTGCACAGATACCCACAGGACCACACATTATGATGGATATGTCATTAGGGACCCCCTAGATCACCACAGATATTTCTACCCCAAAAATAAAAACTCATGCCATAGATGGTTATTCAAATATTTGTATTGTTAAATTAAGCAATTCTTTTTAGCAAATGTTTTATTTTTTTTATTTTTTTTTGGGGGGGGGATGGGTGTTTGAGGATCACATGATTTGACCTTAAGGGCAACTGCTCCATTATCTGTATCTAATGCACACATTGATGCCACCAAATGACACAATAAAAAAAGAAAGTACGACAAATAAACTGAATTAATTTCACATCTTAAATTATTATTATATACATACAATATATCATCACCAAATTCTGTGTTATTATGACCGATCATAACTCAGCTTTATGCACACATACATTTTGCATGGTTTAAGAAACGGGCTCCGTGTTACAAGACGGGTCGGGGGGTTCTGCAACACCGCTGCAGACTCTCTGCACACACACGCACGCACGCACGCACGCACGCACACACACACACGCACGCACGCACACACACACACACACACACACACACACACCATGTATACATCACTTCAGGGGACATTACATTGACTTACATGCATTACCTTGAGACTTACCTTAACCAACACATGCCTAACCCTTACCCTAACCAAGTCTTCACCCTAAAATGAATGGGGACCTCCATTATGTCCCCATAAGGGAGGTGAGTCCCCACATGTGACTGTGTAAACAGATGTAGGTCCCCACAAGGATAGTAATGGTAGGCCACACACACACACAACAGTCTTACAAAAGTAAAAGCACAAATGACTCTCTACACCCTGAATGAAAACAAAACACTCACATTAGATCATAAAGAGTATTACCTTTGCGGGTGTCTGTGTGCTGTGGTGTCGCGGAAACTGAAAGGGTTTATATAAGTGTGTGTGTGTGTGTGTGTGTGTGTGTGTGTGTGTGTGTGTGTGTGTGTGTGTGTGTGTGTGTGTGTGTGTGTGTGTCAGGAAGTTGGCAGGGCAAATGAAAGTAAGAAAGAAGAGTTGAAAGAAAGAAGAAAAAGATCTGCAGATGTTTTTTTTAATCATAAAACACACACTTAGTTGTTTATTTACTTTTTATTATTTACAGTTTAATAGTTATTTTATTCATTATAATTAACACTGTTGTTTTAAGAAAGTGCATTTAAATTCCATGAACAGCATTTGCTAAACAGAGATTACAAAACATGATAATAAATGTAATAATATTTGACTTTTTTTACTATTTTACACACGTTTATCATGAAGATAGACAACAAACTACATATTATCAAGTTGCATCTCGGGAAATGTAGGAACTGGTGTTATTTTTTAAAGTTTTTTTGAGAGGATTTCTTCACTTAATAATCTGCTATTTTATTGGGAATATGTGGTGTACAGTTAACATATCCCTCTGCATTTTATTGGTAGTAACAAGGTATGATAAAGGACTGACTTATACAAATCTTTTATGTTAAAAAAGGTCATCTATATATTAATTAAGATGCACTATAACAATTATTATTTAAGTCTTACTAAACTTTGATTGTATACACAGTATTTCTGAGCTTGTTAATCACATTTTAAAGGATCATACCAAGGTTTTTCCTCTTGTTTTTACCCTTTACTAAATCTTAAATACAATACAATACAATATTTGTATATATCTTTCATTCACTGTGTAATAAGCTATGCTTTAAATGTGCTTGAGAGGCCTCAAAATCACAGTATTTTCTCACATAATGCTAGTATTAGCCTGGTGAAAGTGATAAAGTAATAATCCAGGATTAATACAGATCCATTATTACTACAATTGATTTAATACTTGCTAGACATGATTGTATTTGCAGTATTTCTAAGCTTGTTAAGCAAATGTTAAGGACCACTGTTTTTTGTACTAATCTTACATCACTGCTAGCTGCTTTAAGCGAGATGTTCTGTTTATAAAGTACCTTTTTCTCAAGTTCCTGTTCATTCACTGTATGAAAGCTATGTAGATTTGCTTTAAATGTGCTTCAGAGAACTCCAAATCACTGTATTTTCTCACACTCGAGTATTACCCAGGTGATAGTGATCATCTGCTCTGATACTGTTTGCTGTTTTACTTCTTCTTCTCCTCTTCCAGGGTCTCCATCACGGCTCTCATGATGGTTGCCACGGCGACGGCCCCAGGGTCGGGCAGCGAGACTCGCTCCGCCGCGATGTAGCTCGCCCGACCCGCCATCGCTGTGAGGTGAAGGGTCGACTCCGCCCCCAAGGACGCTTTCTAGAGAAGAGAGAGAGGGACGGAAAAAATATAAGGCATGTGATTTAAGAAAGTACAAATTACCCATTTCTTGTAATTAGAATAGCATTAGAATTATTTTGTAAATCAATCTGGTGGCACTGCAGGAAGTCTCTCTTTTTATTTATTATATTTAATAATTAATATGTTCAAAACTAGCTTTCAGAACCGGGAGCATACCAAAAAAAGGCAGAAATAAACAAATACATAAAGGCATTGAAGTATATAATAAATACAAATAGGAAAAGAGGTTTGTCCCATTCTTATTTTTTATTGACTAAAGGTCCCTTATAAAGGATTGAACTAAAAAAAATACACAAAAAATAGGATTTACTTTCATTGACTTAGATTTGTGTGTATAAAATGTACAAAATAAGAATATTGTTAAACAAAAAGTCATCCTTGTCCATAAAAAATGAGCTTTTAATAGAAGTTTTGCAATCCAAAAGATATATACATCCAACAATAAAGCTTCAGAATAATAATATGTATAATAATATAATATAATAATAATATAATATTTGATAATATGTTAGATCAAATATGAATATAATGTTCCACAAAATTCCCAATCATTAGTTTCTACTTGAATTTTAAATATTTATTTCTTCAGACAGATTTGGGAGAAGGAAGTCTTATAATTAAAAAGATTATTTATGTTACCTTCACAGCAGACTGCAGTACAGCAACCTGTCCACCGGGTGGAGCTGTTTTCAGCTTCATCAGCTCATCCACAGCAGGACACAAAGCATCCAACTGGAGAGGAGGAGGAAAAGAGATTTAAGAAGCTTTTTAATGAATATCTTGCTGCTGAGGAACGGATAAATAGTATGTTCAGAAAATATGTTTTAAAGTGGAACAGATGTTGAGAAATGAGACGATAACTCACCATCGTTCTGTCTCCAACGTCAGCACCACCGTACCTGAAAAGAGTTACAGATGGTTAATCAATTTGCTTTTTGTTGTTGTTGTTGTTGTTGTTGTTGTTTGACCTATCAACTAACTTTATTGTGGTAGTGTTTATTCATTGATTTAAATTACAAACATATTGAACACAAGCTTCTAGAGTGCATGGTGAGTTTTAGTTTGGACAAGAAGTTATTTTGACGTATACTAAGAGGGTTAGAATCCTTAAAACTGAGAAATAAATGTGTTTTCCGGGAGAAATTATAACCAAAATAAAACTAAAATAAATAATTGACTAACTTCTGACATAATTTAATAGTGTCTTCAGTACCACAGAGGTGATTATCAGATTATATAATTAGAATAAATACTTTATTGATGTGTTACAGCAGCATGTAAACAAGGCATTACTTCTTCATGGCCTGTGTCCCAGCATGCATTGCAGTAGCCCAGGCTGCACCGTTGCTCTGCCCTTCGGTCACATGACCTGCCGCTGCAGTCAGGAACAGACTGTACAACTGTAACACACACATGAAGAAGAGAGTGTGTGAGTGAGTGAGTGTGAGAGTGAGAGTGTGTGAGAGTGAGTGAGTGAGTGAGTGAGTGAGTGAGTGAGTGAGTGAGTGAGTGAGTGAGTGAGTGAGTGTGTGTGTGTGTGTGTGTGTGTGGTAGAGTGTTTAGTTACAGCATAATGTCAAAATGTGTTCAAATCTAGACAAAATAAGTTATAGAATACACTTTTAATAGGTCAGTCAAGCAATTTTTTGTAGAATATGTTAGAAAACGTACCGCTCCCGAAGACCCGCCCATTTTCTCCTGGACCAATCCGGCGAGGACTGACAGCAGTTGCCCGGGACAACCAGGGACCACATGATCCTGGAGCCACTCCTGAATGGCTAAAAGCATGTTCACCATTTTAAACGTCTTTTTCTTGCAATTTTAAACACTTGACTGTCATTAAAGCTTCTGTAGATAACCTACCTTTAGCAGCCTGAGCGTGAGTGTTCCCACAATCTCCGTCCCCGGAAGCACGGTCCAACGCATTCAGTTCCTCCTGCTTCTCCAACAGTGTGGTACAAACTCTAACCAGCGCTTTACGCATGACAGGACTCAGAGGCCCTGCGGGAAATAAAAAACGACAGGCTTAGTTAATACATTATTTATCCAATTACTCCATGTCATCACTGCAGGTTGTCGTTTCAAATTATCATATAATCATTTAAAACATATAGTCTTATACTCTGGTTGCCTTTTACTCTGTTAAATTGTATTTTTAGTCGTGTATGTGTTTAACAGAGACAGATGTTAAAGGTTTACATTTCAGGAGGTAAAAAGGAAGTAAAAGGGGGATATGCAAATGTTAAGGACGAGGGGGTTTTTATGGTTTAATGATGGGATGTAGGACCAGTTGGATGTTTTCTTTCATGAATATATAGTGTGACTGTAAACTGTGTTCGGGGTGCAAAACTTATTTTTCCCTCTGAGAATGAAGTCGCTCTGTTCCTGCATTTGAGATCGATTTCGTATTTTGACTTTCTTTATTACTTTATTAAATATAACAAAAGACAAACTTTGTCCATTAATCATTTAATAGTTTCTCTTAAGAATTTCCTCCACAGAGGTAACCTTGAATCCTCACCTTCGGAGTGTGTGTGGTCCTGTGGGCGGGGGCTCATCTCTGGAGCTTCTGTGATGAAGCTGCGTCCGCTCACACACACACTGCTGAGGTTCGGCCAGGCGGGGGCGCTGGTCTTAGCATCTATAGGATAAATACAGTATACGAACAAATAACAATAAACCTCACAGACATAGAAACAGAAAATGTACAGGTCAAAAACAAGTTAGATTAAAGCCTGGATATACAAAATAATGAAATTAAAGGCGATTTAAATAAAAAAGTTGGCGTTTTTCATGCAAAACTGGCAGAGAATAGTGTTTACAGCCATGCAAAGTATTCAACCTTATATATATCTCCGAATATTTAACAAACTAAGAAGTTTAAAGATATTTTGAATTGAACAAACTGGGATTGACATTTGTCCCTATTTCTCATTTTATTAAATAAGTATATATATTATTTTATTTGTAATATTATTATTACTATTATTTTATCATTTGTTTTCGGATTTGTCAACTGTTATGTGGTTAATCTTTGTACCTAGATGTGTTTATTTTGTCATGTATGCTTTGTGTATATGTTCTTAAAATGCAAATAAAAAATAATAATAATAAAAAGTATATAGAAACTAGTCATTAGTGAAAGCTCAGTGTGTGTGTGTGTGTCCTTGTATTACTATCATTGCCCAGTGTGTGTGTGTGTGTGTGTGTGTGTGTGTGTGTGTGTGTGTGTGTGTGTGCGTGTCCTATCATTGTGGGGACCTACATCTGTTTACACAGTCACATGTGGGGACTGGCTTCCCTAATGGGAACAAAATGGAGGTACCCATGAGGGGAATCATTAATTTTAGGGTGAAGACTTGGTTAGGGTAAGGGTAAGGGTTAGGGTAATGGTTAGGCATGTGTTGGTTATGGTTAAGGTTAGGATAAGTCTCCAGGACATGCATGTCCCCTGAAGTAATGTATACATGGTGTGTGTGTGTGTGTGTGTGTGTGTGTGTGTGTGTGTGTGTGTGTGTGTGTGTGTGTGTGTGTGTGTGTGTGTGTGTGTGTGTGTGTGTGTGTGTGTGTGTGTGTGTGTGCTCACCAAACAGTCTCAGTGTTTCCTGGTCGACCGTCATCACGCTCAGCGAAACTCCCGCCATCTCCAGTGATGTCATAAACGACCCCGACATCACCCTGGCAACCACCAGACCGCGACTCTCTGTAACCGTAGAAACAGTGGTTACTCAACACATCCTGTATCCATGTTTAGTATTAACAAGAGGTCACGAGGTCAACAAAGGGAATAGAGTGGTGCAGGAATGAGTCCTAAAACCGGGGAAATTAGCCAGCTTTTTTTTTTAGCACTTCTTGTATCCACGGTTACCCAGACAGATGATGGTTGCTCTGGTAACAACAGCCATCTCCAGACAGGACAACGCTCCGAGGTTGTTCACACACACCACCACACTGTCGCCTGTGTGGAAGAAGAAGAACAAGGAGTGTGAAAAATAAATGTCAGCATGCATTCAAAGTTTTATTACTTCCGATTTGTATTCCATATTTTATTTCTATGTAAATACTGTTATATATATATTTTTTTTTCATATATTTTACTATATTTTGTATTATTTTTAATATTTTTCTAGTTCTCTATCTGTGTTTTTATTTTTTACTTTTATGTATGCACCATGACATCAAGTCAAATTCCTCGTACGTGTCAACTTACCTGGTAATAAACCTGTTTCTGATTCTGATTTTAAATATCATATTCTATTTACGTGTATATAGACTTTTGCACTATTATTTAATTGAATTTTTGTATTTTATTATATAACTATGTTGCATTGATGGAGGAGCTCGGATCAGAAGAATTTCATTGCCATTTTCTACACTGTAGCTTAATTTGAATCAAATACCTGACTTGAGCGGCAGATGTGATTGGCTGTCAGTGTTGGTCATGTGATCTATCATGGTCTTCACCACCTCGTCGGCGGACGCCACCTGATTAAGAGGAATTATTAAGACGAATAAGTGAGAATATTAACAGATAAAGGGTAAAAAGATTCTTATTGTAAGCTGACTCACCTTCGATCTCTTGATTCCAGGCTCACCGTGAATCCCTGAAGATAAAAACAATGCAGTCAACGTTTAGAAATAACAGAGTTTAATACAATTTATCCCTCTTATTGCAGTTTTGACGCTTTATTTCCCAATTTCCAATGTGTATGTGATGCATTAGCCAGCAGGAAAACAGGCTGCAGAGGTTACTTCTCAGGTATCGTCCCAAAAACTAAAAACTATGTGCAATTTCATTCAAAGAGAGCATTAACTGTGAGTAAACACTAGCCTACTTTTGCAGTAATTAAAACCTCTTATAACTTAATGCTCACCTGTTCACCATGGCCTTTGACCCCTAACCTATCACAGTCCCCCTACTTCCACTCCTACTGCTATTTATTACCTTTTAATTTTATTATTTGCCCCTTTTGTTTGTTTACCATGTAAAGTGGCCTTAGCTCCCTTGAAAGGCGCTATACAAATGTAATCTATTATTATTATTTGTAATACGCCTAACAGTTTTACAATCTATTTCAAGATGTTGATTAACCTACAGTGGAAGAAAGAAATCCAATTGGTACGAATATATTTACTACATTTATTTCCAGTAAGTAGGGACTATATCTGCAATGAGCACAATATTTCATAAAGGCAAAATATGGGAAGATATTTGAAAAGATAATGGGTAAAATATTAAATAATAAAAATACAAAAGAAAATACAGAAAATCAATTAAAATGTCTCTCTTCTTCACATTTCCACCTTTTCTCCTCCTCCATCTCTCCCCCTTTCCTCACCCACCCAATCTCCATGTCTCCCGGCGGCAGGTCAAAAGAGGGGAGACAGCCGGGGACACTGCAGGGAGACAGACTCACCCCCAGAGTCCCTGTAACACACACACACACACTTTGTGATTTATATCCAAAGAGGAACAGTAAAGAGGAAGTTTGTAAACAAAATATGACACACACACACACAACAAACACACACACACACACACACACACCACACACACACACACCACACACACACACACACACACACACACACACACACACACACACACACACCACACACACACACACACACACACACACACACACACACACACACACACACACACACACACACACACTACACACACACCACACACACACACACACACACACACCACACAAAAGAGACTCACCGATCCCCTTCAAAGCCTCCGTCACCTTGGAAACAATCTGGACCAATGAGCAGCCTTCTTCTGCTAAAGCACCCGCCAGCTGGGAGAAAATGGGAGTGTTTTTTAAGCATTTTGTAGCATGAGGTGCAACGTTTTCAGCAACAAATAGAGAAATATGTGGTCCAGTTGCTTGATGGGAAGTTTATCAGGAAGCTATTTTTTGCGATAAAAATGTACATTTAAAATTCAAATTTAAAATGAAATACAAATAACCCAATAAAATGAAATAATAATACAAAAGATTGGTTATAAGAAATACACAGCAAGGAATAAATGAGGTTAATTTATATTAATAAAATACAATGTTTTTTTTTATATTAATATATTTAATATGTTTTTAATATTTTATTTAAAATTGGAGCAGAAAACCCAATTTTCGCCGGATGGATAATGTACTCATTTTAAATTGACCTTTGGTTAAGATTATTTCCATGGTTGCTTGTTGTTGTTGTTGTTGTGGTTTACCTTGTGTATGAAGATGGTTCCACACAGTCCTCTCCTTCCCGCCTTACTGGGTTGGTTGAAGGCGCAGTCGTCGGCAACTATCACCATGTCGACGTCAACGCCATGGTTACGGGCCTGCTCAGCAGCCAATCCGAAGTTGAGGCGGTCGCCGGTGTAGTTCTTCACGATGAGGAGGACGCCCGAGGCACCTTAGGAGAGAGAGAGAAATATACTTATATATCTTTTATTATTGTTAATTAATTTCATTATTTTTAAAATAAATTAATAAAATATACAATGGTGGCTACAAATATCTTATTCTAAATAAAACCATAAGATAGTGTTGTAGAAAGTCAGTAGCTGCGTTTCATTTAATTACCCAGTGATGAACCCACACACACACACACACACACTATACCCAGTGACTTACACATTCATTGCCCCTATAAACAGTAAACAAAATTAAAAACTGTGTATTTACGTACCTGCGTTGTGCAAACACAGAATGGCCGCCAGGATGCTGGCAGGAGGAGGAGAAGCAAACACTCCCCCTGCCACAGCTGCTGAGAGCATGCCTTCACCCAGAAAACCTGCTCACAGGAGAGAGACATTCAACTACATTTAAAAAATATGAATCTGAGATAATCACTCCGAGTTCCTACCCCCGTGTGCAGGCTCGTGTCCGGACCCCCCTCCCGACAGCAGAGCCACTTTCCCTCTCAGGAGGTTCAGGTCTGAGCGCAGCAGCACCCTGTGGCCCCCCCCCATCAGAGAGAGGCCCCCGCTGGCCCTCACCAGCCCACACAGAGCCTCGTCCACACAGACATCCACAGAGTTGATCAGCTTCTGTCTGGGCTGAGAGACACAAACAAACAAAGTCAACTGTAATGTCAATCTTTCAGTTTGTGTGTACAGACAGAGAGATCGAAAATACCGTTTCCCACAATCCCTAATACAAATATATTTAAAAAATATGTATATACCTATATATATATACACACAATCAACAGACACATTTATACATATGCACACATTTAGACATAAATAAAAGCACAACAATCAAAATAACCCTTCAATATCTTTGAGAAATGTACATTAGTGCAAGACTGTCCTAGCAGCGTAACAAGTGTCTGTATTTGCCTGTGTGTGTGTGTGTGTGTGTGTGTGTGTGTGTGTGTGTGTGTGTGTGTGTGTGTGTGTGTGGGGTGTTGAAGTGAAAAGAGACACAAACAAAGGACACACTGGTTCACTGAGAACCTGCACACACTCGTCTGTGTTGGATATGGTGTGTGTGTTACATGTTGTGATCATGGATGTTTCCCCTGGTTTCTGTTATGTGATTGTGATGTGCTATATGTGACATGTATGTAGTAACGTGTGTTGTTTGCATTTGATTGTTCCTTTTTATTCCTTTCGCCTACTTGTCTTTCATCCTTTCTTTATAACTAATGCTGTTGATGTATTGTGATTTTAAAAAGGTGTCTTTTATCATCTGGCCGGGGACAACATCTGGAAATTAGCAATGTCAGCTATAGCTGCCCCATTTACCACGACACTATAAACAAATAAACTTATAAAACACGTATACAACATACATTATAAGTTATTAATGTCATGTATTAAATCAGAATTATTTATTTATTTATCACGGGGGGAAATTGGGTTTCGTGACAGTTGCGCCTTATGATAATGACATAAAATAGAAGATATTAAATTAAATTAAATTAAATTAAAAAAACAAGAAGCATAGGAAGTTAAAGTAAAATGTCCAATAAAAAGATAAAATAAAAATGGATATAAACGTGAGAAATAAAAGTAGGAATGTACAACAAAATATCAAATAAAATAGAATAAAATAGATAAATATAAGAAGTTAAAGTAAGAATGTGCAATAAAAACGTAAGATATAATGCCCATTGTCCTCTCCAAAAATAGACCACGAATTCACTTTGAAAGCGATATAAAAAAAGATTGAATGTGGTCAACACACAGATCTGTATACTGCTTGTAAAGTGCCATTTAATATAATTGTACTTTAAAGATAAGCTCCTTCAGCCGTTTGAACAAGACTGCCAATAACAGAGGAGATGTTGTTGGGTTTGCTGTCCTTTTGTTGCAGGGCTTGTCTATCTGAGTTAAATATTGTAAGTTCAAGTTTTCGGAAGTGCTGTAAAAACATAAATCCTAGCATAACAGATGGTGTTTTATTTTTGTATTGGCTATACTGCTCATAAAACAGGAACACAATGTAGATTCAATAAAACTGTCACAATAATATAATATAAAAGCGTTACTTATAAAGCACCTTTTCTCTTTCACACACAAACAGGACACATTTAAAACTAACAGAAAATAAAACTAACCAAAAATCACAGAAAATAAATGAGAAGTTTTTTTAAAGTTATTTCAGATTAAGGTTTTTTATTTGTATCCATAGCTATAGTTTGCAGTTAAAAGACAAGACCTGACAAAAGGACGAATCAAATGCTGAAGTTTTAACCGTTTTAACTGAAGTGGGGCGTTGCCATGACGTGAAATACCCGGATGTGTTTAAAACATTTGTCATGAGGGAGGTCTTTATCGCATGCTTTTTCCTGGTCTTCATTTAAAAGGCTCTGCCAGGAAAAGTCTGTGGTTTGTTTTCTGTCCGACTGCAGGATTATTACACACATTATTATGGACTGTGATGGGCTTTTCTACAGTGTTTCACCCTCGCCTGGTCGTTTTCTACACAACTTTGTATAAAAACCTTGTTTAAGACGGGCGACTGTCAATCAAATGCGGGACATCGGCTAAATGTGTGGGAGAAATGATAAAACCGTGTTTAACCATTCGTTCCGAAGTGGGCAGTGTTGCCAACTTGGCGACTTTCTCGTTAAATTCGGCGGCTTTCCAAACCCTCCGGCTACTTATTTTTGTCAAAAGCGACTAACGACTAATTTAACGACTTGTAATGGTGTTATTAGGGACTTTTCTGGTGTTTGGAGACTCACATATTGTTCAGCAGTTAACGAGCCGCGGGTGCTGCCGTGAGCCCCTCTGCCCTCCCATAGTACTCACAGGCGCTCAGACTTACAGTTGCCTCCCGCAGCAGCTCAGCTGCAGTCAGAGCAGAGGAGACAGCCACACTCTCCCGCGTCGAGACTGCAAATGAATTGCGCATGAGCGGGATTTAAATGTAAAATGTAAATGTTTCTTCACTGTCACTGTCAAACTATAATAAATAACTGCCTTTGCTTTGCTTTGACTCACACAGTCACTTAATCACCTCGTCCACTGTGTGTGTGCCTCTGTGACAAGCTAAACATCCACGTAGGTCATCATGTCACACTGTATTCAATTTCACAAAAGTCAGCTACGACCTTGAAACCAGCGCCATTTCGGACAGCCAATAGCTACTTTCCTTACTATGGAGTTGGCGCAACACAGTGGGGCGTTGCCATGGCGTAGATGGGAAACTCCCTCATTTTTTTCAATGAGGGAGGTCTTTTTCCTGGTCTGTGTTTAAAAAGCTCTGCCAGTGTCTGTCTGCAGGATTAGTACACACATTATTATGGGCTGTGATGGGCTGTTCTAGTGTTTCACCCTCGCCTGTAAAGTTACGCTTCATCTTCGTCGTCCTTTGGCATTTGTCATCCCTTGCTGCTGGTAAGATCAACAATGTGTTTCTGTAGTGATGAAAGCAAGCGATAATCATCTTTAAAGATACATGAAATTGTAGTAATCTATGTTATCTTCATCAGTAATGTAAACGATGGTGGAAAAGTATTCAGATTCTTTATTTGATTAAAAGCACTAATACTACACTGTAAAACAAAATAAATAATCAATTTCAAGTAGAAGTACTGCATCGAGAATTTTCCTTAAGCAAATGTATTTAAGTACGATTAGGAAAATGTACTTAAGGGGTTAAGGTAGTCATTGCAACAACAAAAAAACTATTTTAAATCTTCACATTTAAGAAGCTGTAACTGAAGTAATTAAAAAACCCTTATGGTATAGCTACTTTAATACAGACTTGTATGTGTGCTTCGTGAGCGGAAGATATTTCAGAGTCATGGGTGAAGGCTTTAAATCCTCCCCGAGACACTCCCCGTGCAGCCGTTAGCAGGAAAGTTCAGAACGATATTGGCAGATTCGGAATTCATGGATCAATAACTCATGAACAAAACGTTATTCAGACACAAATTACGTCTCCTAAGTACCGTGGTAAGGTTGACAACGAACTACAATCACATGTTGATAAAAAAAAGCCAATATGCGCCGTCCTCCGAGCTGGACACATTAAATTGGTCTCTTTCCGCAGCCGGAGAAGAAACGAGTGCTCACACTGCTCAGGGACCGTCTGCAAAGTGCAACTCCGAAAAAAGAGAATACAATAATATTCAATAACGTTACTATTATACAGTATATTTCTACCAAACTCACTAAACACATCAATAGTCTCCTGGTGGTCATACTACAGCAGAGAGTTTGGAAGAATGTGCTTTTGAATAATTTTGGTGAATATTTGTAATGTAAAATCATTAATAAATATGGCATCATCTTCAATAACGTTACTAGTGTACAGTACATTTCTACCAAACTCACTACACACATCAATAGTCTCCTGTTGGTCATACTACAGCAGAGAGTTTGGAAGAATGTGCTTTTGAATAATTTTGGTGAATATTTGTAATGTAAAATCATTAATAAATATGGCATCATCTTCAATAACGTTACTAGTGTACAGTATATTTCTACCAAACTCACTACACACATCAATAGTCTCCTGGTGGTCATACTACAGCAGAGAGTTTGGAATAATGTGCTTTTGAATAATTTTGGTGAATATTTGTAATGTAAAATCATTAATAAATATGGCATCATCTTCAATAACGTTACTAGTGTACAGTATATTTCTACCAAACTCACTACACACATCAATAGTCTCCTGGTGGTCATACTACAGCAGAGAGTTTGGAAGAATATGCTTTTGAATAACTTTGGTGAATATTTGTAAAAATCTTCAATAAATATGGCATCATCTTCAATAACTACTATTATACAGTATATTTCTACCAAACTCACTACACACATCAATAGTCTCCTGGTGGTCATACTACAGTAGAGAGTTTGGAAGAATATGCTTTTGAATAATTTTGGTGAATATTTGTAATGTAAAATATTCAATAAATATGGCATCATCTTCAATAACGTTACTATTATACAGTATATTTCTACCAAACTCACTACACACATCAATAGTCTCCTGGTGGTCATACTACAGCAGAGAGTTTGGAAGAATATGCTTTTGAATAATTTTGGTGAATATTTATAATGTAAAATCATTAATAAATATGGCATCATCTTCAATAACGTTACTAGTGTACAGTATATTTCTACCAAACTCACTACACACATCAATAGTCTCCTGGTGGTCATACTACAGCAGAGAGTTTGGAAGAATATGCTTTTGAATAATTTTGGTGAATATTTGTAAAGATCTTCAATAAATATGGCATCATCTTCAATAACATTACTAGTGTGCAGTATATTTCTACCAAACTCAGGGCACAAAGACATAGTGTACAGTATATTTCTACCAAACTCACTACACACATCAATAGTCTCCTGTTGGTCATACTACAGCAGAGAGTTTGGAAGAATATGCTTTTGAATAATTTTGGTGAATATTTATAATGTAAAATCATTAATAAATATGGCATCATCTTCAATAACGTTACTAGTGTACAGTATATTTCTACCAAACTCACTACACACATCAATAGTCTCCTGTTGGTCATACTACAGCAGAGAGTTTGGAAGAATATGCTTTTGAATAATTTTGGTGAATATTTATAATGTAAAATCATTAATAAATATGGCATCATCTTCAATAACGTTACTAGTGTACAGTATATTTCTACCAAACTCACTACACACATCAATAGTCTCCTGGTGGTCATACTACAGCAGAGAGTTTGGAAGAATATGCTTTTGAATAATTTTGGTGACTATTTGTAATGTAAAATATTCAATAAATATGGCATCATCTTCAATAACGTTACTATTATACAGTATATTTCTACCAAACTCACTACACACATCAATAGTCTCCTGGTGGTCATACTACAGCAGAGAGTTTGGAAGAATATGCTTTTGAATAATTTTGGTGAATATTTGTAAAGATCTTCAATAAATATGGCATCATCTTCAATAACGTTACTAGTGTGCAGTATATTTCTACCAAACTCAGGGCACAAAGACATAGTGTACAGTATATTTCTACCAAACTCACTACACACATCAATAGTCTCCTGGTGGTCATACTACAGCAGAGAGTTTGGAAGAATATGCTTTTGAATAACTTTGGTGAATATTTGTAAAAATCTTCAATAAATATGGCATCATCTTCAATAACTACTATTATACAGTATATTTCTACCAAACTCACTACACACATCAATAGTCTCCTGGTGGTCATACTACAGCAGAGAGTTTGGAAGAATATGCTTTTGAATAATTTTGGTGAATATTTATAATGTAAAATCATTAATAAATATGGCATCATCTTCAATAACGTTACTAGTGTACAGTATATTTCTACCAAACTCACTACACACATCAATAGTCTCCTGGTGGTCATACTACAGCAGAGAGTTTGGAAGAATATGCTTTTGAATAATTTTGGTGAATATTTATAATGTAAAATCATTAATAAATATGGCATCATCTTCAATAACGTTACTAGTGTGCAGTATATTTCTACCAAACTCACTACACACATCAATAGTGTCCTGGTGGTCATACTACAGCAGAGAGTTTGGAAGAATATGGTTTTGAATAATTTTGGTGAATATTTGTAAAAATCTTCAATAAATATGGCATCATCTTCAATAACTACTATTATACAGTATATTTCTACCAAACTCACTACACAGATCAATAGTCTCCTGGTGGTCATACTACAGCAGAGAGTTTGGAAGAATGTGCTTTTGAATAATTTTGGTGAATATTTATAATGGAAAATCTTCAATAAATATGGCATCATCTTCAATATCTTCACTATTATACAGTGGAGTGCTACCAAACTCACCTCAGACATTAATGGTCTCTAACTTGCTACACTACAAAAGTGTATTTGAAAACGTATTTTAATGATGGTTATGTTATTTTAAAATAAAGTGTATTGGTAAGTATAAGTTACTGTCAAACAGGAGACCCCTTAATTTTAACCAGAAGCGATTGAAATTTAACTCAAAAGAAGATCTCCTATTTATTCATAAACCATAACACTGTTTTATTGTTCTGTCATTAATTAACTTACAGACTGAATATATACATGGTATCACCTACATCAAAGCAAGATTCATCAAAAGTAGAACAGTCTTTTAATCATCAATAAACTAGACATCACACACATTGATATATACATATATATGTTACACATTGTATATACAGTATGTTATATATAAATTAAGGAAGGTGTGGGTTATCTTTCCTGGCTGCCATTTAATGTTAACCCAGTCCTCTTTTCCCAGTCTGTTCCGGCGCATCTTGAAATACTCTCTATAGAACAATAGGAAAAAAAAATTAATTTGCGCTTACTCTTTGCCTTTATCAAATGTGCGTTTAACCAATGTATTTCCTCCTGTAATATATTTTATATTACCCAAATGTGTAACCAGCCTTTCTGGAGTCCTCAACTTCATTTGACCCTTGCAGAGGATCAACCACATAAATGTGGTTTGAAAGGGCATGGAGGTACTGTTTTAAAAAGTAGCATACCGTATAATTAAACCAAACCTTTTTCAATATGTCAGCAGCAACAATAATGTATCAGCTTTTCTTCAAAAATGAAAACCACAGTTAACTAATAGATTCACATTATTAAAATCACTTCAACTGTTAAAAAAGCTATTAAAAGTAATACTAAAATAATAACTACCCATTTTAAATGGGTATTGAAATAATTAAAGATGTCAGATCAGATGAAAGAAAGTTGCACAATTTGGGGTCAGAAGACTCAAATCTTTAGTGGAGCAGTAGCGACCACCAATAAGAAATGGTTGAATGAGTACTTATTTTGGACTACATTTTATATTGTTTCCCTATGATATAGATGAAGAACATGAAGACATTAAAACTAAAAGAAGCATTTTTAAATCAATCCTGAGGCAAAGATGCATTTACAAAATGGGGCTGCATGAGATACACATTTTAGTCTTAACTCTGTCACAGTATATGAGTAATGTATTACAATATTTTTTAATAGCAATGTATATGTAGTTGGATGCATTTTACATATACATCTTCACACACACACACACACACAACACACACACACACACACACACACACACACACACACACACACACACACACACACACACACACACACACACACACACACACACACACACACACACACACACACACACACACACACACACACACACACACACACACACACCTCGATTATGGCAAAAATCATAATCACGATTATTTTGGTCAATAATTGATATCAAGATTATTAAATACGATTATTCATTGACTTTGAAAACATCCATTTATTGAACTTTAAAACAAATAATAATTTGAACAGTATCTTTTTAACTGTTGATTACCCTGAACGTATAATTCAACTGCAAAACCAATACAAAAATAAATTATACATTTAAATAAATAATATCAAAATAATAAATACCAATAAACAAGATCAACAAATATTTTGGAGCACACTTCCCCAAGCTACTAAACATATATAAATATGATAAATAAAAATTAGACTAAAATTAATTAGATCAAATATGTTGTAGTGCACTGTTACAACCTAGCAAAGCAAAATAATTTCGTAATTGTGGCAGGCCAAAATCGTAATTGCGATTAAAATACGATTAATTGCACACACACACACACACACACACACACACACACACACACACACACACACACACACACACACACACACACACACACACACACACACACACACACACACACACACACACACACACACACACACACACACACACACACACACACACACACACACACACACACACACTTTTTGTCTAACACGCTAACACAGTTCTGTACTGTTATGCCTTTACATTTACTTTGTAAGTAATTATGGGACGTATTTCTTCTTTCATAGCAATTTTCCTTCATACTCTCTTGCCGTGAAATAGGTCTTAAATTCTATTCAAAGTGGTCTTAAATTTGAGTAGGCGAAACCTGCAGGAACCCTGTCAAAGTAATAGTTGATTAACTTGAAATGTGCAAACCCTGAGCAAAACATACATGCTGTAAAAGCAGCTACAGTATTACTACACGAGTAGCTGTATACTCACCACAAACTTCCAGTGCACATTTCTTATATTGACAAATCCAATGGCTCCATCATATAGATCAAATGTGACCTGAAAAAATTAGGGAATATGTAAACATAAGTGTTATTTTCTATAATATGCAGGTGCAAAACAATCATTTAATTTACACAGTATTCATTATTTATTTTTCTCAACAGGAACAAGAAAAAAAGGGAAGCTTATATTCTAAATGTATTGGTTAAAAACAACACAAATGTCTCCAAAAACTACATACATGATTATAATAATGCTGGAAGTTGCCTGTAGACACAGTTCAGTCTCCTTTCTCAAGCCTACAATACTAAAAGGGATGAAAAGACTTTGAATAATCAGTTTTACTCACCTTTTTTAGCTCTTGCCTGGCCATCTGCTCTCGTGTGCCCGTGTAGGATTACACCCATGGTGTAGTGATCCAGGAGGTATAGACGTATCCTTCAGGTTGAGGATGCCTCTAATTAGGGCTGTGCAATTAATCGTATTTTAATCGCAATTACGATTTTGGCCTGCCACAATTACGAAAACAACATAATCGGAAAAAACTATTATTTTGTTTTGCTAGGTTGTGACAGTGCAACATATTTGATCTAATTAATTTTGGTCTAATTTATTTGTATTTATCATATTTATATATGTTTAGTAGCTTGTGGAAGTGCGCTCCAAAATATTTGTTGATCTTATTTATTGGTATTTATTATTTTGATATTATTTATTTAAATGTATCATTTATTTTTGTATTGGTTTTTCAGTTGAATTATACGTTCAGGGTAATCAACAGTTAAGAATATACTGTTCAAATAATTATTTTTATTTGTTTTAAAGTTCAATAAATTGATTTTTTCAAAGTCAATGAATAATCGTATTTAATAATCGTGATATCAATTATTGACCCAAATAATCGTGATTATGATTTTTGCCATAATCGCACAGCCCTACCTCTAATGTAACATTCTATTACCTTTTGGATAAATTGTAGGGGAAATAATCATACAAAATGCCAGCTAATATAGAGGCCAAAGTCGGTTTTAATCACATCATTGTCAGATCATTTTAGAATGGATCAATTATTCAAAACCATTATTCTTCCAAACTCTCTGCTGTAGTATGAGCAACAGGAGACTATTGATGTGTGTAGTGAGTTTGGTAGAAATATACTGCACACTAGTAACGTTATTGAAGATGATGCCATATTTATTGGAGATTCTACATTATAAATATTCACCAAAATTATTCAAACCCATATTATTCCAAACTCTCTGCTGTAGTATGACCAACAGGACACTATTGATGTGTGTAGTGAGTTTGGTAGAAATATACTGTACAATAGTGAAGTGATTGAATATTATTGTATTCTCTTTTTTCGGAGTTGCACTTTGCAGACGGTCCCTGAGCACTCGTTTCTTCTCCGGCCGCAGATAGAGACCAATGTAATGTCCCCAGTTTGGAGGACAGCATGTATTGGCTTTTTTTGATCAAAATGTGATTGTAGTTCGTTGTCAACCTTACCACGGTACTTAGGAGACGTAATTTGTGTCTGAACAATGTTTTGTTCATGAGTTATTGATCCATGAAATCCGAATCTGCCAATATCGTTCCAACTTTACTGAACTCAGCAAGTAGCTGTCCTAACTTTGTGAGGAAAGTATTTTGTACTTTCCTTTTGTGCTTACTTGTACTTTTTTGTAAACACTGCTTTTGCTGCAGTTCCTGTAAACAAAGTGCACATAAACACATCTACAGTCGGCTATAGACACTGCAGACACCGGTATGTGATCCTAAAAAAAGTGTGTTAACAGGGACTGCAGCAATCAGACTTTAAAACCCTCTGGAGTCTAAGGGTATTTTCTCGATTTTTAGATGTCTCCTTAAATCAACTTTTAAATGTATTTGTTATAACATGGCACCCCATGTGTTACATATGAAAATGTTCAGGACAGTCTCTGGTCTTGCTAGAAATGCGAGTCACTCACCTTAGAGCACTGTGTGATGAGATAAGTAGCTCTAAAGCTTAACATTTAACATCCAATTTTTGGAAATCTTCAAAACTCTTGTGAAAACACAAATTCACTCATGTCATCCAATTTTGGTGTTTTAGATTTGGTTTACCAAAGTCTTAGGTTCACAAAAGTAGTGAAATATATGAATTACACTGTATATACATGTGTAATTCATGTCTAAAATGAAAAAAGAAGTTGGAGTAAAATAGTTGTTTATCCCTCTACTTTCACCACAGCAGGGACTGAGATACATTAGGACTGAATAAAGACTTCATATGACATACCAAGGTTCATGTGATGTGTACAAATACAAAATGAGCATTAGAACTTTTTTTTTCAACCAACAATTTATTATAAATATGTTTTTTTCAACCAACTATTTATATAACTATAAGAAATGGAAAATTTCACTATTTACAATATTGAACATCAGAACTTTCAACCAACTATTCATTATAAATGTAAAGACAGTGTCAAGGTCTTTGTCCCTCTTCCAATACAGTGGGTCTGGCTGCTGTGTAGGTGGGGGTGATGGTGCATGGGCTGCTGTGTAGGTGGGGGGTACGTGTGCTCCCCGAGACCTCCACGAGACCTCCTTGCTGGCTGGGTTGATGGTGATGGCTGTGGTGGAGCCTTTGTGCTGAGGTGTATCTTGACCTGGTGGCAGGCACAGATGGAGGTGGAGGCAGCTGTAGTGATGCTGGTCCTCTGGTCCTTGGTGGTGATGGCTCTGGTGAAGGCCCTTGAGCCACGGTAGATCTTGACCTGGGGGCAGGCACAGATGGATGTTCTTGCTGCTGGATAAACGCCGTCTGTGGGCCGCTAGGCCCAGGCAGCTGTGGAACATCTCTGTAAAACAAATTAAAATGTAGGACAATAATTACTACTAATTTAATTGAAATAAAGTTCAAGTAAAATGTTGCTCAAGCACAAATAACAATGCACACATAAAAAGAAAGTTTGGGAGGTGGGACAGGAGTCTCTCTCTCTCTCTCTCTCACACACAGGTATTTCCAGTTACTTTACATTCAGTATAAAATCACAGACACATATACACACATCTGATAACAAAGTCTTATCTGTACAGGACGGTAAAATAATCACAAGCACACATATAAATACATCTATGACAGTCTCATCTGTACAGAACAGTATGATAAAATAATCGATGGCAAAAACATGTCTATAGCCACTGTAAATGTCTAAATTGATTATTTGAATCATCTACACATGTAATCTCACTTTTACACACCAAAATAACGTTTACACATAAAACACGTTAACACAGAGTAAACGTTTGCTAATGGAGAGTCTATTTTGTCCCAAGAAAAAGTTCATGACTATCGATAAAAAAAAAAGTTCAATAAACCTATTGTTCATTTTCGCGGTATTCCCCACAAATTGCAAGCACACTATTACTGTAACATTTACACTTACCCATGTCCAAATGGATCCTTGTTGTCCTTGTATTCTTCGTCTTCAGAAGAGTTGAAGACTTCAGGTTCTGAGGCTCTATCTTCACTGCTGCTAGCGAAAAAAATCTCTAGCGAAGTCGGCAACTGTAAAGTTTTAGCCATTTTCTCTGTCTCTCTCTCTCTCTCTTCCTCACAGACGTAAACTGATGGGAGACACGTGGTTTATGTTTTACCCCTCTTCTGCTTCCTCTCACACCGCCTGCGGCGTCTCCTTTGCAGCTGGGGGGTAGCACTCGAGGGCGAGGGCGGGCAGAATATTCCGAGGGCGCTTAGTTCCTCTGTAAACATAGCTGCAGTTTAAAGAGTCCCTCTGTGTCTCCTCAACAGAAACATAGCTGCAGTTTAAAGAGTCCCTCTGTGTCTCCTCAACAGAAACATAGCTGCAGTTTAAAGAGTCCCTCTGTGTCTCCTCAACAGAAACATAGCTGCAGTTTAAAGAGTCCCTCTGTGTCTCCTCAACAGAAACATAGCTGCAGTTTAAAGAGTCCCTCTGTGTCTCCTCAACAGAAACATAGCTGCAGTTTAAAGAGTCCCTCTGTGTCTCCTCAACAGAAACATAGCTGCAGTTTAAAGAGTCCCTCTGTGTCTCCTCCACAGGAACATAGCTGCAGTTTAAAGAGTCCCTCTGTGTCTCCTCCACAGGAACCTAGCTGCAGTTTAAAGAGTCCCTCTGTGTCTCCTCCACAAGAACATAGCTGCAGTTTAAAAAGTCCCTCTGTCTCTCCTCCACAGGAATATTTGTAGTGAATGTGACTCAGGCTTCCTATCAGGCAGAGGAGAACCAGAACATCACCCTGGAGTGGACCTTCAGCACCAGAAGAGACACTTCCCTCAGCTCCATTACTATCGTCTGTGATTTAGTATCGTTCAGGCCCTACAACCTGCTTCATCTATACAAAGGCATTGAATTCCCAGAGACTCAGGATCCACAGTTTGCAGGACGAGTCCAGTGGGACAAAGACGTCGTCACAGAAGGACGCATCACACTTCATGTCTCCAGACTCAGGACCAATGACTCAGGACTTTATGTCTGCAAAGTGTTCACTGATTATGGACGGAACAATGGGAGATGCTGTTTGAATGTGACTGGTGAGTAAACTCAGTAGAAGTCAGGAAGTCAAAATAGATTTAAATGTCACATCCATAGAGGCTCCGTAAGGCAGCACTTATAGAAACCTCAGATTATTTAACGTGGATTAGACCTGTTATATATTAACACTAAAATGGTTCCTGATGTTATATTCTGTCCTTTTCCACAGCTGCTAAAGAGCTCGAACCTCAGAGACCAACAGAGAGTTGGAGAAGACTCTGGTTTATCGTTGTGATAACAACTCTGATTGTCTTTGTCCTCAGCATTGCCTGCATTGTTTTAATAAGATATAAGAGAAGAACCCACAATGCAGCCATGCAGATGGAGAGTTCATCAGAGGAATCATGACTGTCTGAATCTGAGCATAAAGAGAGAAAGAAGCTCAGTGTAACATCTGTATAGTGTCATTTTTATACTTATTTATTTCAGTCCTCACTGTGAGTTTGATCATTTTGCTGTAAGTCAATAATCTGTTCACTGATGGATATTGTTACATGTTTTTTATATTTTTTTATATATCTGAGACCTATGCTAATGCTTAAAAATAGCATGATTGGTGACCTTTAATGTACATTTATAATGTCACATATTGGGAATCAATCCCTTTTTCTATGAGAGAAATCATGACATTTCTGTGTGTAAATATGTTGAATTCAGTAAATGCTCATGTTGGTCATGTATTACAGGTGTTAGAGGGAATCCTTAATGACTGTCTAGTCATACATTGAATTACCTCCAGAGGACAATAACAACAACAATAAAACTCTAAATAATCTTAAGTGGTGTTTTGTGTTTCTCTCTCCTGATTGGTTTCTGCTACAGTCTCTTCATAGAGCATATTTTAATGAAATAAGTAAATGAAAATAGTGCTTTTTTAATATTATTCAAAAGTCTACATATATGGCATTACAGATATAAATATATATAAGCAGAGGTGGGAGAAGTACACAGATCTTGTACTAGAGTAAAAGCAGAAGTACTCAGATATTGTACTAAAGTAAAAGTAGAAGTACTCAGGTCTTGTACTTGAGTAAAAGTAGAAGTACTCAGGTCTTGTACTTGAGTAAAAGTAGAAGTACTCAGGTCTTGTACTTGTAAAAGTACTCAGATCTTGTACTTGAGTACAAGTAGAAGTACTCAGGTCTTGTACTTGAGTAAAAGTAGAAGTACTCAGATCGTGTACTTGAGTAAAAGTAGAAGTACCAGAGTGTAGGAATACTCTGTTACAGTAAAAGTCCTGCATTCAAAAGCTCGGATACAGGAAAGGGGCGGGGTTAGCAACAGCTGACCAATCAGAAACAGGCACAAGCTAACTGACAGCTGCGCGTCATACTCAATACAGAGTGTTTTCCTGTGATCCAGATGATGGAAGTACAATTTTGAGGTACTTGTACTTTACTTTAGTATTTCCAGTTTATACTACGTTGTACTTAGAACTACTCTACTAAAATTCAGAGGTAAATGGTGTACTTTCACTCTAAGAGTTTCATCATTTGGCTGTAAGGTCATTGATCCTTCTTTTTATTATTTAACTATACGTGTTAAACGTTATTTAAGCCACTGGTTTACAGGGTGTCTGGACTTTGTTTAAAATACAATTATAAAGTCAAAAGTCAAAGTCTCACACACACACACTTAAATCAACACAAGCTGCACAGTAAACTTGTATCTGCAGCAACAGACTATAAACTGTTTGCTTTGTAGCGTTTCCTTCAGCTCGGTTATTATGGGATGGACTTTGATTCTTTACACAGGTGTGCAGACATGCTAACTGACAGGCTGCACAAACAGATCATTCTGCAAAAACAAATCACATTTCCAGACTTCCTGCTCGGTGCCTCTCTGTTCTGATGTTTGATAAACTTCAGAATGTTTATTTACCTCCATTTCAACTTGTCTTGCTTCCTCTTCCTCCCGACAGCAGGTAGATGATACCGGATTACAAAGAGCAGAAGAAGAAATGTTTCTTCTTCGTCTTCTTGTATCAGGTAGAGAGCCGTTTGGCAATGATTTGGTGCTTTACCGCCACCTGCTGGACTGGAGTGGGAAGCAGAAGCCTGGCATATTAATAAATAATCAAATTAATTATAATAATTACAACAAATATAAATAATAATAAATATGAATATAAATGTAGGGCTTTTTTTAAACATTTTTAGAATTTATTTATGTAGGTTCTAAGATTTTTATTTATTAATGTATTTATTTGTTTCTCTTGTAAAGAAATTTGTTTTGAACAATCTTTTTTTAAAGCAGTTTTTTAAATGATTAAGTCATATATTATGTATGTGCTTTGGCATACTCTATAGACCAGCGGTTCCCAACCTTTTTCAACTCAGGGCCCACTTAAGAATTAAAAAAAAATGTGCTGCACACATTCAACCATAAACAATACGGAGGCTAAATAAAGTTCTGATTGGTCAATGTGACACGTTGTTAATCCAGTAGTACAGACCGTTGTCAAGGACTGTAATGACTGTTGCTAAGGAGGATCAAGAAAGAGAAAGGAAAAGAGGTTAAATAATAAAAAAATCTTAATAATCAAAATGTTTCCTCACAAATCATAATGTTTTGTAAATTATTTGGTGGCAAATATTGAATTTACATTTACACCCTTTAATATTTTATTTGGGCTTTTAGATGAAGACCACACACAGTTAATAAATACAACTATTCTTCTGGCTAAAATACATATTTTTAAAAGTCAATTTTAGTAGTAATCTTAATTTAAGGTGTTTGAAGAGTAGAACAAATACAATTTCTTTTGAAAAAACATTATTGCCACAAAAAATGAAAGGGTGGCTCAACACGCCATGACATGGGAAATAATGAGCTCTACCGAAGAGTGGGATCAAAGGAACAATAAATATGCCATGTTGTGTTTTTGGTGGTTTTTGGTTGTCAACCTATTTTTGTTTGTGAAATGTTGAAGTGATCCTACCTATCTTTATTTCTTCTGTTTTTGTCTGAGATGGGAATGTCATCTCCTATTATGTTATTGTTATGTCCAGGTTTGTGTCTTTAGCCTGTACAAAAAAAAAGAAATTATTTGGCGGCCCACTTGCAATGCCTTCAGGTTCACAGGTTGGGAACCGCTGCTATAGACAATATCCCAATTGGGATCTTATGGTGACGTTATTTTTGGCTTATTACATGGTTTAGTTGAATACTGATTCAACTATTCTGATTGGTCAATTGGATGTATTTACAATCCAAAGATACATAAAATGGAAATAATCCATTCAAGTACAGCAGGTATTTTTGAATGCGTGAGAAAGTAATTTCCCTGTGAGGGATTAATAAAGTATGTCTTCTTCTTCTACAGTAAATGAACCTAATTGCATTATTTAAAGGGGACCTATCATGCAAAATGCACTTTTTGATGTCTTTTATACATAAAGATGTGTCCCCGGTGTGTCGGGGAACTCACGCAGCGTCAGAAAATAAAACCCTCTCTCTTTTCCTCCGTACCCAAATCTCTAAAAACGGGGCTACAACGGAGCTGATTCAGATATTGCGTCCGATATGACGCAATATCTGAAATGTGGACCCACGGCCCTATCAGAAACGTTGCTATCAGAAACAATGCCCGACTGTTTTGGACGTAATATGGTCGGTGTTTACATTAGCATCGCTAACACTCAGAGCTAACCTGTACTGGAGAGCATGTGTGTGAAGAAGCAGGAATAAAAAGGAACTCACCTTGTGGTATAACCGGCAAGAGAGAAAGCCTTTGAGCTCCATACTGTTTCAGAAATAATCCTTGATAATCCATGATATGGCGTTTCATCCGCCCAGTATTTAGTTTAGACAGTAGCTGCCGGGTCCCGCATGAGCTCAGACCCCTCCTTTTTTTTTGTATCAATCTTTTATTTATTTAAAGCTTTATACCCCAAATCAGCACTTTTGAAACAGGAAGTGAAATAGAGGGATATGAGGCATGGCTAGAATGGGTGATCTGTTTGGTATTTTGAGCAAAACACTTCATAGACATGTTTCTATATTTTTATATATCTGAGACCTAGCCCTACAAATAGCATGATAGGTGACCTTTAAGTGGTGGAATGAAACTGAATAAACACATAAACTGATGTTACATGATGTCATTCTTTCATAGTTTATTCTAAAATAAATATATAGACAAAACAGCTGAGACTTCTGGGAGTCCCGCAGCTAATACAAGAAGAAAAAACGCAGGATTCTGTAACGTTAAAGGAAAGTGTGATGAGGAAATCAGGCCAGTTTAATGGAAGAAAATAAAGGACGTCATGTAAAATAAAAAATGTACACACAGCAGTCAGGTTGTGGAACGAAATCCAAAAAAGAGACGTGTTTTCTGAGTAAATTGAGGAAACGCTGGCAATGTGCAAACACATACAGGTGTACTAGTAAGAAGATTTGGATGTAAATAAGTATTTATTTTTCCTTCTGTGAGCCAGGGAAAGCTGATATGTGTAGGATTTGAAATGGTCCACCTAAAGGGGCAATGCAAAGCTTTTTAATCCTCTACAGTCTGCTATAATAATAATAATAATAATAATAATACTGTGAAAGCTGCTAAAGCACGGTAAATCATCCACTAGGGCTGCTCAATTAATCGTATTTTAATATGAAAATCGAAATAAAACGATTATTTTATTAGTTTTTCAGTTGAATTATACTTAAAGTTCAGGGTAATCAACTGTTAAAAACATACTGTTCAATTTTTTTTGTTGCAATAAATGGATGTTTTCGAAGTAAATGGATAATCGTTTTTAATAATCGTGATATTAATTATTGACTCAAATAATCGAGATTATGATTTTTGCCATAATCGAACAGCCCTATCATCCATATAAGAAAACCTAAAAAAAAAAGGCTTATTTTAAAAGGTATTTATTTATTCTGTTGACTCTTAGAAGTTGAATAAGAATAAAAGGGGGGTGATTGTTCGCAATTTTTTTTCTAGTCTTCAACCCTGCCATCTCCACTCTGGTCCCTAACGTGACATCGTTGGTTATTTACAACAACAAAATAAACAGGAATACAAAAGAAATGTCGGTTCAGACAGGACTCATGTTGATTAACAAAGTGCCATTTCTATCATTCTCTTCTAAAAAGGAGGTTTTTTCAGGTGTGTTTCAAGACAATACTCACACAGAATGATTTAAAGATGAATAATTCTTCATTTGTATACGTGTGTGTGGAAGTATTGAACTAAAACAGACCTGAAAAACATATTTTTTTACCTCCACTTCCCTCTTTTTTCTGGTGAAAAGAGACCCCCAATTCAAGCTCTCCAATGGTCCCCATCATGAAGCAAGACAAGCGCCGTCTTTGCTTCCGATTCGCTAACTAAAAAAGTCAAACAAGCTAATCCACGTCGATCCGTCGTGTCTCATGAGTAAAAGTTTAAATCCCAGAGAATCTGAAGACTTCCTTTAGGGTCCATATCCTCCACAGATTTAAGCAGGGTGGTCTTAAAGTCAAAATATAAGAAGATTCTGGATCCCACATTTTCCCCATTTAGGCTCCGATGTGTTGCTCTGGAAAAGAGTTTAGGTAAAGGAGCATCTTCAGGTAAATGTCCTAGCTCCATGAGTCCCAGAAGTCTCCGTTTAAATGAGTTTAGTCGGGCATGTCGATGCAGAGTTTAGGCGGCGGGACGAAGTACTTCCCGGGGCTCTGAGTGATCACCACGCCCGTCTTTTTGTGGAACATGGGGGCGATTTTGGGCGGCGGCTCGGGGACGGGCAGGTCCTCGGCCGCCTCAGGGTCCTCGCTGCGCTGCAGATCGTAGGACACGTTGCCGTACTCACGCAGGAAGGGGAGGAGCTCCAACAGGAAGTGGCAGAAGTCCTTACGGATGCCGAACCACCCTGTGGGGAAACATCACGACAGGAAGAGTTAACAGAGGGTAAATAATTATATATATTCAGAGGAGAACAAATACTTTGTTACTGTACTTGAGTACATTCGAAACGTATTAGTACTTTACTCCAATACTTATTTTCCTGACGACTTTTTACTTTTACTTCTTACATTTTGAACACAAATACCTGTACTTTCTACTTCTTACATTTTGAACACAAATACCTGTACTTTCTACTTCTTACATTTTGAACCCAAATACCTGTACTTTCTACTTCTTACATTTTGAACCCAAATACCTGTACTTTCTACTTCTTACATTTTGAACCCAAATACCTGTACTTTCTACTTCTTACATGTTGAACACAAATACCTGTACTTTCTACTTCTTACATGTTGAACACAAATACCTGTACTTTCTACTTCTTACATGTTGAACACAAATACCTGTACTTTCTACTTCTTACATGTTGAACACAAATACCTGTACTTTCTACTTCTTACATGTTGAACACAAATACCTGTACTTTCTACTTCTTACATGTTGAACACAAATACCTGTACTTTCTACTTCTTACATGTTGAACACAAATACCTGTACTTTCTACTTCTTACATGTTGAACCCAAATACCTGTACTTTCTACTTCTTACATTTTGAACCCAAATACCTGTACTTTCTACTTCTTACATTTTGAACCCAAATACCTGTACTTTCTACTTCTTACATTTTGAACACAAATACCTGTACTTTCTACTTCTTACATGTTGAACTCAAATACCTGTACTTTCTACTTCTTACATTTTGAACACAAATACCTGTACTTTCTACTTCTTACATGTTGAACCCAAATACCTGTACTTTCTACTTCTTACATGTTGAACACAAATACCTGTACTTTCTACTTCTTACTAGGGATGCCAGAAACTGACCATGACCAAAATCGAAGATCGGACAGCCCTGGCGAATATTAATCGATTAATCGCCACCCCCCCTCCCCCTCCCCCCTCCCGGGAGGAGGAAAAAAAAAACACTGACAAATGGTATTCCGTTGTTTTCTTTTACTGGAACGTGTACATGGTACAAAAGGGCTCTTCAGGTAGAACAGTATTAATAATAGCATCATTGAAATAAATTAAATAAATAGCCTACTTTATGTGTATGTATGTATGGGTGTAGGCGAGAGCGCAGCCGGTTAAGGATTAGTCCTGCCGCCGAAAAAACCCTTTCCGAGGGCACAGAGCACTGCGGAGCCCCTCAGCTAAATTAACCGCACTCTTCATCTCCCATTCACTATCGATATAATGGCAGGTTATGGTAAAATAGGATTTAGTTGTAAGTGCCGTCCACCCGTCGGTGGTTATCGACACCTTTGAGACAGTTGATAAGAGTACGGCCCGGGACCCTGTAATCTGGTTCCACGCTTGCCATAAACTCAAGGAAACCGCCTCCTTCCACGACGGAGGGGGCGGGGCGGGGTCGGTGTGTACCAGGCTGCAGCAGCAGTCTGCACTCTGCGCTGCTGGCTTCCTCCAAGTTTACAGTAAAACAAACTGGTGGTGTGATCAATGGTCATTTACAATTATTAATACTATTACTATTATTAGCATTAGTCTATATTTTGGTTGAAACCAAACCAGGAAAAAAAAGAAAAACATAAATATTAATAAAAAAATATATTAATAAAATCGATTTTTAAAAATAATATTCGATTATGGAGACTGTAACGAATAATCGAATAATCGAATAATCGCTGGCATCCCTACTTCTTACATGTTGAACACAAATACCTGTACTTTCTACTTCTTACATGTTGAACCCAAATACCTGTACTTTCTACTTCTTACATGTTGAACACAAATACCTGTACTTTCTACTTCTTACATGTTGAACACAAATACCTGTACTTTCTACTTCTTACATGTTGAACCCAAATACCTGTACTTTCTACTTCTTACATTTTGAACACAAATACCTGTACTTTCTACTTCTTACATGTTGAACCCAAATACCTGTACTTTCTACTTCTTACATGTTGAACCCAAATACCTGTACTTTCTACTTCTCACATTTCCCAAACAGGCTGGTTCCTTTAGTTTGAATGTGTGTTTGGTGGCGTGATCATTATTATTTAGAGTCATTGCGTGCCTATTGATTTGAACACGATCCGTGTATCCATCATTTCCTGGTCTTCTCTAAAGAAGAGGGACCAATGAAAACGTTGTCATGTTGCCGTTGTTCAGCATGGAAACATTCATTAGCTAACAATGACATTATTGTTCTATTAATATAAAGGGAGGTCAGGTACTCTTTAAAACAGCTGCTAGTTATGGGTACTTTTTACTGAAGTACATTTCAAAGCCCTCTTTACTTTTACTTGAGTAAAGAAGTTTAGTCAGTACTTCTACTTTTACCAGAGTATTTTTCAACACGAGTACCTGTACTTCTACTTGAGTACAGGATGTGTTCATTCTGTAAACACTCACAGTGGTTTCCTCCCTTCTGACCAAAGGTGGTGGCCATGAGTGTGAGCAGCGAGAGCCACAGAGGCACGAACACACACACGTAGCTCAGGCTGTTGTGGTCGTCCAGCTTGTGCACCAGAAGGATCTGAACAGAGAGATAACACGTATTAAACACACATGCACAACCACACCAGGATTGAGTGTTTAGAAGCTGTTGTGTCTTTTCATTTCACCAATGTAAATCTTCTTTGAATTTTTGCACTTGAGTCATCATCATCAATTTTATTTATTTAAGCGCACTTTTCATTTGAGTAAACAAAACTACAGTGCTACAGAGTAAAATGGTTGAAACAAAACAAAAATAAAAGCAGCGACGTTTACGCCGACATGGCAACAAGTGGGGGTTTTAAAAATCTAGTAAAAGGCTATTCTAAAAAGAACACATTTGGTGTTCAATGTTGTGATGAATATAATTGAGTTCCTATTTAATATAAATGATGGCAGACATATTTGTTAACTTTAATGTGCAATTATGAGTATTATTTTAATGCTTTAAATCAGTTTTTTTCACCTTTCTACTCGAACCATTGGCAACAGCTACCATCTCAACAACTGAATACCCTGATAAATAAAGCAAAGAAATTGCAACTCTTGTCTCCTCGTGGTCTGTGGCTCCAGTTTGAACATGTATCTCCAACAGTATGTATAAAATAGAGAGGTGTTGCACACAGTATTTTAATCACCTAGTCATTTCAGTGATCTAAATAATTAAAGCCACAAAATGGAGACGCGTTCGTATTATGATATAAGCTGCGTCTTATAAGTTGGGTTATATTTACAGTCTACTACTGTTCTCATGCAATGCCCCTAAAATAACATTTGAGATGCTTCCCCACCACATTTTCTATTTGATCAAACCATAATGCTTTCATAGTTTCCAGGCCATCTTGTTTGCAATGTAACCTGTTAAGCGGGGGCTACGGGGCTTTTTCTTCACGAAACTGTGTCTCAGGGCTTCTTAACATTTAACAAACTATGAATGTGTCATACCCACTTAACGGGAAGAAACTCAGCTATCTGACAATACGAACCATTTTTGATGCATATATATATATATAAGGCCTGTACATATTTTAGGCCAGCAGGGGGCAGGCTAAATGGTAAATGGTAAATGGACTGTACTTAAATAGGGCTTTATCCAGTCTTTAGACCACTCCGGGCTCTTTACATACTACGAGTCATTCACCCATACACACCTCATTCATGCAGAGCAGTACCTCTTGCTCTAGGGAAGCTAACACTCACACACACACACGCTCAGGGGGCTGGGATCGAACCAACAGCCACAGCCACATACATTTAATTATGAAAGCAAATTACTATATATCCAACTTTTCTATTAAATTATAATCCCATATTTCTAATTTAGGGAGGCAGGCACTAGAACTCAGATTTACTTCTTTAGGCTGAAAACAGTTACATTCAAATAAAAACAAATTAAGTGAAAATATTAAATAAATTACAATTTAAAGAAGAAGAAGAAGAAGAACTTCATTGAGGGGAAATTATACATTTTCTCTATTGTGTTATTTTGACAACCTAATGAGACAAACTTTAAAAAGAGGTGCCGACTCACCTCGAAGGTGAGCAGAGGGACGACGATGGTCATCCAGCTGATCGCCATGGTGATGTGAGTCCGGCGTTGCTCGGCGATGATGTCGATGGAGCGGAGGAAGAGGACGGACCAGATGATGTAATAAAGGACGACGAGGCAGAGGAAGGACATCAGGATCCACAGCGGGACACACACCACCTGGAACACACACACACACACACATTTACACAGGTGTCTTTAAAGCAAGAGTAAGGTCATTATAAACCATATTTAATCTAATACACGGTTGACAAAGACGGGGAAGAAGTACTCAAAACTGTACTCAAAAGAAGTAGAACCGCAGTTTACAAATACTTTCTTAATAGCAAAAATGTAGCATTCAAATGTTATTTAATTAAAGTACAATAACTAACGTATTAGATTAGTGCTTAAAGCTAGAGCTGGCAAGGGTGCATTTTTTTAAAACGCATTAATCTATTATATAATTATCAGTGTTTCCCCTAGGTTTACTGCCTTGGCAGGCAAACCTAGGCAAAATTTGAATTTCTTTTTTTTATCGATAACGGCTTGAGGTTAAAAAATAATAAACAAATTTGAAACTGGGGGGACACAAACGGGCAGACAGCAGAGCTCGGGGCAATAATGCAGATTTGTTTGACTTTTTTACACTTTGTTGTTCTCCTCCTTTCCTCCGCTCTTGTCTCTGATTGTGAGTGTGTGCATTTGTGTGTGTGTGTGTGTGGTGGTGGTGGTGGTGGTGTTTTGTATTTGTATGTGTATGTGTATGTGTATGTGTATGTGGTGTGGTGTGGTGTGGTGTGGGTGTGTGTGGGTGTGTGTGTGTGTGTGTGTGTGTGTGTGTGTGTGGGAGAGCGGAGCCCCGCCCTTCAGAAACAGAGCAGAGGGAGAATGTGAATACGCAAAGCAGTGGACACTGAAACATGCACATACATTGGATAAATAACATAGGCGTTTAGTTTATTTAATAAAAGAGCACATGTTCAATGTGAAAAGTGACCGTAGATAGATTACTTCAGTTGCAATTTGGTGCTATATA
>NW_022987801.1:0-37500 GCF_902827165.1 Trematomus bernacchii | reverse complement strand
GAACACACTTAAACATATCTAATCAAAACATATTTATGTATAACTCCAGTTGTTGATATATCTTTATCTGCACAATAATAGACAGGTGGTGTTCAAATCCACAGAGAACTCAATATTCCAATTAGTTGCATATAGACTATTCTGCACAATGTCTACTATATTCTATTGTATTTGTATTTACTTGCACTATTATCAGTTTTATTGTGTTGCACTGTTGGAGGAGCCTGTGACCTCAGATGTTCATTGTCATACCTACACTGTAGCTATGTACACATGACAATAAAAGCCTTGAATCCTTGAATCTTGAAATGCAGCTCCAGTTACATGTACAATAAAATCTCGCTTTTATTCATTTTGTCCTCGTCACCTCGAGGGAGCGGTCGTGTCTGAAGCCCCAAACGCAGGCTGCCACGGAGACGGGCGAAACGAAGAAGAGCGGCATGAAGACGAGGAGCCAGAAGTAGTTTCCTCTGGCCACGCGGTCGCACACCAACACCTCGAACATCAGCAGCAGGACGTGCAGACCCACCGCGATCAGCATGGCTTTGAACTCCACACATGTCTCCCCTTCAGCCCTGAGAGAGGAGAAATAACAAGAGTCAAATTAAACAAAGATATGGAAGACATTTGGGGCTTTTTGGTGGTGTGAGAAGCGTCAAAATCGCCACTGTAAGGCCGAAAATAACTAGTTTACACATATTATAACTAAATGAGACAATGTTGTTTTTAAACTATTCTGTATCTCTTTTATGCATGGTTTTAAGTCTTCTTATTAAGTGTTAATGATGATGTAAAGCACTTTGAATTGCCGCTGTGTCTGAAAATGTGCTATATAAATAAACGTACCTTACCTTAAAAGTACTTCATACTGACACTAATGATTCCTAAAATGAAATGTAATGCTGCATACTTTCATGATTTAGAAAGCTAACCAAACAGACACTTCCCATACAATAAAGCTTAATATATAAAGAAGATATTATAAGTATATAATCAACGTCACAAGACAAGACTTATTATGTGAGATTACAGATACTGTCTTTTTGATATGTTGATTTACAGTTAGGGGACATTTGATGTGTTTGATTGCTAAAACAAGAAATGAACACCAGTAAGTTGACAACTTTTTTGGCTGAATCCACAATATTGTCTGTACTGTAAATACAGATTCATATCATACATCCAGCTGTGTATTATGTATATATTCCTGACTATTAGCATTACTAGCACTAGCATGACACCTGCTATATATAGGTATTATATTAATACAAGCAGAGCCTACTGTAACAGCTGCAAATCGTACTATTGTCTCCAAAATCTAACATACAGTAAAATAGGAAATTCTTATAGAAATTGTAAGAATTCCTTATGAATGGGATTTAGTGTTAAAGTCTTGTTTTTTCTGCACATATTTTATTACTCTGAGTATGTTGTAATAGTATACTGTACATTTTTTTTTGGTATATGTATATTTCATGTAAATAAGATAAGATAAGATGGACTTTTATTAATCCCTCGTGGGGAAATTGTTCCTCTGCATTTGACCCATCCTAGTGTTAGGAGCAGTGTGCTGCCATTTTGAACGGCGCCCGGGGAGCAGTGTAGGGAACGGTGCCTTGCTCAGTGACACCTCGGTAGCACTTGGTCTTGCCGGGACTTGAACTGGTGACCTTCCAGTTGCCAAGCCAACTCCCTATCAACTTCGACACCACCGCCCCGCTCCCTGTAGAAATAACTTTCTACATGCCGTGTATGCATAATAGGTTTTTATTTTGGGTGTTTTTCCTTACAATTTGTCAACTGTTTATGTATGCACCATATACACCAAGGCAAATTTGCCCTATGTGTAACTTCTGATTCTCTTAACATTTAGGTAACTTTAACAACTACCTTCCTAACTACTGGTGTTGACATGGAAAATAACTAGATAGCGATTGTGCAGGAGCTGCTTGAGTAACTAAATCATTTCTTGTGATGGTTTTTTAGCAGCATGTGTAGCTTAATGGGATTGAACCACAGTTGACTCATTAATACCTCACTGCTTACAACTAATCCCCCAATGATGATGTCTGAGAGAGTGCCTACCTGTACTGGGGGTTGTGTGCCCAGACCCCGGTGCCCACAGAGGCCCCGATGATAACCAGCAGCTTCCACAGCCAGATGGGGGTGAACACGGCCCAGTAGCTCCACTGGATGACTCCATCCAGCCTCAGGGAGAGCAGCACGGAGAACAGCAGTAGACACGAGTAGATCAGGAACTTACTGCAACACAGGGCAGAAGAAAACACGCTGATAAGGACACTAATGAACAAAGTAAAAGCCTATTTGTACCCTTGAGAGGTTTGGAGTTTTCACCGCTTACAGGCATCGAAAGAACACTTTTGTAACATTAATTACGTTTTTTTTCTGGATGCAATACAACCTAAAAAGGGTGTGTGGAAAGTTTGGGTGGGTTGAACATAAATTCAGGAAGGTAGAGAAGCTTAAATAGGAAAAACTTGCTAAAATTAGAAGGATGGAATAACATAACAGACCAACTTGAAAGCTAAGATAAAGGAGACTGTTGATAGCCTGAATGCAAATAACATAAAAAGGAAAGTATTTTGCATTATGGAAATTAAAATGAGATGGAAAAGAGGTAACCTAGTAGGCTAAAATGTTTCACAACACAAACCCACTAAGCTACCACTGACCTTCCTAAAGTCTACCAAATATTGAGAAAATCTGACTTAATTCACTGAAACTATTTCTTAAACATATTAAATTGGACTGCATTGGCATCCAACAATGGTACGATTAATATTTCGTGTATTTTGTATTATTACAACTTGTGGCTAGTTTCTGAGCAACCCCTTACCAATACTTTATTTATTGTGAAGTATTTCCCTGTGTTTTTGTATTGTGTTAGTCTGGATCCGTTGCTCTTGAGGGCCTGTGAAGCTTAATGTGAAACCAGAACTGTATGTGCTACTCTATTACCTAAGAATGGATGCTAAAAATATATTTGAGTAATTAAAATAATGCAATCATGCTGCAATTCAATACGAAGTGAAGATAGCTTTGCCTAGAAAACCCCAGCTTTAGCTTAGCTAGCATGTTAGCTTGGCCTTGTTTAGCCCGATTTGGTTTTTTCGCTTTAGCTACTGTATTTACACTTACTTTATAACAAACAGAGCTATCTGTTCATATAGCATACATATGTTTATACAGTTTAACACGTATAAAACACACATCTTCGCCATGTTTTCAGCCAAGCAATGCTAGCTAACGTTAGCTCCACAGTTAGCTAAAGTGCTAAAGTTACCTGGGATTGAAGTCCTGAAAGAGTCCTCTTAAATTCATGGTGTAAAAAAGTCTGGTTGACTAGCAAACATTAGTTCCCCGTGTTGTTGTTGATAATTCACCGACTCATCTGTGTGCTAAACATGTTAATTTAGGCGGTAGTTGGGCTTTTCTGTTCAGTTTCATTACAGCTCTTTTGCTAGCCCGTGTTTTGTTTTTTTACCCCATCGGAAATCACGTGACCGCGTACGGAGATAGCCGAGCTGTGTCCGAGTCTCGGAGAGTTGACTAATTAACCTTCATTTTATTTTTATTTATTTATTCAAGAACATATATGAACATCTTATAAGTTGAAGTCAGGGGTAGACATTCATTGATTTAAAAAACATACATAAAATAGTGACCACTGACGGGATTTCAAGAACTCATCAGACCAAAAAGAAGAATAAATGACAAATGGTTCATCCATGTCAATTACAGTAATTACAAGAATAGTGTAAATAGTGTAGTGTCTTCTTACAGGAAACATTGCATGTCAAATGTTGAATAAAACCTCCCTAACTTCTTTGTTATGGAGAAAACAATCCTTTCTAATTAATTTGTTCATTAAGTGAAGCCTAGAAGAATCACACAACCACAACATACACAACTAGTTTTGCCTTTTTATTCATAATATGTGTAATAGTGCTCCTTTAATTAATTCATTCTTGGTAAACAAATATTCAAAATTAGGTTTCAAGTCAGCCCAACTTGACGTCAGAACAAGTGAATATCCAGTAAGTGTGGGTATGTTTTTAAAACTTATAAACTTCAGACTGTTCATTTGAAGCAATTAACATAACACTTACGTGCCATTGGAAATCCATGTGTGGGGAAAATACGTTGACTGGTTTATAAAGAAAATGGGTATTTTTTAGAAAGCTTGGTTTCAGTGAACTTTAAATAATTCGCCCACACACAGACAGCAGAGCTGAGGGTTTTTGCATTTGCGCTTCAGGGGCCTCATTTATAAAGGGATATACGCTCAAAAAATGGCGTACGCCCGTTTCTACGCAATATTTGCGATTTATAAAATACTAACTTGACGGGAAAATGTGCGGTCCTCCACGCAAACTCTAACGCATGCGTACGCACTAAGCACACAAACGGGAGAGACGAGAAACTGCGACACCGTTGGCAGAAGGAAGAATGGAGAGAAATATGTGGAAATAATACCATAAATAAAATGTTGCCTCTCATTTATGAAATATGAAGAATTCATTTTCAAACATTGATTAAAGCCAATCTTAAAATGATTAAACAAACGCCTGTTTGAGACTCCTCGGTGCACACAAAAACATAACTTGGAGAAATAAATAAATACGGATATGTTATTTAAAACCACCTCGAATATGTTGTGTTAATGTTATGAAATGTTTTCTCATAAATGATGCGGTAAGCAGGAGGACAGAATTACGTCTAAACTGACGCCGTTTTGCATTTCTATAGGTTGTAGATACGAGCATGGTTTTATATACTATCACGTTTAATCGTGTTTTATGCCGTTTGCCAAGACTTGATAAGTCGCTCGTAAAACACAGGAGGTATGGAAACTAAGAACACCATATGTGGTAAATTGTACAGTGTAGTGATCACTGATTCATACACTGGGGTTACATAATCCAATCATGGAACTACAGGTTGGGGGTACTGTTTCCACACGGACATACTTGGTTGGTACTTACTGCGTGCCCTCCCTTTCGCTTTCTCTTCTCTTCCTGGGCTGCGACCCGACAACATGTCCATTTCTGTCGCTCATTAAAGTACCCATTTGCACCTTCGATGCACCGCCTCCGACTCCTATCTCTCGGCACTACATTGGTGACCCCAACATAAGTCTTGCGAAGGATCCGAGACTGAACCGAACACGGCAAAAAGCGCAGCTTTTCTCGAAATGCCGGGGATTCTTGGAGACGTCCGTGGCTGCCACGTGCACACAGACTGAGGCTCGGTGCGCCCCACGGAATGGCTGAGGACGTCGCTCGCCATTCCCGCGACCTGCTAGGTATGGAGGAACCCGACTTCTACCTCTTGGAGCTGTTTCTTCGGGACATGCGGCTGCAAGTCCAGGCTGCGCTAGCTAACACGGCTAGTGTTGAGCCCCGCGCTTTGGCCGAAGAAGCTAGCCGGTTCTTCCTGGCCGCCCAGCGATTTACCCCTGAGGTGCTTGCCACTACACGCTGCAGTACCTTCCCTGGTGGGGGCACGCCGCCTGGCAGAGGCTCCGGGGCCGACGACGACGACAGCGACTAACGGCCGTCGAGAACGGCTAGCCACGACTGCTAACAGCTAGCAGCTACCAACGGCTAACGACAGCTAGCCACGACAGCTGACGGCTAGCAGCTACCAACGGCTAACGACGACAGCTAGCAACGGCTGACGACGACAGCTAACGACTAGCAGCTAGCGGCTATCGACAACCGACTGTTTTTTTTTGTGGTGCCGGAGAGGAGGTTCGATCACGTCTGGTCGGCCTCGTGTGGATCCTCTCAGAATTTCGCCCACCTGTTTTTGATCGTGGACAGGACGACCCTTTTGAGCTTTTTCTGGTGCCTGAGAGGAGGTTCGACCATGTCTGGTCGGCCTCGTGTGGACCCTCTCGCTTTTTCACCACCTCGACGGCGGCTTCGGACGTCGCCCATGCCTTCTTCGGCCCGTGGGTGGCGCGCTTCTGGACCCCGTCTCGCCTCGACTCTAACCGCGGCTCACGGTTCGCCTCGACGGCGGCTTCGGACGGCGCCCCGTCTGGCCTCTCCCCTGTCCACGGCTCCCTCCTCCCGGGGACACGGCTCCTTCCTCCCGAGGACTTCGTACCCGCCGCCGCTGTCCCTACACCTGCGGCCGGGCGGCGCTCCTCCCTGCTGGGGACCACCGGGATATTCACGCCCGTCCCCACGTCGCAGCACAGCGGCCCTGTTTTCTATGGCTGGCGGAGGTTTTCTTCATTCGCCACGACTCCTACCGCGGCCCCCTTACGACGGCCCCCCACCCCCGGTGGGGATGCCCTCGCCCTCATTAGGGCTCCTGCCCTCTCCTGTGGCCCCCTTCCGACGGCCCGTTCCATGGCCCGGCCCTCTCCGACGGCCCCGCCCTCCTCGGCCCCTGTGGTGCTTCCTCCCGGACGCGAGGATTGTGCCATGTTTGAATTCTGGGGGGGCTTGTGTAGTGATCACTGATTCATACACTGGGGTTACATAATCCAATCATGGAACTACAGGTTGGGGGTACTGTTTCCACACGGACATACTTGGTTGGTACTTACTGCGTGCCCTCCCTTTCGCTTTCTCTTCTCTTCCTGGGCTGCGACCCGACAACATGTCCATTTCTGTCGCTCATTAAAGTACCCATTTGCACCTTCGATGCACCGCCTCCGACTCCTATCTCTCGGCACTACAACAGCTAATATAACACAACACATTAGTTGTATTTCCTTATGGTGGATTATGGATAGCCTATATAGTTGCTGATCGAAAGCTGGAACACAAACCACCAAATACAAAAAAATAATTAAGATCCAGTCGTCATGATGGGCGTTACGTGAAGCCCGCAAAAAACTGCGCCGCATTTCGAGTTGACTGTGATTTATAAAGGGAAACCGGCGTAGCACGTGCGTGTGGCACGTCCTACGCCGGTACGCAGTGTTTTATAAATCGGAAATGGTCTGTGCGTATTTGCTTTGTCCTACGTAAGCAAACTTCCCACGTGAATCCTACGCAAGGCTTTATAAATGAGGCCCCAGGCCTCAATTAGACGCCTGCAGCTAGTCAGACGCCTGCAGCTAGTCCAGAACGCAGCTGCGCATCTTCTGACTGGACACAAAAAGCGTGACCACATCACCCCAATTCTGGCCTCATTACACTGGCTTCCAATTCGGTTCCGAATTGATTTTAAACTATTTTAATTTGTTTTCAAAGCCCTAAATGGGCTGGCTCTGGCTATAGCCCAACTCCTCCATCGCCACACCCCTGCCAGAGCTTTAAAGCCGATTTTGGCTGTCTGTGGGCGTCAGGCCGACGATGAGCGTCGACACGCCCTACTCAGATTGGTGTGTCCCGCACCGGTGTGTCTTTTCAGCCGTGCCGACGCCTTTTCGGCCGAAAACCTACCGATTCTACATTCGGTAGGCAATCGGCCAAAGGCTGTCGGCAAAAGAAATCACTCTGATTGGCTGTTCAGCTAGCGAATCAGTTCATGAGAAGTGAAACGGAAGTGAGGGACCCAAACAAACTATTGAAGGCAAATCTGAGATTTCATTTAACTCCAGCTCTCGACACAGGTTCGGGAAAGCCCCATGAGCTTCTCGTTGCAGAGTGAAAATGGAACGCACACGCTATTTGTTGTTTGTTTATATCACGCAGTCTGTTCTTCTTCTCTCGGTGTATCACGCAGTCTGTCTTCCGGTTGTTGCCTCTTTTGAATGACGAATACACACTACCGCCGCCTGCTGGTAAGGAGAGTTATTGCCACTCACGCATGCGCAGTTCGTACTTGCTTCTTGGCCGTCGGCTGAAGTCTTTGCGGTGTGTTCCAGTGCGACTGTTGGCCAAGACGCAGAGACGTGAGGCGACACAACAGTCGGGTCCGTCTGTGTCAGTTCTTTGGTGTCAGCTTGGTGTGTCTGGGTGGCTGATCAACTGTTGCTGATAGTGCCCAATACCAGGCTATAAACATGAGGGTACCGACCGAGCCTTCTCAGCTGCCAGCCCAGCCCCCGTTGACAATTCACGTGGGCTGGGCTGGATGAGATTCCCGGGCTGATTTTTTGTCCCAGTCCTGATTTGATTTGTTATTGAGAAAACAATCCTTTCTAATTAATATGTTCATTAAGTGAAGCCCAGAAGAATCAGACAACCACATCATACACAACTAGTTTTGCCTTTTTATTCATAATATGTATAATATGCTGCTTTAATGATTTCATTCTTGGTAAAAAAAATAAAAAATTAGGTTTTGAGTCAGCCCAACTTGACGTCAGAACAAGTGTGGGTAGGCTATGTTTTTTTGCCAATGGAAATACGTGTGTGGGGAAAACACTAGTCTGCAGGTGCTTTATAGAATAAGATGAACTGGTTTATCAAGAAAAATGGGTCGTGTAGGAAAAGCATAAAGCTCTGTTTCCGTCAACTCTACATAACACACACTCACACAGACGGTGCTTAATCTGCTATTGTTATAAGAAAATGACTCAGTCTGCATCATGGATCATCACATGCTAACATCCCTATGGAAACATGAAGACTAAAATACTGCAAGTAAAACGAGTAGGCATGTGGAGTTATTTCCATGACTGATGAACAGCTCAACAGTTCTCTTTTTAGGCAGCAGACAAGCTGATGATTAGGTGATCTAGTATGAATTAAGGATGAAGGTTACAGCAACAAACAGCTGGTGTTTATGTATGAATCTTCTACCAAGAGCTCACAGATGACAAAAGCCATGGAGTAAATGACTGTTTTATAATAAACACATACATAAATACGATAAGGAGGGTTAGATCTACTGTCAGCTTAAAAGACCTTTCCCTTGTTGAGTAAACACTGAACTCCCGCACAGATATTACCAACAGCACACATGATGCAAACACACTGTTTTTATTTGGCAACTATTATGTGGTCACAAAGGTTATACTTCAAAATGTCGTAACAAATGAACTCATTTTGAAACAATCTCAAGTAACATTGGATAAAGTCTTGGATAATGATTGAAAACACTAACGGAATAACTTAAATACATCCAAAAATAACTTAAAAGATGAACAATACCTCGTTAAACAGCGTGAACAGGTAACGTTTAACGCTATGCTGATTATTTTTACACACAGAGCAAAACACTGCACACAGAAAGAACCTTTACAAAATTATGTAAAGTGGAAAAAATAAACAGGTCCAGCCTCTTTGGAACATTTTAGAATACAAATCAGTCATTGTTAGAACATTTATAACAACACAATAAATAAATTATAAGCTGCCCCACCCTCATGCTACACACACATTGAACATGTATTCAATACTTAAATAACAACTGAAAAAAATCAAGGGAAATTAAAGGAGTCATGAACAAGTACTTACTGAAGTATTTAGGCACTTTAAGAGAGCATCAAACACCAAGAGCAGAGTTCAAATGGACCTTTCTGTGTATGTCCTGCTGAAGGCGCATGATAAAGCTTCTTGGAAATACCAAGATTGCTTGAAATGATCACCTTTATCATGTTGTATAAAAACTTTCCACATCAGGGTCAAATTGAATTCAACTTAGTGCTATCCTTCTGCAGTAGTGGGAGAGGTTCATTTCCGTAGTGCGTATTATAATTTCTGTGAAGCAAAATCTACCAATGTACACTAGACATGAGCTTCAGGGCAAATGAATAATAAATAAGTATTCAACTGTCTCCTTTTCACATACAGGAAGAAAGTATATGTTTTCTAGCAGAGAATACTTATCAATGAAATGATAACTGATTTATATTCAAGTATTAAATTAGATCATGTTCGGTACTTCTGGTTTTCGAAAATGTTTGCGACCCAAATAAACTGAAAATCCTATAAACAGGATCCCCAAAAGGCAGCTGAAAACTATGACTGGGATCGCATTGCTGCGACTGGACACACCTGACAAGAAGAAGAACAAACAAAGAAATATGATTAGAGCTGATCTAATTGAAATACAGAGAGAGAGACTCACAGCGGAAAAGAGACTAAGAGGTTGGCTATTTAAGACTTGTGATGGATCCTGTTTTTGGAGCGTTGACTTCAGAGAAAGGAAGCTGGTGAACGATCTGATGTCTGTAAACTTAAGGTTTATTTAAAGTCTGGCTAAAGAAAACCAGGAAGTCACATTGTATGCCACCACGTATTCTTCCATACTCCTATATTTGCAAATTAAGCAAATCGGCCTCTATTCAAAACATGGTCAAACACAGAGGCGCTGCACAACTAAAGTTCAACATGGACGTCCCATCTGTTACTATCTGCCCTATTCCTAATGTAAAAAGGACATTCTAATATCAAAATATGCATGAATTCTTAGGTTTGATTGTAAAAAAATCAGGTTTCTATGAACAGATTAGCTCCAAAAAACAACTTTCTGTCACCTTTATCGGCCGTTTCTTCCTTAGGATCAGGAGTTTGGAGATTTCTGGGTTGCAGTGGTGTCTCTGTTGTCGGGGAGTTTTGCTCTGGAAAAAAAGATATGTAATTACTTATAACACAGTATTTAAAGGAGACTATAGAGTAGTGCAGGAATAAGTCTTAAAAACCTGTAAAATGAGTTAGCAAGTCAGCACTTTCGGGTCTCTTGTGACATTAAGCCATGTGACCGTGCTGTAGTTCCTTTATAGCCCAACATTAGCCGCCTTCACTTTAGCGGTGGTGACGTGAAGTTATGTGACCGTGCTGTAGTTCCTTTATAGCCCAACATTAGCCGCCTTCACTTTAGCGGTGGTGAAGTGAAGTCATGTGATCGTGCTGTAGTTCCTTTATAACCCAACATTAGCCGCCTTTTAGTTTAGCGGTGGTGATGTGAAGTCATGTGACCGTGCTGTAGTTCCTTTATAGCCCAACATTAGCCGCCTTTAGCTTAGCGGTGGTGACGTGAAGTCATGTGACTGTGCTGTAGTTCCTTTATAGCCCAACATTAGCTGCCTTTAGCTTAGCGGTGGTGACGTGAAGTCATGTGACCGTCCTGTAGTTCCTTTATAGCCCAACATTAGCCTCCTTTAGCTTAGCGGTGGTGAAGTGAAGTCATGTGATCGTGCTGTAGTTCCTTTATAGCCCAACATTAGCCACCTTTAGCTTAGCGGTGGTCACGTGAAGTCATGTGACCGTGCTGTAGTTCCTTTATAGCCTAACGATAGCATTTTCCTTCTGAAGATTGCATTTACGCTATCGTAAATGTATCATAAATGTGTGTGTTGCCATAGATCTTATTTTTTGCAATATTCCAAAATCCAATGGAAAAAACCAATTGGCTTTTTGTCAAGGGAGCCCTCACTATGCCAACTTAAACAATACGGCATCACTGCACCAATCTATAGTTGTTTCATATGGGGCAACGTAAACCATTGACATGAAGATACTTGAGTTAGTGATCTTGTTTTATATTATATTGTGACACTTTCTACATGTGCAAAATGTTGATAAAATAAAACATGTTAACGTTTAACTCACCAACAACGAGAATAACGATTGCAAACTTTTTTTGACCCTCTAATTTCGGGATGAAACATCTGAATTTCCCCTCGTCTTCAAGCGTCACGTTGGTGATATTGAGGGATATGTCTCCTTTCCCCAGGCCCGCTGTGGACAGCAGCGTGCGCCCCACGTACGACGAGATCTTAATATCTGTGACTTCCCTTCTGTCGCGATAAAGATGAACGTAATCCACTCTGCTCAGGCGGTCTTTGGGGTCCGGCTTCAGGTCGGGCCTCGACCACTCAACGGTCAGTCCTGACACATCTATCGGAGGCTCCACGTGGCACGCGAGGATGATGTCATCACCTGGAGCAGCTCTGATTGGCTGAAGGGAACCGATCACCTGAGGCTGACCTGAGAAATGGAGGATAAAGTTAAAAAACCTATGGGAAAGATGAGGAGGAAGAGGAGGAGGAGGAGGAAGAGGAAGAGGAAGCGGAGGAAAAGTAGGAGGAGGGATGAGGAGGAGTAGGAGGCGATGGATGAGGGTAGTCTTCAGTAGTCGTCGTAGGAGGATTGCTCTAGGAGGGGAGGTGGGTGGCATGGAATTTTTTTCGGCTTATTGAAAGCTAAATACTTGCAGGATTTTAGCTGTTTTCAGTTTGTATCTTTAAGGTTAGATTACATGAATACATGTTTTGTAGCTTTATTCAAAGCGACCTACAAACACTTCTAAACCGCTGACATGCATTTGGGTCGAAATGTAAGGTTTATTTTTAGTATTTGGCCCAAGAGCACTTTCACTGTCACTTGCAGGGGTTGGGTATTGACCCACTGACCCTCTGATTGGTAGAACGTGCATTTAAGTCGCTTTGGATAAAATCCTCAGCTCACTGAAATGCAAAGTAATGATTAAAGTATCCTCAGTGGAGTTCTTCTGTTTCATTTGGATTCCAACCAGTTTTCCACAGGATAATTACATTATAACAGTTTGATGGGAAAATTCTGAATGTGCTATTTCAAGGACAACAGAAGAGTGTGTGATAACAAAGGTCCAAATATATGACAGTGTGTTTGACAGGCCCTACGAGAAGGTAAACATGCCACGCTGTCACAGGCACATCATAATTATGGGATGATATTTAATCAAATGTTTTGCCTCTAGGGAGATGACACGCGTGATCATTTGTGACGTGGGCCTCAGTTATCTTTAACAAAGTATAGAGTAGTGCTATGAACCAGTATTCCTCCATCTTGTAACTGCAAAACGTTTTATCTTGTATACAAGTGAGCGGAGGACACTGTCCTATTGCTGTATGTGATGACTACTTCCATTCTTGCAAACAATAAATACATTAATCCTGATTATTGAAACTCAAGCCGGTCTAAACAGCGGGCTTCACAGGATCCCATTGTTTTCCCCCATCTCCAAATATTTCATAATTCTATTAGTGTGTGTGTGTGTGTGTGTGTGTGTGTGTGTGTGTGTGTGTGTGTGTGTGTGTGTGTGTGTGTGTGTGTGTGTGTGTGTGTGTGTGTGTGTGTGTGTGTGTGTGTGTGTGTGTGTGGTGTGTGGTTCCCTCATGACAGTCACATTTTGTTTACAAAACACCAATGTTAGATGCACCAACTGTCATGGGAGACTAACTTCCTCTTTGGATATACATCACAATGCTTGTGTGTGTGTGTGTGTGTGTGTGTGTGTGTGTGTGTGTGTGTGTGTGTGTGTGTGTGTGTGTGTGTGTGTGTGTGTGTGTGTGTGTGTGTGTGTGTGGTTCCCTCATGACAGTCACATTTTGTTTACAAAACACCAATGTTAGATGCACCAACTGTCATGGGAGACTAACTTCCTCTTTGGATATACATCACAATGCTTGTGTGTGTGTGTGTGTGTGTGTGTGTGTGTGTGTGTGTGTGTGTGTGGTGTGTGTGTGTGTGTGTGTGTGTGTGTGTGTGTGTGTGTGTGTGTGTGTGTGTGTGTGTGTGTGTGTGTGTGTGTGTGTGTGTGTGTTACAGAGACTCTGGGGGTGAGTCTGTCCCCCTGCAGTGTCCCCGGCTATCTCCCCTCTCGTGTGTGTGTTGGCATGAGGCACGAGATGTTCCATCATGAAAGTCACATTTTGTTTACAAAACACCCATCACATGCACCAACTCCATGTGATGTTTATAGTGTAAACTCAGTTTTAAAGGTCCCATCTTATGGTCTGATCATATAATTCCATTGTTGAAGTGACTAGCTACTAGAATAGATTTACATTCTTCAATGTTCCAAAATCAGATTGTTTTTTTCATACAGCATCTCTGTATCATCCGGCAGTGGCTCAGTCAGTAGGGGCTTGGACTGTGAGCGGTAGGGTCGCCGGTTCAAGTCCCCGAACAGACCTAAATATGGAGTGTGGACTGGCACTTGGAGAGGTCCCAGTTCACCTCCAGGGCCCTGCTGTGGTGCCCTTGAGCAAGGCACCAGACAACCCTGCCCACTGCTCCTAGTACTAGGTTGGGTTGAATGCACACTGTGTGCTCTGAATGTGTGACCATTAAAGACCATCTATCTCTCTATCTCTCTATCTGTATAGTATGTGTATTCACTCTCTGTCCTACATGCCTTGTTGGAGCTCCTGCCCCCAGCCCACCTGTCTAACAGAGAAAAAACAATAACACTATTCAAGTGGAAATGAATGTCATCGAGTCTAAATGGAAACAGAAAAGTCCCCTGTGTAGCCAAGTATAAAAATAACAATGTTATCAAAACAACCTTTTAAGAAGAGTGCGTCATATAGTTATATATAACATTACATGTAAAACCTATATCCTGTGAGATTGAGAGAGATAAATACACCTCCTGAATGTATGTTTAAAGCACATTACTGTAAACTTTATACATTCAGAGGTAAATGGTGTACTTTTACTCCACTACATTTGACAGATGTGGATGAATGATGTGAAATCTAATCAAGTGTTAAATCAGACTTTAGTTCCACCACCTGGAGTAAATCCACAAGCTACCCTGCAGTATACAAAGTCATTACAACTAGCTGCACCTTTACCAGCTTTGAGAACACTTTAATGATCAATCATTATAAAACATATCATATATATTATTCTGTAATGGTACAATCTGCACAATGACTACTTTTACTGTCGCTACTTTAACTATATTTTGATGATAATACTTTTCTACTTTTACTTGAGGAACAAGATCTGAGTACTTCTACTTTTACTCAAGTACAAGATCTGAGAGTACTTTTTCTACCTCTGCATACTTAAATAGCCTACTGTTACTTGAGTACCATTCTCGATGCAGTACTTTGACCTGAAATTGAGTATTTTTACAGGGTTAGGGTTAGTGCTTTTTCCACCATCGTTTGTATGTAGCACTGAACAAGATAACATAGCTTACTACAATTTAATGTATCTTGATTCTTTAAAGATGAATATCGCTTGCTTTCATCACTACAGGAACACATTGTTGATCTTACCGGCAGCAAGGGATGAAAAAAGCCAAATGACGAAGATGAAGCGTAATTTTACAGGCGAGGGTGAAACACTGTAAAATAGCCCATAACAGTCCATAATAATGTGTGTAATAATCCTGCAGACAGACCGAAAAAACCCCACAGCCCTTACTGCATGGATGTATAATGCTTTACTGGCAGAGCTTTTTAAACAAAGACCAGGACAAAGACCTCCCTCATTGAAAAAAATGAGGGAGTTTCCCATCTACGCCATGGCAACGCCGCAATTCTGTTAGAACGGTTAAAACTAGGGATCGGCGATACCACAACATCTGGATTCGATCCGATACCAAGTATTTCAGGGCCAGTATCGCCGATACCGATACCGATACTTTCTTAAATGAAAAGCTTCTTATGTACTTTCATATAGGGGAGAGCTGCATGACATGATTTTTGAGCTGAATGCATCATAAATAGACTAAATCGGAATTAATGTTCATGATTAAAGACAGGACAGTTTTTATAGACAAATAAACATTTTACTTTTGCAAATTTAAAGTGCAAACATGAAAAATAACAATACAAAGTGGCCACAGTAGCGAACTGCCTTCTTGCACACATCACAGTTCGCTAAGTTTTCATTGACAGTTGTGAAATAGCTCCACACAACGCTCCTCTTTCTCTCAGCCATCATGCGCGTGTGTTTGTCGCACTCGCGAGTCGCTGGCTGCTGCTATCCTGCCCTGCTGGCTGCTGTCAGTCAGTTTGATAATCGGCGTTCAGGCAGGGAGCGCGCTGCGCGTGCGCGAGCCTCGAGGAGAGGAGGACAGCAGTGGAGAGAGAAGAAAAGAGCGCATATAATTGTGTTCGTCTGCACATAGTTTTTGATGAAATTGACGAGTAGAGGAGAGGGGGGAAAATGTATAAAAGTATCGATCCTATTGGCTCTAGTATCAATATTTTGAAACGTAACGTAATATCGGAAGTATCGATATTTTGGGATCGATCCGCCCACCCCTAGTTAAAACCGGTTTTATAATTTCTCCAACACATTTAGCCGATGTCCGGCATTTGATTGACAGTCGCCCGTCTTAAACAAGGTTTTTATACAAAGGTGTGTAGAAAACGAGAGGGCTATCATCACCATTAGCTGTGTCAGATGTCAATCAATCCACAGACAAATCACTTATGGGTGTAGCCGGTGGAGGGCGATTCCCAGAGAGTTATTGTCAGATTTGCCAGATTTCTTTTTTTAAATTGCGCACGGAGGTGAATATGTTTGAAGCGACGCACCCCCGAAACTCTCAATAAACGCCTGGCTCTTAAAGAAAATATCGATCTATGGATATATTCCTCCTGAAACCAAAAGAGATTAGGTAACAGCAGCTGATGTAATACCACACAGGGCAGCAGACAGTGGCAGTAAACTAGCTCCGGTCATTTATTTCTGGTCATAATAATTTGTCATGTTAATTCCATTCAAAACAAATTAATTCCTTCACTTGCAGTGCAAACATTAAACCAAAGTAAAGCGTTGTTATTCATATTTATAAGCTAGTAGTTTAATAGAAATGTTCTCCTTAAGGGTTAGATAGACATACATCTAATCTAGCTCAAAGCAGTAACATGTCCCGCAAAAAACCTTTTTGTCCCACATGTTGCTTGTTGGCACCCTAGCGCTATCAGACAGGAGTTTACCAACACACACACACACACACACACACACACACACACACACACACACACACACACACACACACACACACACACACACACACACACACACACACACACACTCGTTCTAAAATATCTTTGAAGGAATCAACTGCAGAGCGTCAATGTGTTTGCATTAGTGTCACTTGTCCTATTAAATACGCAAGGAGCCCAATTAATATGGTCAGGTAGGCACATTTAATTTTAATTTTGTTTAATATCAGAGGGGTAAGAAGTACTCAGACTTGTACTTGAGTAAAAGTAGAAGTACAAGAGTATTAGCATCAAAATATACTTAAAGTACCAACATGGAGATGACAACAACAACACTGTGCACTATCTTCACCGAGTGTATGTGCATTTATTATTCAGACTTTACAAGACTAATGTCTGTGTGAATTTTTGTTAATGAGTACCGTTAACTTCAGCATTTTATTTTTCCTTTTGTCAGGTCTTGTCTTTTAACTGCAAACCATACCTGCTATGGATACAAATATAAACCTGAATCTGAAATCACTTTTAAAAACTTCTCATCATTTATTTTCTGTGATTTTTTGTTAGTTTTATTTTCTGTTAGTTTTAAATGTGTCCTGTTTGTGTGTGAAAGAGAAAAGGTGCTTTATAAGTAACGCTTTTTTATTATATTATTGTGACAGTTTTATTGAATCTACATTGTGTTCCTATTTTATGAGCAGTATAGCCAATAAATAAATAAAACACTATCTGTGATGCTAGGATTTATGTTTTTACAGCACTTCCGAAAACTTTAACTTACAATATATAACTCAGATAGACAAGCCCTGCAACAAAAGGACAGCAAAACCAACAACATCTCCTCTGTTCTTGTCAAATATATTTGCCTTTTTCAAATTAAATGGCCCCACACTATTCAGACCTGTTTTGACCCCATTAAATATGTTTTTATATCGCTTTAAAAGTGAATGTGTGGTCTATTTTTGGAGAGGACAATGGGTGACATCAATAATGGCATTAACACCTAGAAGCTTTCTAATTTCTCTAATTCCCCTCCTCGACTCCTATCCTCGACTCCTATCCTCGACTCCCCTCCTCGACTCCCATCCTCGACTCCCCTCCTCGACTCCTATCCTCGACTCCTATCCTCGTGTCTTAGTCCCGCCCACAGGAGATGCGAGCGGAGGAGTCGAGGAGGGGAACCGAGGAGAGAGGAGGGGAAGCAGCAGGCGTTTACAGAAATGAGAAACCTTCCTTGTAACACCTGCACCTCCAACCAGGAAGTATCTCAGTATCAGTTTAATGATTATACAACCTAACAGGTTCCTCTTTATTTATTTTTTGCTAATGATTTACTCCTTTTACCAAAAAGACTTCCCCTCTCTTGACTTTCTTAAAACTTTCCCTTTCATCAAAAATGTTGCTACTGGGTTGGTGCTTACAGTACCTAAATGTCCTGACTTGAACATCACCAAATCAATACTAACCTGAATATGAAAAATAAAAAGTCCCTGGCTCTTTCTCTGTCATGTGAGACGAATGAATAGTTGTTTTGATTGAACTCTGACACCAAGGAAATACTGTGGAGGAACAAAGCCCATTTATTTCCATGTGCCTCACCAGGAAGCTTTTTGTATGTTGGAACTTTTTGAAAACAAATGTCAATATTCCCTAAAGTGTGCCAAGTTTCCTCTTTCACTAATACTTAGACAGGATGGGAGTGGCCTCGGTGGTATCAACACACCTTTATATAAAATATAAACCAAATGGTAACCTCTTCACATAAAAGATAACTGACGGATCAACTGCATCCAAACACTGTTAGTGGGAATATTGACAGGAATGGATGTTTGGCATCTTGACTTCTATATTTTTTTTTAATAAAATGCTCAACTAAGATGCTTGTAAAGATGTGAAAAGCTGAGGTTATTTCTAAAGACTGGTGGTATGTTTTTTTCACCTTTATTCTGATCATGTAATAAATTCACTGGCTCTCTTAAACTTTCCATGTGCAGGTTTCGCCCCGTGTTTTTCTTTAATAATGAAATTTGCACTTCTTTGGATGCAAGGCAAGTTTATTTTGCATAGTTGTGTTCCAACAAATTCAAAATGCGAACGGAAAGCATGCAACATACATTCAAAATCACATTGAGGAGTAAAATAAAGGTAATTAAATCCTCTAATTACGTCAAGTCCACTAACTGAAGGACTTTTCATTTGAAGGAAAGCACAGCGGCTCAGCATATAGTGCCACCACAAGTTTGAGGAGGGTATTGTCAACACCTGCTAGTTCTCACTCTGGTATTGGGATAGCACCTGGTAGTATGCAAGGACATTCTGGTAATAGTGAGAAATATATACTTGTGTCAGAGTCGGACACAGGATGGAGGAATTTGAAAGAGGAAGAGGAGGATTGATCATCGTCGGAGGCCTTGAGGTTTGAGCAGGGGCTGAAGGGGAAGGCGGACGATGAGTGGAGATGATGCGATAAGCCATTGAAGTCGGAGTACTTGTGGAGTTTGACTGAGAAACACTGGATGTTGGAAGAGATGCATTGGTGGCTTGAACGGTACCTGTGCTCGTTTGATTTGGAGAAAAGCTGAATGTGGGATTTGAAAGAGTAACGTTGTCGCTGGAAGGAACAACAGTCGAACTGCTCTGAGGCGTTGGAGAAGTTAATGGCTCAGTAGATAGATAGATAGATAGATAGATAGATAGATAGTTGGATAGATAAGTACTGTATTGATCCCAATTTGGGAACTTTTTGCAAGGGTAGTAGCAGCTTATGCTACAGTTGATGGTTGGGTAGTTGATTGTTTGGTAGAAGATTGTTGGGTAGATGATTGTTGGGTTGAGGTTAAGGCATGAACGGTGGTCATGGTAGTAGCGATAGTAGTGGTTGGAACAAATGTAATGTCTCCGCCCCCTCCTCCTCCACCTCCTCCTCCTCCTCCTTGTGTTGTTGTAGTGGTAGTTGTTGTTGTTGTAGTTTTGGTGGTTGTTGTACGGACTTTGGTCAACAGATGTTGTGGTAGGAGGGAGAGTGGCTGTAGGAGGAGTTTGTGTCGTTGTAGGTATAGTGGTGCTCAAGATGGTAACAGCAGTAGTTGAGTAGGGACTGGTTGTCAAAGCAGTGGAGCTAGTTGTTGTGGTTGTAGGGGCAGATGTTGTACTGAGAGGCGTAGATGTGGTAGAATATGGTCTAGATGTAGTGGTGATAGGCATAGATGTGGTAGAAAGAGGGGCAGATGTTGTACTGTAAAGGTCAGATGTGGTAGTGAATCGGGCAGATGTAGTAGAAAGTGGAACAGATGAAGAACTCAGTGGGCCAGATGTAGTAGTTAGATCAGCAAATGTTGTGCTGTAAGGATCAGAGGTGCTAGAAAGTAGGCCAGATGTGGTATTAAGAGGTCCAGATGAGGTATTAAGAGGTCCAGATGTGGTACTAGGGGCCGTAGATTTGGAGCGGCAGAAGTAGTCAGAATGGGTGGTGGGCATTGGCATTGTTTTTTTCCAGCATTTAGTTTTGGGTAAAACTCAGTGACAGTTGTGTGGAGAGGACATTGTGTTCCAGGAAACACTTCAAATGCTGAGCTCGCTGTGCTCAGTTCACTATGGAGCTCTGCCAAGGTCTTGGTCTGCAGATATTCTCTACCATCGATGTTTGGGCCCCAGTGGGCACTTGCTAGCCACCTGTTTTCACTGTGACTGTAGCAGCAGAACGCAGACCAGAGCATGGACGGGACATTAACCTTGTTTGAAATGATGTTGTTGCCTGGCTGGGCTCCAATGACCAAAAAGCCTTCTTTGATATTGTTGTTATTGATGCAATATTCATCCAGAACACATTTGATGCAGATCTCCATTTTGTTCCAGCTTCCCTTGTTGAAAAAACCATTCTGTGGAACAATGTTGGTGAGGGTGAAGGTAGAATTCTTATCATCTACTGTAGAGGCGTAAGAGCATGGAAATAAATGCCCTCTGTCGAACCCTCGCTTGGTGTAGTGGTTGATGTAGTCAGAATCCACAGCCTGCTTATTGTAGGTACTTCCATTGACATCCATCATCATGTTCTCATCGTCACGAATGTCCTCAAGCTGTAACCATTAAAAGGCAAAGTTACTGAGGGCAGGGTGGTTGAGTTGAGGATTGGTTCCTCAAAGCAGTGTTTAAGTTTCTTGGCCCAACAATGTTATAGTATAGTTGTGAATTATTAGATAGTACAACAAAAGCATACCTGGGGTTCTATTTTCCAATCTTTCTTCTCACGAGGTCTTGTGCTGTTTGTCCCGATGTACTTGGAAGCAGAAAACACTGGGATCTTGTTTTTCGTGTCGTAGAGCGTCACATAACGTTTAATGCCACGGAAAGTCTGGCAAATGGGTTTGTATCTGTTCTGGTCCTGGATGTTCCCTCCCTCTAGGATTCCTGGGACATTCGGTGGAGTTTCGTTAAGGAGAAACTCTGCGCATTCTGACATTGAATCCACCACTTTGGATCCAGTGGGAACGATGGATAGGAGGAGGAGAGCAGCGAGGGGCGGGATGCTCCACATCTTCAGTAATGCCATCGCCAAACACTAGGGTCAAAAGACAGAACAAAACGAACGATGAAACGTTACATGACTGTAGAAGTGGACTGCTGAAATTCTACATCTTAAAGAGGCCCTTTCATGCTTTTTAGGGGTTTCTCCTTCCTGTAGATTCAAGGCTTTATTGTCATGTGCACATTAGCCAACGTGTAGATATGGCAATGAAAAACTGAAGTCATAGGCTCCTCCAACAGAGGATACATGAATATATATAGGACATAGATACAAATAAAACAGATAAAACAGTGCAAGAGAATGTTTTGTGATGTGCAAGTAAATAGAAATAGAAATAGTGCAAGAAGAGTCTATATACAAGTAAATGGAATATAATATATTAGATAAATAATGTGCAAGATGCAAACAGATTAATGTTTATGGATGTTCTTATAAAGGTGTTTGTGTTTGTAAATGGTCTCTCAGTTCACAGTCTAATATTCCCAATGGTTACTGATGAAAGACGCAGTGGTTTCCACCTGTTGGGCCAATCTGTTGATTCAGGGGCACATCCTATAAGTAAGCTTTATTACTTGTGAAACAAACAATCTAGCTGTGGTCGGTAAAATAAAGCACTTTTTGAGCATTAAAACATGTCACAGTAGAAGCACAAAATAATAAAATGTACCTGAAAATGTGCATAATATGTCCTCTTAATAATCAACGATGTGCTACGTAGAAGATACAAAACAAACATTAATAATAAATGAATCAGCTCTGAAATGTGAGCTTTAAAGAAATACAGAAGTATGAGTTCAAGTGGTCAAGTTTAAGGGTAAGAGGAACAGTCAACTGGGACATTTTTATGAAAGAGAAATGAAAGTAAATGCTCAGAATTTAGATCCAGTTTTGATTCTGAGAATTGTTTTCAAGACAATTCCCAGTGGGGATAATCTAAAGCAGGAAAACAATTATATCAAGTATTGAAAATAGCATCTGGTATTCAAAACTAAGCAACTACTTCTAATTGATTACCTTAAACTTAAATACAAATGTTCTTCAAATATAAAGCAAACCTTGCCTCTCATGAATATTGGCATCTTCTATATAAAACTCAAAATGTGAAGGGAATATATTAAAATTAGGGCTGTCAAGTTAACGCGTTAATAACGCGTTAACGCAAAAAAAAATTAACGCCACTAATTATTTTAACGCGATTAACGCATGTGTATTTTTTGTCCTCGGCCGCCGTAGTTTCAGAGCGCATCGAGTGTAAAATACCATCTACAAGCTGATGCTGGCAGCCCCGCTCCTCCTGCCCGAAGTGTGGCAGACCACACTTCCACGCTCACTGGCAGGCCCGGACTGGCCATCGGGAGGACCGGGAGGGAGTGTGTATGTGTGGCGCAACTCGCGCGAGCGAGGCACACCTTACGTGTTGTTGTTGTTGTTAGCATCTGGTGCTAGCTAGCGCTAACGGATATAAGGAGCTGTTTCAATGACATTTCGCCGACAATTGCGCCGAGCACTTGACTTTATGCAGGTAGCCAGACAGTGGGACATTGTACGAAAAGTCAGCACACTCAGCACGGATAGTACGCGCTACATGATTGCAGCGTCCAGGCAGCTCCCATTCGAGCATATATGCCTTGAGCTGCACACATAGCTACAACGATCCATCACAGTGTCTCCACACACACACACACACACACACACGCACACACACACACACACACACACACACACACACACACACACACACACACACACACACACACACACACACACACACACTGTATTATTGTATGAGAGAGGTTCTAGGTTGAATTGAGGCGAATATTTGTAATGTTCAGAGGTTGTTGTGTTTAATATTCATGAGAATATTTGTCATTGTTCAAATGATAATAAACAAACATATAAAGCATAGTTGTCCACTCATATGTTGATAAGAGTATTAAAAACTTGAAAAATATCCCTCTAAGGTACATTTAGAACAGATAAAAAATGTGCAATTAATTTGCGATTAATCGCGATTAACTATGGACAATCATGCGATTAATCGCGATTAAATATTTTAATCGACTGACAGCCCTAATTAAAATACATAAATAGTATAATAAAACAAAGCATAAAAAGGGATTTCAAAATAAAGACAATTCAAAACGCCTCCTTTAGGAAAAACGTGATGTAGTTTAAAAAAAAAAGATGCATTTATAAAAACACAAATGTGCAAAAACATGAAGAAACATCTTCAGCAACTTGACGAAACGCTGCAATTATGAAACACTGCAAATAAAAAATGCTGCAAGAAGCTCAAAACACAACGGAAACCAGGAGACACTAAAAAGTGACCGGAGCGTTTGTTGACGTTCGTGGATAATAAAGTTGTCCAACTGTCACTGTTGTCCGTAAATAAACTGAAATGTTTTATTTGCTTATTTGAACAATCTGATCACATGATTCCTTCTGATATTTCTGCAGATCTGCTGTTAGCTAGCTAGCTAGCTAACCTTGTCATTTATATATTTCAAAAATACTAACCAAACACTTATGCTGCGTTCACACCGGACACGATGCGAATATTCGCTTCGCTCTAATCGCTCCTATCGCTTCGCTCTAATCGCTCTAAACGCTCGAGTTTCACCGCGGCTGCCAGCTGTGTTTACTCGCATCATTCAACCAAGCTGGCTCGGGAGCTCGGGAGCTACAACTACAACAAAATGAACATATTTTACCGTGATTTAATTGTAATACACGTTTCAAAATGATGCCGAAGTAACAACATACTGATACCGGTTAGTAAAAACCATGAATTAATGCTTTGACAAGTCTGCAGACAGACGGCAGGCGAAAAAACCTTTTAAAATGCTTGTTTTCTGAATGAAGATCGGGTCGACCAGGCTAAGCTAACGTTGTATATGCTCATTCCACACTCATAACAACGGCCTACAGACATAAATAAAGCAGCGACTGTATTCGCCATGACACAGACAGTCTGTGGTTTGTACTTGTTTAACTTTTGTCCAGTTTCTGAACAGATATGAGGAGCTGTGAGCTCTGTGTGCTAACTGCTAACAGCTAACGGCTGATGTTTTCTGGTTGAACGTCAGTGACGACAGGCTGAGATCCTCACCGCTGATTGGCTTCCGCGAGAACGCGTTACGTGAATTTAACGCTCGAGTTGAAAAAATTGAACTCTCGCGTTTGACGCGGCACCGTTCAATCGCCTCAATCGCGTGATTCGCGCCGCGTCCACCGCTTCATGCTCGCCGTCGGAGCGAATTCGCGTCTGTCCGCGTCTCTGCATTGACTTTACATGTAATCGCGCCGCCCCCAAACATCGCATTGCGTCCGGTGTGAACGCAGCATTAGAGACTAACTCTTCCAATAGTGACAGTAAGCCAACTTTATGATGGAAGTGTTTTGGGCTGTTATAGCGCGTTTGCACCAGCATACTGAGTTTCATATACACACTAAACTGACAAATAATAAACATGCATAAATAAACATGCAAAATGCTGGGATGATCTTTTTTATTGTATAGCGAGAGCCAAATATGACAGCTTAAAACCAAAATGCTGCACGACTTGCTGATTTCTAAACAAATTGCTTTGAGTGCACAGTATCAACTAAAGGGGTCTCTGAGTCTCTATAAGCAACAGACTGTTGTTAATGATGAGATATCATGTGTTCTGGCACCATCTTGTGGCAGAAACCCATTACTGCAGCTTTGACCGTTTTTATTTCCTAATCTCAAAACTGCTTTAAAAAATCCATCAGCAGCAGATTGCTTCAGTTAGTATGTTTGGTTCCACACGTCAACATGTAACAACACAGCATTTCACTTTAATTATTAAAAAAAACTATTGTTTTTTTATTTTGTTGCATTCAAATTATTTAAAAAATCTGGAGGACAACAACAATTGTTCCTATTTTATGTGACATCACATGTCTGTTGAATTGTGCTTTTACTAAATGAACCCACCACATAATAATCCAGTAACACTTTGTCTGATCCTCACATTGTAACCTGATTTAATCATAGTTAAAAAAGACGTTCATCTGTTACCTTTTTGAGTCTTCAGTCCAGTCAAATCCAAACGGAGACGAGAGACGTGTCCTGTCTTTGTGTCTGAAGTCTTCAGAGCTGCAGGAGTACAGGTGCAGGTGCTGAGGTGCTGAGGTGCTGAGGTGCTGAGGTGCTGAGGTGAATAATGTACTGAGTCTTCTTTACAGTAGAGTTTTAACATCAATCTGAGGAGGAGTTTAGCACATGCCCTATGTTAATAATTCTCAGAGTGAATCATGTTTTCTTTTGCAGACTTGTTGCAAGACAAGCCTTATCCTGTTCTGGAAGGTTTTTGAAAAACAACTTGTTGCCTCGTAAAGTACGTTCAGAAATACACGTGTTACTTTTTAAATGGCCTACATTTTTATACATCATCAGGTTCCAATGGCAACCCTTTGAGAGGCGGTGGCAGTGAATGAAAAAAAAGTTTAGGAACAATGAGGTGTTTTGGTGTCCAAATCTCTTCAACAGTTACAGTTCTTTTCAATTGATTACACACGTTTTTTGAAAAGAAAAACTCATTTTCTCAAAACACTCAACATAATTCACAAAACCACGCACCCAAACTGCACCTCATGTGTCCTGCAGAATGAAGCACTGCACTCAGAACTACACACACACACACGTTTGAACCAAATGGCACACACCTCACCTCACCCAGAGCCTTTGACCAACCAGTGCTCAATCTAAAGCTCTCTTTCCTTTCATGGGCTTTGTTCTGCATGTAGATAATTCTGCACTACCGAAAGATGTGTAACTAATTGCTGCAACATGCATGCATAGCACATACAGTTACAGTTGTGTGAACACAAAATATGCTCTCTATCTGATACAGTAAATATAGAAGTACAATGTGAGGAAAACTGAGGAAAGAAAAGTGCTCAGGCTGCATTTTACCACCTTTACATTTACTGTAAATGTACATTTTTTTGTGTGAAAGCAAAGGTGCTTTATAAGTAACGCTTTTTTATTATATTATTGTGACAGTTTTATTGAATCTACATTGTGTCCCTGTAGGCTATTTTATGAGCAGCCAATAAATAAATAAAACCCCATCTGTGATGCTAGGATTTATGTTTTTACAGCACTTCCAAAAACTTTAACTTACAATATTTAACTCAGATAGACAAGCCCTGCAACAAAAGGACAGCAAACCCAACAACATCTCCTCTGTTCTTGGCAATTATATTTGCCTTTTTCAAATTAAATGGCACCACACTATTCAGACCTGTTTTGACCACATTAAATATGTTTTTATATCGCTTTAAAAGTGAATGTGTGGCCTATTTTTGGAGAGGACAATGGGTGACATCAATAATGGCATTAACACCTAGAAGCTTTCTAATTTCTCTAATTCCCCTCCTCGACTCCCCTCCTCGACTCCCCTCCTCGACTCCTATCCTCGACTCCCCTCCTCGACTCCTATCCTCGACTCCTATCCTCGTGTCTTAGTCCCGCCCACAGGAGATGCGAGCGGAGGAGTCGAGGAGGGGAACCGAGGAGAGAGGAGGGGAAGCAGCAGGCGTTTACAGAAATGAGAAACCTTCCTTGTAACACCTGCGCCTCCAACCAGGAAGTATCTCAGTATCAGTTTAATGTTTATACAACCTAACAGGTTCCTCTTTATTTATTTTTTGCTAATGATTTACTCCTTTTAAATGTTCTCACTAGAATCTCCCACCATACCTGTTCAGCAGAACCTGTTTACGTAAAGCATCTGGACTGAGTCTTCATTTAAAAGCAGCTAGATAGAAAGTGAATTTACATTTTCGATGCTGAGAGTTAGAAGGCAAGATGTGAATCTATAGCCAGCCATGAAAGTGGTTTCAACCAAAAAGACTTCCCCTAACTTGACTTTCTTAAAACTTTCCCTTTCATCAAAAATGTTGCTACTGGGTTGGTGCTTACAGTACCTAAATGTCCTGACTTGAACATCGCCAAATCAATACTAACCTGAATATGAAAAATAAAAAGTCCCTGGCTCTTTCTCTGTCATGTGAGACGAATGAATAGTTGTTTTGATTGAACTCTGACACCAAGGAAATACTGTGGAGGAACAAAGCCCATTTATTTCCATGTGCCTCACCAGGAAGCTTTTTGTATGTTGGAACTTTTTGAAAACAAATGTCAATATTCCCTAAAGTGTGCCAAGTTTCCTCTTTCACTAATACTTAGACAGGATGGGAGTGGCCTCGGTGGTATCAACACACCTTTATATAAAATATAAACCAAATGGTAACCTCTTCACATAAAAGATAACTGACGGATCAACTGCATCCAAACACTGTTAGTGGGAATATTGACAGGAATGGATGTTTGGCATCTTGACTTCTATATATTTTTTTAATAAAATGCTCAACTAAGATGCTTGTAAAGATGTGAAAAGCTGAGGTTATTTCTAAAGACTGGTGGTATGTTTTTTTCACCTTTATTCTGATCATGTAATAAATTCACTGGCTCTCTTAAACTTTCCATGTGCAGGTTTCGCCCCGTGTTTTTCTTTAATAATGAAATTTGCACTTCTTTCGATGCAAGGCAAGTTTATTTTGCATAGTTGTGTTCCAACAAATTCAAAATGCGAACGGAAAGCATGCAACATACATTCAAAATCACATTGAGGAGTAAAATAAAGGTAATTAAATCCTCTAATTAAGTCAAGTCCACTAACTGAAGGACTTTTAATTTGAAGGAAAGCACAGCGGCTCAGCATATAGTGGCACCAAAAGTTTGAGGAGGGTATTGTCAACACCTGCTAGTTCTCACTCTGGTATTGGGATAGCACCTGGTAGTATGCAAGGACATTCTGGTAATAGTGAGAAATATATACTTGTGTCAGAGTCGGACACAGGATGGAGGAATTTGAAAGAGGAAGAGGAGAAATGAGTCATTGTCGGAGGCCTTGAGGTTTGAGCAGGAGCTGAGGGGAAGGGCGGACGATGAGTGGAGATGAATGCGATAAGCCATTGAAGTCGGAGTACTTGTGGAGTTCGACTGAGAAACACTGGATGTTGGAAGAGATGCATTGGGTGGCTTGAACGGTACCTGTGCTCGTTTGATTTGGAGAAAAGCTGAATGTGGGATTTGAAAGAGTAACGTTGTCGCTGGAAGGAACAACAGTCGAACTGCTCTGAGGCGTTGGAGAAGTTAATGGCTCAGTAGATAGATAGATAGATAAATAGATAGATAGATAGATAGATAGATAGATAGATAGATAGATAGATAGATAGATAGATAGATAGATAGATAGATAGATAGATAGATAGATAGATGATAGTCGATAGCTGGAATGGTAGATGGCTCGCTGGACTCGCTGGCTAGATCGATCGCTCGATCGCTCCTCGCTCGCTCGCTCGATAGCTCGCTCGCTCGATCGCTCGCTCGCGCTCGCTCGCTCGCTCGCTGGCTCGTGGCTCGCTGGCTCGCTGGCTCGCTGGCTCGCTCCGCTCGCTCGCTGGCTCGCTGGCTCGCTGCTCTCGATCGCTCGCTCGCTCGCTCGCTCGCTAGCTCTCTATAGATCGAGAGATAGTCGCTGTCCTTGATCCAATTTGGGAACTTTTTGCCAGGGTAGTCGCAGCTTATGCTACGTTTGTTGATTGATGGGTAGTTGATTGTTGGGTATTGATTGTTGGGTAGATGATTGTTGGGTCGTTGATTGTTGGGTCGTTGATTGTTGGGTATGATTGTTGGGTAGATGATTGTTGTTTGTTTTGTTGGGTAGTTGATTGTTGGGTTGAGGTTAGGCATGAACGGTGGTCGTGGTAGCAGCGATAGTAGTGGTTGGAACAAATGTAATGTCTCCGCCCCCTCCTCCTCCTCCTCCTCCTCCTCCTCCTCCTCCTCTCCTCCTCCTCCGCCTCCTCCTCCACCTCCTCCTTGTGTTGTTGTAGTGGTAGTTGTTGTTGTTGTAGTGGTAGTTGTTGTTGTTGTAGTTTTGGTGGTTGTTGTGGGGACTGTGGTTGTTGTTGTAGTTGTAACAGTGGAAGTAATTGTTGAAGCAGTTGTTTCTGTGGTTGTTGTAGGGACTTTGGTCAACAGATGTTTGTGGTAGTAGGAGTTTCTGTCGTTGTAGGTATAGTGGTGCTCAAGATGGTAACAGCAGTAGTTGAGTAGGGACTGGTTGTCAAAGCAGTGGAGCTAGTTGTTGTGGTTGTAGGGGCAGATGTTGTACTGAGAGGCGTAGATGTGGTAGAATATGGTCTAGATGTAGTGGTGATAGGCATAGATGTGGTAGAAAGAGGGGCAGATGTGGTAGTGAATCGGGCAGATGTAGTAGAAAGTGGAACAGATGAAGAACTCAGTGGGCCAGATGTAGTAGAAAGTGGAACAGATGAAGAACTCAGTGGGCCAGATGTCGTAGAAAGTGGAACAGATGAAGAACTCAGTGGGCCAGATGTAGTAGTTAGATCAGCAAATGTTGTGCTGTAAGGATCAGAGGTGCTAAAAAGTAGGCCAGATGTGGTACTAAGAGGTGCAGATGAGGTATTAAGAGGTCCAGATGCGGTACTAGGGGCCGTAGATTTGGAGCGGCAGAAGTAGTCAGAATGGGTGGTGGGCATTGGCATTGTTTTTTTCCAGCATTTAGTTTTGGGTAAAACTCAGTGACAGTTGTGTGGAGAGGACATTGTGATTGAGGAAACACTTCAAATCCTGTGCTCAGTTCACTATGGAGCTCTGCCAAGGTCTTGGTCTGCAGATATTCTCTACCATCGATGTTTGGGCCCCAGTGGGCACTTGCTAGCCACCTGTTTTCACTGTGACTGTAGCAGCAGAACGCAGACCAGAGCATGGACGGGACATTAACCTTGTTTGAAATTATGTTGTTGCCTGGCTGGGCTCCAATGACCAAAAAGCCTTCTTTGATATTGTTGTTATTGATGCAATATTCATCCAGAACACATTTGATGCAGATCTCCATTTTGTTCCAGCTTCCCTTGTTGAAAAAACCATTCTGTGGAACAATGTTGGTGAGGGTGAAGGTAGAATTCTTATCATCTACTGTAGAGGCGTAAGAGCATGGAAATAAATGCCCTCTGTCGAACCCTCGCTTGGTGTAGTGGTTGATGTAGTCAGAATCCACAGCCTGCTTATTGTAGGTACTTCCATTGACATCCATCATCATGTTCTCATCGTCACGAATGTCCTCAAGCTGTAACCATTAAAAGGCAAAGTTACTGAGGGCAGGGTGGTTGAGTTGAGGATTGGTTCCTCAAAGCAGTGTTTTAAGTTTCTTGGCCCAACAATGTTATAGTATAGTTGTGAATTATTAGATAGTACAACAAAAGCATACCTGGGGTTCTATTTTCCAATCTTTCTTCTCACGAGGTCTTGTGCTGTTTGTCCCGATGTACTTGGAAGCAGAAAACACTGGGATCTTGTTTTTCGTGTCGTAGAGCGTCACATAACGTTTAATGCCACGGAAAGTCTGGCAAATGGGTTTGTATCTGTTCTGGTCCTGGATGTTCCCTCCCTCTAGGATTCCTGGGACATTCGGTGGAGTTTCGTTAAGGAGAAACTCTGCGCATTCTGACATTGAATCCACCACTTTGGATCCAGTGGGAACGATGGATAGGAGGAGGAGAGCAGCGAGGGGCGGGATGCTCCACATCTTCAGTAATGCCATCGCCAAACACTAGGGTCAAAAGACAGAACAAAACGAACGATGAAACGTTACATGACTGTAGAAGTGGACTGCTGAAATTCTACATCTTAAAGAGGCCCTTTCATGCTTTTTAGGGGTTTCTCCTTCCTGTAGATTCAAGGCTTTATTGTCATGTGCACATTAGCCAAAGTGTAGATATGGCAATGAAAAACTGAAGTCATAGGCTCCTCCAACAGAGGATATGTTATACATGAATATATATAGGACATAGATACAAATAAAACAGATAAAACAGTGCAAGAGAATGTTTTGTGATGTGCAAGTAAATAGAAATAGAAATAGTGCAAGAAGAGTCTATATACAAGTAAATGGAATATAATATATTAGATAAATAATGTGCAAGATGCAAACAGATTAATGTTTATGGATGTTCTTATAAAGGTGTTTGTGTTTGTAAATGGTCTCTCAGTTCACAGTCTAATATTCCCAATGGTTACTGATGAAAGACGCAGTGGTTTCCACCTGTTGGGCCAATCTGTTGATTCAGGGGCACATCCTATAAGTAAGCTTTATTACTTGTGAAACAAACAATCTAGCTGTGGTCGGTAAAATAAAGCACTTTTTGAGCATTAAAACATGTCACAGTAGAAGCACAAAATAATAAAATGTACCTGAAAATGTGCATAATATGTCCTCTTAATAATCAACGATGTGCTACGTAGAAGATACAAAACAAACATTAATAATAAATGAATCAGCTCTGAAATGTGAGCTTTAAAGAAATACAGAAGTATGAGTTCAAGTGGTCAAGTTTAAGGGTCAGAGGAACAGTCAACTGGGACATTTTTATGAAAGAGAAATGAAAGTAAATGCTCAGAATTTAGATCCAGTTTTGATTCTGAGAATTGTTTTCAAGACAATTCCCAGTGGGGATAATCTAAAGCAGGAAAACAATTATATCAAGTATTGAAAATAGCATCTGGTATTCAAAACTAAGCAACTACTTCTAATTGATTACCTTAAACTTAAATACAAATGTTCTTCAAATATAAAGCAAACCTTGCCTCTCATGAATATTGGCATCTTCTATATAAAACTCAAAATGTGAAGAGAATATATTAAAATTAGGGCTGTCAAGTTAACGCGTTAATAACGCGTTAACGCAAAAAAAAATTAACGCCACTAATTATTTTAACGCGATTAACGCATGTGTATTTTTTGTCCTCGGCCGCCGTAGTTTCAGAGCGCATCGAGTGTAAAATACCATCTACAAGCTGATGCTGACAGCCCCGCTCCTCCTGCCCGAAGTGTGGCAGACCACACTTCCACGCTCACTGGCAGGCCCGGACTGGCCATCGGGAGGACCGGGAGGGAGTGTGTATGTGTGGCGCGACTCGCGCGAGCGAGGCACACCTTACGTGTTGTTGTTGTTGTTAGCATCTGGTGCTAGCTAGCGCTAACGGATATAAGGAGCTGTTTCAATGACATTTCGCCGACAATTGCGCCGAGCACTTGACTTTATGCAGGTAGCCAGACAGTGGGACATTGTACGAAAAGTCAGCACACTCAGCACGGATAGTACGCGCTACATGATTGCAGCGTCCAGGCAGCTCCCATTCGAGCATATATGCCTTGAGCTGCACATAGCTCCAACGATTCATCAGTGTACACACACACACACACACACACACACACACACACACACACACACACACACACACACACCACACACACACACACACACACACCACACACACACACACACACACCACACCACACACACACACACTGTATTATTGTATGAGAGAGGTTCTAGGTTGAATTGAGGCGAATATTTGTAATGTTCAGAAGGTTGTTGTGTTTAATATTCATGAGAATATTTGTCATTGTTCAAATGATAATAAACAAACATATAAAGCATATTTGTCCACTCATATGTTGATAAGAGTATTAAAAACTTGAAAAATATCCCTCTAAGGTACATTTAGAACAGATAAAAAATGTGCAATTAATTTGCGATTAATCGCGATTAACTATGGACAATCATGCGATTAATCGCGATTAAATATTTTAATCGACTGACAGCCCTAATTAAAATACATAAATAGTATAATAAACAAAGCATAAAAAGGGATTTCAAAATAAAGACAATTCAAAACGCCTCCTTTAGGAAAAACGTGATGTAGTTTAAAAAAAAAAGATGCATTTATAAAAACACAAATGTGCAAAAACATGAAGAAACATCTTCAGCAACTTGACGAAACGCTGCAATTATGAAACACTGCAAATAAAAAATGCTGCAAGAAGCTCAAAACACAACGGAAACCAGGAGACACTAAAAAGTGACCGGAGCGTTTGTTGACGTTCGTGGATAATAAAGTTGTCCAACTGTCACTGTTGTCCGTAAATAAACTGAAATGTTTTATTTGCTTATTTGAACAATCTGATCACATGATTCCTTCTGATATTTCTGCAGATCTGCTGTTAGCTAGCTAGCTAGCTAACCTTGTCATTTATATATTTCAAAAATACTAACCAAACACTTATGCTGCGTTCACACCGGACGCGATGCGAATATTCGCTTCGCTCTAATCGCTCCTATCGCTTCGCTCTAATCGCTCTAAACGCTCGAGTTTCACCGCGGCTGCCAGCTGTGTTTACTCGCATCATTCAACAAGCTGGCTCGGGAGCTCGGGAGCTACAACTACAACAAAATGAACATATTTTACCGTGATTTAATTGTAATACACGTTTCAAAATGATGCCGAAGTAACAACATACTGATACCGGTTAGTAAAAAACCATGAATTAATGCTTTGACAAGTCTGCAGACAGACGGCAGGCGAAAAACCTTTTAAAAATGCTTTGTTTTCTGAATGAAGATCGGGTCGACCAGGCTAAGCTAACGTTGTATATGCTCATTCCACACTCATAACAACGGCCTACAGACATAATAAAGCAGCGACTGTATTCGCCATGGCACAGACAGTCTGTGGTTGTACTTGTTTAACTTTTGTCCAGTTTCTGAACAGATATGAGAAGCTGTGAGCTCTGAGTGCTAACTGCTAACAGCTAACGGCTGATGTTTTCTGGTGAACGTCAGCGACGACAGGCTGAGATCCCTCACCGCTGATTGGCTTCCGCGAGAACGCGTTACGTAATTTAACGCTCGAGGTTGAAAAAATTGAACTTCTCGCGTTTGACGCGGCACCGTTCAATCGCCTCAATCGCGTGATTCGCGCCGCGTCACCGCTTCATGCTCGCCGTCGGAGCGAATTCGCGTCTGTCTCTGCATTGACTTTACATGTAATCGCGCCGCCCCCAAACATCGCATTGCGTCCGGTGTGAACGCAGCATTAGAGACTAACTCTTCCAATAGTGACAGTAAGCCAACTTATGATGGAAGTGTTTTGGGCTGTTATAGCGCGTTTGCACCAGCATACTGAGATTCATATACACACTAAACTGACAAATAATAAACATTGCATAAATAAACATGCAAATGCTGGGATGATCTTTTTTATTGTATAGCGAGAGCCAAATATGACAGCTTAAAACCAAAATGCTGCACGACTTGCTGATTTCTAAACAAATTGCTTTGAGTGCACAGTATCAACTAAAGGGGTCTCTGAGTCTCTATAAGCAACAGACTGTTGTTAATGATGAGATATCATGTGTTCTGGCACCATCTTGCGGCAGAAACCCATTACTGCAGCTTTGACCGTTTTTTATTTCCTAATCTCAAAACTGCTTTAAAAAATCCATCAGCAGCAGTTTGCTTCAGTTAGTATGTTTGGTTCCACACGGTCAACATGTAACAACACAGCATTTAACTTTAATTATTAAAAAAAGACTATTGTTTTTTTATTTTGTTGCATTCAAATTATTTAAAAAATCTGGAGGACAACAACAATTGTTCCTATTTTATGTGACATCACATGTCTGTTGAATTGTGCTTTTACTAAATGAACCCACCACATAATAATCCAGTAACACTTTGTCTGATCCTCACATTGTAACCTGATTTAATCATAGTTTAAAAAAGACGTTCATCTGTTACCTTTTTGAGTCTTCAGTCCAGTCAAATCCAAACGGAGACGAGAGACGTGTCCTGTCTTTGTGTCTGAAGTCTTCAGAGCTGCAGGAGTACAGGTGCAGGTGCTGAGGTGCTGAGGTGAATAATGTACTGAGTCCTCTTTACAGTAGAGTTTTAACATCAATCTGAGGAGGAGTTTAGCACATGCCCTATGTTAATAATTCTCAGAGTGAATCATGTTTTCTTTTGCAGACTTGTTGCAAGACAAGCCTTATCCTGTTCTGGAAGGTTTTTGAAAAACAACTTGTTGCCCTCGTAAAGTACGTTCAGAAATACACGTGTTACTTTTTAAATGGCCTACATTTTATACATCATCAGGTTCCAATGGCAACCCTTTGAGAGGCGGTGGCAGTGAATGAAAAAAAACGTTTAGGAACAATGAGGTGTTTTGGTGTCCAAATCTCTTCAACAGTTACAGTTCTTTTCAATTGATTACACACGTTTTTGAAAAGAAAAACTAATTTCTCAAAACACTCAACATAATTCACAAAACCACGCACCCCAAACTGCACCTCATGTGTCCTGCAGAATGAAGCACTGCACTCAGAACTACACACACACTTTTGAACCAAATGGCACACACCTCACCTCACCCAGAGCCTTTGACCAACCAGTGTTGGTGTGGTGCTCAATCTAAAGCTCTCTTTCCTTTCATGGGCTTTGTTCTGCATGTAGATAATTCTGCACTACCGAAAGATGTGTAACTAATTACTGCAACATGCATGCACAGCACATACAGTTACAGTTGTGTGAACACAAAATATGCTCTCTATCTGATACAGTAAATATAGAAGTACAATGTGAGGAAAACTGAGGAAAGTTAAGTGCTCAGGCTGCATTTTACCACCTTTACATTTACTGTAAATGTACATTTTTTTGTGTGAAAGCAAAGGTGCTTTATAAATAATGCTTTTTTATTATATTATTGTGACAGTTTTATTGAATCTACATTGTGTTCCTTTAGGCTATTTTATGAGCAGCCAATAAATAAATAAAACACCATCTGTAATGCTAGGATTTATGTTTTTACAGCACTTCCAAAAACTTTAACTTACAATATATAACTCAGATAGACAAGCCCTGCAACAAAAGGACAGCAAAACCAACAACATCTCCTCTGTTCTTGTCAATTATATTTGCCTTTTTCAAATTAAATGGCCCCACACTATACAGACCTGTTTTGACCACATTAAATATGTTTTTATATCGCTTTAAAAGTGAATGTGTGGCCTATTTTTGGAGAGGACAATGGGTGACATCAATAATGGCATTAACACCTAGAAGCTTTCTAATTTCTCTAATTCCCCTCCTCGACTCCCCTCCTTGACTCCTATCCTCGACTCCCCTCCTCGACTCCCCTCCTCGACTCCTATCCTCGACTCCCCTCCTCGACTCCTATCCTCGACTCCTATCCTCGTGTCTTAGTCCCGCCCACAGGAGATGCGAGCGGAGGAGTCGAGGAGGGGAACCGAGGAGAGAGGAGGGGAAGCAGCAGGCGTTTACAGAAATGAGAAACCTTCCTTGTAACACCTGCGCCTCCAACCAGGAAGTATCTCAGTATCAGTTTAATGTTTATACAACCTAACAGGTTCCTCTTTATTTATTTTTTGCTAATGATTTACTCCTTTTAAATGTTCTCACTAGAATCTCCCACCATACCTGTTCAGCAGAACCTGTTTACGTAAAGCATCTGGACTGAGTCTTCATTTAAAAGCAGCTAGATAGAAAGTGAATTTACATTTTCGATGCTGAGAGTTAGAAGGCAAGATGTGAATCTATAGCCAGCCATGAAAGTGGTTTCAACCAAAAAGACTTCCCCTAACTTGACTTTCTTAAAACTTTCCCTTTCATCAAAAATGTTGCTACTGGGTTGGTGCTTACAGTACCTAAATGTCCTGACTTGAACATCACCAAATCAATACTAACCTGAATATGAAAAATAAATAGTCCCTGGCTCTTTCTCTGTCATGTGAGACGAATGAATAGTTGTTTTGATTGAACTCTGACACCAAGGAAATACTGTGGAGGAACAAAGCCCATTTATTTCCATGTGCCTCACCAGGAAGCTTTTTGTATGTTGGAACTTTTTGAAAACAAATGTCAATATTCCCTAAAGTGTGCCAAGTTTCCTCTTTCACTAATACTTAGACAGGATGGGAGTGGCCTCGGTGGTATCAACACACCTTTATATAAAATATAAACCAAATGGTAACCTCTTCACATAAAAGATAACTGACGGATCAACTGCATCTAAACACTGTTAGTGGGAATATTGACAGGAATGGATGTTTGGCATCTTGACTTCTATATATTTTTTAATAAAATGCTCAACTAAGATGCTTGTAAAAATGTGAAAAGCTGAGGTTATTCCTAAAGACTGGTGGTCTGTTTTTTTCACCTTTATTCTGATCATGTAATAAATTCACTGGCTCTCTTAAACTTTCCATGTGCAGGTTTCGCCCCGTGTTTTTCTTTAATAATGAAATTTGCACTTCTTTGGATGCAAGGCAAGTTTATTTTGCATAGTTGTGTTCCAACAAATTCAAAATGCGAACGGAAAGCATGCAACATACATTCAAAATCACATTGAGGAGTAAAATAAAGGTAATTAAATCCTCTA
>NW_022987800.1:637262-802841 GCF_902827165.1 Trematomus bernacchii | reverse complement strand
GTTCAAGTAGAAAGTACAGGTATATGGGGTTCAAAATGATACGAAGTAGAAAGTACAGGTATGTTGGTTCAAAATGTAGAGAAGGAGAAAGTACAGGTATTGGGTTCAACATGTAAATGAAGTAGAAAGGTACAGGTATTTGGGTTCAAATGTCAAGAAGTAGAAAAGTACATGTGTATTTGAGGTCAAAATGTAAGAAAGTAAGAAAGTATCAGGTATTTGTGTTCCAACCATGTAAGAAGTAGAAAGTACAGGTATTTGTGTTCACAATGTAGAGAAGTAGAAAGTACAGGTATTGTGTTCAACATGTAAGAAGTAGAAAGTACAGGTATTTGTGTTCAACATGTAAGAAGTAGAAAGTACAGGTATTTGGGTTCAACATGTAAGAAGTAGAAAGTACAGGTATTTGGGTTCAACCATGTAAGAAGTAGAAAGTACAGGTATTTGGGTTCAACATGTAAGAAGTAGAAAGACAGGGTATTTGTGTTTCAACATGTAAGAAGTAGAAAGTACAGGTATTTGAGTTCAACATGTAAGAAGTAGAAAGTACAGGTATTTGGGTTCAACATGTAAGAAGTCAAAGTAAAAAAGTCGTCTCAGAGTAGAACAACAAGTTAAGTACAGTAACAAAGTATTTGTACTCCACTACTTCCCACCTCTGGTAGTATGCAAGGACATTCTAGTAATAGTGAGAAATATATACTTGTGTCAGAGTCGAACACAGGATGGAGGTATTTGAAAGAGGAAGAGGAGGATTGACCATCGTCGGAGGCCTTGAGGTTTGAGGAGGAGCTGAATTATTATTATTATTATTATTATTATTTATTTATTTGACAGGGACAGTGCACATTGATTGACATTTCTGTAAATGCGCCAGAGTTAGCCAACAGGCTATTTTTCATCTGTAGTCCCTGGACAGATGTTGAAAGTCATCCTAAGGGGAAGGCGGATGATGAGTGGAGATGACGCGATAAGCCATTGAAGTCGGAGTACTTGTGGAGTTTGACTGAGAAACACTGGATGTTGGAAGAGATGCATTGGTGGCTTGAACGGTACCTGTGCTCGTTTCATTTGGAGAAAAGCTGAATGTGGGATTTGAAAGAGTAACGTTGTCGCTGGAAGGAACAACAGTCGAACTGCTCTGAGGCGTTGGAGAAGTTAATGGCTCAGTAGTCATTTTTGCAAGGGTAGTAGCAGCTGATGCAAATGTAGGATGAAGTTCAGTTGAGTTTGAAGCGACAGTAATGCCACTAAGTGTGGGGGTGGCAGTTTGAGGCATTGCAGAAACTGTAGAAGTAACTAAAGGAGGATTGGTGGAAGTGCTTTCCTCAAAAACAGCTGTTTGAGTGGTTGCTGTGGCTGCAACGACGGAGGGGGTTGATGTAACAGGTGCAGCAGTTACAGGGGTTGACGTTGTTTGGGGCTTTGTAGTTTCTGGAAGTTTTGCCAGGGTCGGTGCGATGGTAGAAGATTGTTTGTTAGAAGATTGTTTGGTAGAAGATTGTTGGGTAGAGGTTGCAGCTACTCCTACTCCTACTCCTACTCCTACTCCTACTCCTACTCCTACTACTACTCCTACTCCTACTCCTACTCCTACTCCTACTCCTACTCCTACTACTACTCCTACTCCTACTCCTACTCCTACTCCTACTCCTACTCCTACTCCTACTCCTACTCCTACTACTACTCCTACTCCTACTCCTACTCCTACTCCTACTCCATCTCCTACTCCTTCTCCACCTTCTCCTTTTCCGTTTTCTTTGTTCTTTGTGGTTGTGGTTTTTGTAGTGGTAGTAGTTGTTGTAGTTTTGGTGGTTGCTGTGGGGACTGTGGTTGTTGTAGTTGTTGCAGTGGAAGTAGTTGTTGAAGCAGTTGTTCCTGTGGTTGGTGTAGGGACTTTGGTTGTAGCTGGAATTGTAGTTTGGGGTTGAGTTGTTGTAGAAGGAGTTGTGGTTGGTTGAGTTGTTGTGGTAGTTGATGCAACAGATGTTGTGGTAGGAGGGAGAGTGGCTGTAGTAGGAGTTTCTGTCGTTGTAGGTATAGTGGTGCTCAAAATGGTAACAGCAGTAGTTGAGTGGGGACTGGTTGTCATAGTAGTGGAGCTAGTTGTTGTGGTTGTAGGGGCAGATGTTGTACTCAGAGGCGTGGATGTGGCAGAATATGGTCTAGATGTGGTAGTGATAGGAGTAGATGTCGTTGTAACAGGGTCAGATGTGGGACTGATAGGCATAGATGTGGTAGAAAGAGGGGCAGATGTGGAAGTGAAAGAGCTTAATGATGTTGTAGGTGGGGGAGATGTGGTAGAAAGTGGGAAAGATGTGGTATAAAGAGTGCCAGATGTTGTACTGTAAGGGTAAATTGTGGTAGAAAGAGTGCCAGATGTTGTACTGTAAGGGTAAATTGTGGTAGAAAGAGTGCCAGGTGTTGTACTGTAAGGGTCAAATGTGGTAGAAAGAGTGCCAGACGTTGTAGAAAGAGTTCCAGATCTGGTAGAAAGAGTTCCATATGTGGGCCAGATGTAGTAGTGAGATCGGCAGATGTGGTATAAAGAGTGCCAGATGTTGTAGAAGGTGGACCAGATGTTGTACTGTAAAGGTCAGATGTGGTAGTGAAACGGGAAGTTGTAGTAGAAAGTGGAACAGATGAAGAAGTCAGTGGGCCAGATGTAGTAGTTAGATCGGCAGATGTTGTACTGTAAGGGTCAGAGGTGCTAGAAAGTAGGCCAGATGTGGTACTAAGAGGGCCAGATGTGGGACTACATGGAGAAGCAGCATTCAGTTATTATGCTCCAAATATCTGGAACAAACTACCAGAAACCTACTTTTAAATCCAGGCTGAAAACTTTTCTTTTTGACGCTGCTTTTATATATATTCATATCTTAAACTGCACTGTAACTTTTATTCATGTATTTTTTCTTTTAATGTTTATTTTTATTATCTTTGCTTTTGAATGAATATTTTTAAATACCATTTTCTGAATGTCTTTCATTTTTGTAAAGCACTTTGAATTGCCTTGTTGAAAGGTGCTATATAAATAAACTTGCCTTGCCTTGCCTTACTAAGAGGTCAAGTTTTGGAACTAGGGTTGCATTGGCATTCTTTGTTTCCATCATTTAGATCTTGGTAAAACTGAGTGACAGTTGTGTCGAGAGGACATTCTGTTCCAGGAAACACTTCAAATCCTGAGCTCACTTTGCTCAGTTCACTTTGGAGGTCTGCCAAGGTCTTGGTCTGCAGATCTGTTTCACCATCGATGTTTGGGCCCCAGTGGGCACTTGCTAGCCACCTTTTCTCACTCTTACTGTAGCAGCAGAACGCAGACCAGAGCATGGACGGGACATTAACCTTGTTTGAAATTATGTTGTTGCCTGGCTGGGCTCCAATGACCAAAAAGCCTTCTTTGATATCGTTGTTATTGATGCAATATTTGTCCAGAACACATTTGATGCATTTCTCCATTTTGTTCCAGCTTCCCTGGTTGAATTTATCATTCTGTGGAACAACGTTGGTGAGGGTGAAGGTAGACTTCTTATCATCTACTGTAGAGGCGTAAGAGCTTGGAAATAAATGCCCTCTGTCGAACCCTTGGTTGGTGTAGTCAGAATTACCAGCCTGGTTATTGTAGGTATTTCCTTTGCCATCCATCATCATGTTCTCATTGCCCTTAATGTCCTCAAGCTGTAACAATTAAAAGGCAAAGTTACTGAGGGCAGGGTGGTTGAGTTGAGGATTGGTTCCTCAAAGCAGTGTTTACGTTTCTTGGCCCAACAATGTTATAGTATAGTTGTGAATGATTAGATCAGCGGTTCCCAACCTTTTTCAACTCAGGGCCCACTTAAGAATCAAAAAGATGTTCGCGGCCCACATTCAACCATAAACAATACGGAGGCTAAATAAAGTTCTGATTGGTCAATTCAGAACATGTGACACGTTGTTAATCCAGTAGAACAGACCGCTTTCAAGGACTGTAATGACCGTTGCTAAGGAGGATCAAGAAAGAGAAATGAAAAGAGGTTAAAATAAAAATAAATCTTAATAATGAAATGTTTCCACACAAATCATAATGTTTTGAAAATTATTTGCTGGCAAATATTGAATTTACATTTACACCCTTTAATATTTAATTTGGGCTTTTAGATGAAGACACAAGACGCACACAGTTAATAAATATAACTATTCTTCTGGCTAAAATAAAAAGTCAATCAAGGAGTAATCTTAATTTAAAGTGGACCTATCATGCTATATTTGAATAATATAGTGTAGGACCATACGTATATAAGGCATATTTATACTTTTATTTTTTCAAAATACCAAACAGATCATGCATTTTAGCCATGCCTCATTTTGCTCAATTTGACATTTTTTAGCTCTGTATTTGCAAGGGCTGATTCTGTGAGAACAGCACCATCTACTGGCCTGGCATATGTACTACAGCGTCTCCAGCGCTTTCGAACGGCAATGGCCGTGGCTGTCTCCTCCTGATTGGTGGAGTTGGCCCAATAGCCGTAGTGCCACCGTCCTGACGTCAGGACAGTGTTCAAATCTGGATCAGTTTTTATCAGATCCGTTGCAGCCCCTTTTTTAGAGATTTGGGTATGGAGGAAAATAGAGAGGGTTGTGTTTTCTGACACTTGGTGAGTTCCCTGGAACACCGGGGACACATATTCATGTATAAAAGACGTACAAAAGTGCATTTTGCATGATAGGTCCCCTTTAAGGTGTTTGAAGAGTAGATTAAAAATACAATTTCTTTTGGAAAAAATGATTGCCACAAAAAATGAAAGGGTGGCTCAACGCGCCATGACATGGGAAATAATGAGCTCTAACGAAGAGTGGGATCAAAGGAACAATAAATATGCCATGTTGTGTTTTTGGTGGTTTTTGGTTGTCAACCTATTTTTGTTTGTGAAATGTTGAAGTGATCCTACCTATCTTTATTTCTTCTGTTTTTGTTTAGTTGTTGTCTGAGATGGGAATGTCATCTCCTATTATGTTATTGTTATGTCCAGGTTGGGAACCGCTGGATTAGATAGTACAACAAAAACATACCTGGGGTTCTGTTTTCCAACCTTCATTCTTAGGTCTTCCAATGCTGCTTGTCCCGATGTACTTGGAAGCAGAAAACACTGGGATCTTGTTTGTCGTGTCGTAGAGCGTCACATAACGTTTAATGTCAAGGTGAGTCTGGCAAATGGCTTTGTATCTGTTCTGGTCCAGGATGTTCCCTCCCTCTAGGATTCCTGGGACATTTGGTGGAGTTTCGTTAAGGACAAACCCTGCACATTCTGACATTGACTTCACCACTTCGGATCCAGTGGGAACGATGGATAGGAGGAGGAGGAGAGCAGCGAGGGGCGGGATGCTCCACATCTTCAGAAATGCCATCGCCAAACACTAGGGTCAAAAGACAGAACAAAACGAATGATGAAACATGACATGACTGTAGTTTCACAAGTGGACTGTTGCACTTCAACTTCTTAAAGAGGCCCTACAATGATTATTTGCCATACATTCTTTATCAGATTGGTACTGTTTGACTCAATCCAAGTTAGACTTCGACTACAAGCATGGGCGGTGCCAGAGATTTTCTGTTGGGGGTGCTGTGGGGTAGCTTGCCGCTTCATAGAGGTTGCTCAAACATGTAGGGTTTCCCATTAAGGTAGCTACTGTATATGGGCTACAGTGAAATGTTCTACTGCAACACTCCCCACACGCACATACAGGCTACACCCGCGGCTGTTACAATGAAGGCTCGATAATCAGCTCACGGCATATAGGAAGGATAAAGTGCTGTTTTTTATAAGTGGGGGGCGGACCTGCCTCCTAGGGCTGAAGTTAAAGTTAAATTATTGAAGTTAAAAGCATCAATCTGGTGCACTTTGAGAGCAAAATGAAGAGATGGATACATCTCTCAACACCCATATGAAACTGAACTGTAAACAGATTTTCTTTTTCTTTATGGATATTTTACTAATCACTCCCCTTTTAAACTGTATTATTATTTTACTGTCATATAGTAATTCATACCTGTTTTTCATTTATTCTCTTATTGTTTTATAACTATAGTGATCATATGAAGTGTGCCTCGGAAATACTTGTTTACATAAATGGTGATCAAACCGTTTTGAGACCCACTGAGATAACTTAGACTAAAGTTAACTATCTAAACACTGAGAGAGTCCTTTAGCTCAGGGGACCGGCAGATACATAAAAAAAAAAATCGCGGACCGGTTGTCAATTTTAACTGATTTTAATATTTACTCACCACCAGCAGGTAGCAACAGAGGCTAATTGTATGTAACAGCCTGAACAAATACTAGAACAATATGCATCCAAAACATATTAACAAAGTTTAAAAAAGAACCGGTGTTGTTTTTTTGGTTTTTCGGAAAACCAAAAAAACGACGTTATTCAGTTTTTAAACCAAAACGGGAAAACAGATAAATCAACGTTTTGGTTTTGTTTGTATGATTTACGGATAATCCAGTGAATGCTGGGAAAACGAGGAGAAGGCGCATTATGAAGGAGGTGTGTGTGTGTGTGTGTGTGTGTGTGTGTGTGTGTGTGTGTGTGTGTGTGTGTGTGTGTGTGTGTGTGTGTGTGTGTGTGTGTGTGTGTGTGTGTGTGTGTGTGTGTGTGTGTGTGTGTGTGTGACACACTGGCATTTGTTTTCAGAAGATATTATAATAGTGTTGTTCGTTCCGGTGCACTCCGACAGCATTTAGCACTAAATCGAGATTAAGATTAAACTAATTTATTTTGGGAACAGCTGCATATATGGAGTTAGCCATATGTGTGTAAATTACTGTTCATAAACATTTGAAAACAAATGCCGGTGTCGGACAGACACAAACACACCGAACACACAGAGCTGAGCTGAGCAGAACACATACTCACACACATCATGCGCCTTGGTGACTGACTGGACATCTCCTTCATAAAACTAATAAAAGGGGGAGTAATCGGGCAGTTCGATGTGTGTAGATGTGTGTGTGGTTAACACGTAGCAGCCTGCAGTCACTCTTAAGCTGTTCTGATGAAGTTAAACACAGCGAATGCGGTGCGTAAAAAGGCACAGCTCTTTACGCGCTGGTGCTGCACTTCTCAGAGGCGGAGTATACGTCCCGCTGCCTCCTGATGTTGCAGCCATTTCATGAAGTGAAGGAGGTTTTCCTTCTATAAAACAGCTGTGGGCAGCAGATACCGTGAGAGTCCCGGACATGAATTCATAGATCCAGGCAGACTGGTTTACTTTCCTGTTTTGCCAATCCGGTGCTTAAACAAATAGCTCTACACCCCTGGCCGACATGTCCAGACTTAAAATGAAGTCCGAGTTTGAAATATATCTCAAATAATGTATGCACCACCATTTCCCCACATAAACATAACAGTCTGCAATCAAACGGTTGTCTCTTGTGCGCTCCTCTCCCTACTTGGCACACCGGTAACATGCTCGTGCGCACAAGAGGCTGAGACCTTAGGCTGAGCCGCCGAATCCCTCGGAACATCATAAAAGCCATTTTCAACGGTTTTCTGGTGAAAGATGAACTAGCTACTGGATGAAATAATATGACTGGTGGCACAGGTGCGAAAATTAAACACTTTTTGAAAAATATATTATGATAAAATATTTTGATATATTTATAATTCTGCAAATATTACGATAAACTCACAGCTATTTCGCGGCCCGGCAGTAACACCGCCGCGGCCCGGTACCGGTCCGCGGACCGGGGGTTGGGAACCCCTGCTTTAGCTCACTGAGCTGACGTTATTTGACAGGAGAGGACTTTCCTTTTTAGTTGTAGAAACAGCTTCTAAAATCCGTTAGCGCAGCAACAACAATATCTCTCTCTCTCTCTCTCTCTCTCTCTCTCTCTCTCTCTCTCTCTCTCTCTCTCTCTCTCTCTCTCTCTCTCTCTCTCTCTCGTGCACTCGTGCCACACACACGGAGCCGAGCTTGAATGAAACACCCAGAAGTAGGCTACTTGTACTGTACTGTACAGTTGCTAGGCCAATTGTTGGTGTTGCTGTAGCAACTGCAAGCTACCGCCTGGCGCCGCCCCTGACCACAAGTACTATTACATTACATTTCATTTAGCTGACGCTTTTATCCAAAGCGACTTACAATTACCAATTACAGGGACATTCTCCCTGGAGTAACTAAGGGCTAAGTGCCTTACTCAAGGGCACACTAGTGGTACTTTTACCGTGTACTTTTTGAGTAATCCTCTGTCAAAATCCCCTCCTGAGTACAATAATGCATGTTTTCTGCTATCTTTGATGAGAGATAAAATGACAAATTATTGGTTTTGGCTAGACTAGTTTGACTGAAATGTTCAATATAATCTGATGACTAAAGAAATACTAAAATGTCAACAGTTAAGACTAAATAAAGACAAAATGAACACTGGTACTGTCTATAGTAGGTGAGTAGACCAAGCATTTTCCTGAGCTGACCAACTGTCTGTGGTCTGATGTCTTTCAGTTCTCTAACAGCTTCAAAAGCAGCTGGATCAACTCTGCTGCCCTCTGAAGAGACTATCCTGCCTAAATAACGGACCTCCTGCTTAAAAAGATCACACTTACTTGGCTTGAGTTTGATGCCATTCTCTCTGAGGCGCTGCAACACTCTTCAGGTGTCGTTGAAATGACTGTCAAAGTTTTTACTTAAGACTATAGTGTGTCGTCCAGATAGGGAATGCAAATGTTGTACCTGGTGATAAGCTTTCCCTTGGTCTAGGAGCGAGAACCAGGAATTACCATCTAAACTGTCCATGATGTCGTGGACACGAGGGATTGGCTGGTTGTCTGAATGAGTCTACTTGTTCAGGTCTCTGTAGTCTATACACAACCTCAGGGTGCCGTCTTTTTTTCTTACACACACGACAGATGAAGAATATGAAGAGGTTGACTTCCTGACCCAGCCCTGTGCGATTAGATCATGGATGTAGGTCTTCATCTCTTGATACAGTGGTCGTGGCACTGACGTGTATGTGCGTTTGACAGGTTCAGAGTCTTTGAGAGAGATGTTCATTTGCAATCTTTCAATACACCCAATATCATTGTCTGATGTTGAAAAGGAATGACGCTCTTCCCTTAGCATCTGTCTGACTACTTTTCTCTGCTCTTCATTCAGGTGACCTAAATCAACTGGTGGATCCCATTGCTCATGACCATTACATGGGGTTTGAATAGTGGTGTGATTCACTGTGACTGGTGTTGTAATCTTGGCAGTCAAACATCTGGGCAGGTAACACTGTCATAATAGTCTGTACTGAGTCAACTTATGTGTGCCCTGGCAAAACAATGTCATGGTCAGATGGGTTAGAAACATCAATGATGATGACTGGAAAAAACAGTTTCTTGACTTTGGCTAGTGTGTCAAATAACTCAAGTCCATCTGGCCACTGGGGGATGAGATTGGGCTGAAATAACATAGTCATGTCATCTTTAAAGGGCTTGGAAGCTACAAGACCATCAATCTGAATGCTGCTGTGCTTTGGTACTGCAATATTCTCTTTCTTAGTTTGTACTGCATACTCATCTGTCTGCTCTGCGCCAACAGCCTGTATAAAAGCCCCCACCTTGTTTCTTTTGAGACTTGGGAAGGCTTTCTTCACTGTACTGTACTGTTTAGTCTTTCAGTCTTTTCGAGGATGTGCTCAATAACATTGAAACCAATGATGGGACGGGACAGGTTGTATCCCTTCATGCCTTTCACTTTTTTCAAACCATTGCATTTGCTCTTGTGTTCATTCCAATGTTGTTTTTGACATGCTTTTGAACAGTATACAGTGTTTTTACAAGATTAACATTGTTGCAGCTTGTTTGAATCTTCAGTATCACAGTTTTCACATTTCTGAGACTTTTTGCTGTTTATGATTAACACTTGTCTCGCAGGGATAACCATTAACGGTTTAAAGGGGTCTCTCCGGTCGGACTCCTCTGATTTTACATCCAGCTTGAAAGTGTTCCCCATTTCCACATCAGAAACAGTGTGTGCAATGTTCATCTGCTCCTGTCTGCTGGCACACAAAACATCTCCTTGAAGCATAAGAAGAGCGGTTGGTGTACGGATGAGGTGCATACTGGGGCTGTCTTGGCGCAGGTGCTTGGGGCTGGCTGTAGTTGCCATGGTTACCATAATATTGCTGCTGGGAAACAGGTGGCTGGGGTCCCTATCTGGCCTCCTACCTGAGGGTTGGGAATAGAGCTGTGGCTGAAACATAGGTTGCTGCAATGTCTCTTTAATCTGAGCTATCTCTGCACAGAGACCTTTAAGAGAAGCAACACCGGCCTTAAGATCTGATAACTCTGTTAGTAGTTCAGGGGGTACGCTTGCTTTGACCTCCTTCACAGGATACTTTGCAGGTGGCTTATGTTCTGGCTGGACTTCACTAACACTAGCTGGCTGTGGGGCACTAAACCTTTTCTTGTTTTTTCTTTCTGTATCATTAGCACGGGCCATGTTTAGCGTCTCTAGCAAAAGCTCATCTGATGTGTCAGTGTAGCAGAAGGGGCTATGGCTATACATACATATACGATAGGGAGAGTTAGATTTACTGTCAACTTAAATGACCTTTCCCTAGTCCTAAAAATAACTTAAAAGATGCACAATACCTCATTAAACAGCGGGAACAGGTAATGTTTAACGGTATGCTGATTATGTTTACACACAGAGCAAAACACTGCACACAGAAAGAACTTGTACAAAATAATGTAAAGAGCAGAAAATCAACAAGAGATATTTTAACCTTTAAGATCACAGAAGGCACAATGCTCACTCGACAAAAGTCCAGCTTTAGGCACAAGCTATAAAGAGCGGAAGAGAGCATCAAACACCAAGATCAGAGTTCAAATGGACCTTTCTGCGTAGTTCCTGCTGAAGGCGCATGATAAAGCTATTGGAGATATCCAGATTGCTTCAAATTAACTCATTTTTTATAAAAACTTTCCACATCAGGGTCAAAGTTAAATTAAAGTTGTTCTATTTACAGGATTTCCTGAGGGTGGGTCTGCTTTCTTTCACAACAAAAAAGCCTCCCTTCTGCAGCAGTGTGTCTATCTGTAGGCTCATTTCTGTAGTGTGTATTACCATTTAAATCTACCAATGTACACTAGACATGAGCTTCAGGGCAAATGAATAATAAATAAGTATTCAACTGTCTCCTTTTCACATACAGGAAGAAAGTAAATGTTTTTTTCTAGCAGAGAATACTTATCAATTAAATGATAACTGATTTATACTCAAGTATTAAATTAGATCATATTCGGTACTTCTGGTTTTCGAAAATGTTTGACACCCAAATAAACTGAAAATCCTATAAACAGGATCCCCAAAAGGCAGCTGAAAACCACGACTGGGATCAGTTTGCTGCGACTGGACACACCTGATAAAAAGATAAGGTTTATTAAGAGCTTGGCTAAAGAGAAGCAGGAAGTCACATTGTATGCCACCACGTATTCTTCCATACTCCTATATTTGCAAATGTAAATGACCCTTATCTTGGTCTTAAGCAAATCTGCCTCTATTCAAAACATGGTCAAACACAGAGGTGCTGCAAAACTAAAGTTCAAGTAGGATGTCCCATCTGTTACTATCTGCCCTATTCCTAATGTGAAAAGGACATTCTAATATCAAAATATGCATTAATTCTTAGGTTTGATGGCTCCAAAAAACTACTTTCTGCCACCTTTATTGGCCGTTTCTTCCTTACAGTGGCGGCTCCAGAGTATTTGTGTTGGGTAATCTATGGTAGGGCTAACCCATACAGTGGTGGTGCTCAAGTCAGTATTTGCAATGTAATTACATACACGCTATATCGCCCCCCTTGACAGTGAAACGCCACGCGTGAGGTTTCGATTATTTCCCTGTCTCAATCCAAATTGAACTGTATGAAATAAAAAGGCACATTTGTCTTGTAGCAAATAAAAAGGGCGACCTGGAGCCAATCCTGCAATTTCCCCACAGGTGAAAGAGTTGACATGCTGAAAACCCAACCCCTTTTTTGAAATACTAACATAAAATACACATTCTGGTATTCTCTTGAGAAGAAAAATAAATAAATCTATTACTATACGACATATTTAAAAAAATGAATGCCATTTTTGTTTTTTGATACTTTGTTCTGAAAGCTGAACCTGCTGCTCCTCACAGAGAGAAGAGGGAAGAGGCTGTGTGAATTACTTTACATTGAGGGGCTAAGCCATTTCTTGGTATGGCTGTAGCCTGCCCCAGCCATACCCTGGCGCCGCCACTGCACACACACACACACACACACACACACACACACACACACACACACACACACACACACACACACACACACACACACACACACACACACACACACACACACACACACACACACACACACTCGTTCTAAAAGATCTTTGAAGGAATCAACTGCAGAGCGTCAATTTTTTTGCATTAGTGTCACTTGTCCTATTAAATATGCGCCTTTTCTTATCTACAAGGAGCCCAATTAAGATGGTCCGGTAGGCACATTTAATTTTTATTTTGTTTAATATCAGAGGGGTAAGAAGTACTCAGAACTTGTACTTGAGTAAAAGTAGACAACAACAACACTGTGCACTATCTTCACCGAGTGTATGTGCATTTATTATTCAGACTTTACAAGACTAATGTCTGTGTGAATTTTTGTTAATGAGTACCGTTAACTTCAGCATTTTATTTTTCCTTTTGTCAGGTCTTGTCTTTTAACTGCAAACCATACCTGCTATGGATACAAATATAAACCTGAATCTGAAATCACTTTTAAAAACTTCTCATCATTTATTTTCTGTGATTTTTGGTTAGTTTTATTTTCTGTTAGTTTTAAATGTGTCCTGTTTGTGTGTGAAAGCTAAGGTGCTTTATAAGTAACGCTTTTTTATTATATTATTGTGACAGTTTTATTGAATCTACATTGTGTTCCTGTTTTATGAGCAGTATAGCCAATACAAAAATAAAACACCATCTGTGATGCTAGGATTTATGTTTTTACAGCACTTCCAAAAACTTTAACTTACAATATATAACTCAGATAGACAAGCCCTGCAACAAAAGGACAGCAAAACCAACAACCTCTCCTCTGTTATTGGCAATTATATTTGCCTTTTTCAAATTAAATGGCACCACACTATACAGACCTGTTTTGACCACATTAAATATGTTTTTATATCGCTTTAAATGTGATTGTGTGGTCTATTGTTGGAGAGGACAATGGGTGACATCAATAATGGCATTAACACCTAGAAGCTTTCTAATTTCTCTAATTCCCCTCCTCGACTCCTATCCTCGACTCCCCTCCTCGACTCCCCTCCTCGACTCCCCTCCTCGACTCCCATCCTCGACTCCTATCCTCGTGTCTTAGTCCCGCCCACAGGAGATGCGAGCGGAGGAGTCGAGGAGGGGAACCGAGGAGAGAGGAGGGGAAGCAGCAGGCGTTTACAGAAATGAGAAACCTTCCTTGTAACACCTGCGCCTCCAACCAGGAAGTATCTCAGTATCAGTTTAATGTTTATACAACCTAACAGGTTCCTCTTTATTTATTTTTTGCTAATGATTTACTCCTTTTACATTTTCTCACTATAATCTCCCACCATACCTGTTCAGCAGAACCTGTTTATGTAAAGCATCTGGACTGAGTGTTCATTTAAAAGCAGCTAGATTGAAAGTGAATTTACATTTTCTATACTGAGAGTTAGAAGGCAAGATGTGAATCTATAACCAGCCATGAAAGTGGTTTCAACCAAAAAAATTTACAGGAAATGATGTTTGGCATTGTTACGGCTGCTGTTTCTGTCTGCCCGTTAACCTGTCTGAGATTGTTTGCAGCTGTGTGTAATATGTAAATGAGCTGTGTGGTTGCCCCAATGTCGTTGGCTGTCATCTCCTGGTCCTCCTCCGAAGACGCTGATTGGAGCACGCCGGGCCCGACGCTCTCCAATCCCCGTGCAATCCCAGAGCACACCTTCCGGAGATTACTACAAAGCCTGGGGACAATTACGGTGCGTCTACACAGCAGCGTTAAAAAAATCTTGAAACGCTTCTGCCCCATTCACTTTGAATGGGGTGACGTCACTTTCCCTCACTTTTCGCCGAAATGCATTGTGGGCAGGCGAGCGGAGATTTTCAGGATTTTCAGCATTCAAAGTTGAACAATGTTCAACTTTTGAGGCTGAGGTGGAAGCGTCAGCCAATCAAATCCCGTGTACGCAAATCTGACAGTTCAAGCTCTAGCCAATCAAACGGCGTGTATGCTGGGAGAGACATACCGCAGGTCATTTCCTCATATTCCAAAAAATGGAGGAGAAATTAGCGGTAGCGAATCACCCGGTGCTTTATGACCAGACCTACCGGGATATAAACCGGAGGAGCCAGGCATGGAGGGAGGTGGCAGAGACAGTGGTATGTTTTCGCCTGTTTTGGGGAGTTTATATCCAGTTTACTTCGGGCTTTTTGGCTTCGTATTAGTGATGGGAATTCCGGCTCTTCTTGGTGAGCCGGATCATTTGGCTCGGCTCACCAAGAAGAGCCGGCTCTTTCGGCTCCCAAACGGCTCTTCAGTTTACCACATATTATACCTTTTATAATTCAATCAAATGTAGCCCTGTTTTGACTAATGATTTAAATTATTCAATACATCCTTTGTACTGAAGTATTCAAAAGTAAAAATTACATGTTTAATATCAATTATTTGCTGTGGCCAATTGTTTTCATTGCATTTACAGACCCTTGTATCTCTCTGATACCACCCAATGAATGCACAGACTTGTTTGTAGAACCACGCTACACAAAGCAGATAGCAACACAAAAACTTAAGCATAGACATTTAAAAAAAGGGGCTACTGTATCGACATTTTAAAATTATATTTAAAGAAAGGGCCCTGACAAAACAGCAGGGCTCTATTTCAGTATTAACTATAGAAAAAAAGACAGCAACAGCTGACATCAAATCTTTGCTGAGCCCAAGGATAATCATAAATAAATAACATAGTGAAAATAAATATATTGCAATGCTCAGTACAGCAGCATCCAACCGTCTCTAATCATAAAAAAACATAATAAAAATAAATGTATTGCAATGCTCAAAACAGCAGCATCCAACAGTCTCTAACCCTTGGATATTACATGTCACTGCATGCATGCACGGAGCAGCTGTAGCGCGGAGATCATCATATCATTCTGTCTTGTATTACTTAAAAAAAAAAAAAAAAAAAAAAAAAAACGGTTCGTTCGCGGGCGCGAGCCGGCTCCCGTCGTTCACTTAAAAGAGCCGGCTCTTTGAGCCGGCTCGTTCGCGACCGACACATCACTACTTCGTATGTCGCGGGCGGGAGATTCATGTGATTGGTTGTTCGCAAAAAATCCCCAAGCTTCAGATACGCCCACCTCCAAGATTTTTTTAACGCTGCTGTGTAGACGTACCGTTATCACTCGGTAGGCTCTGCTGCGATCAGACGCCTCACACATTTTGCTCCTGTGTCGTGGACACTTCAGTCTTGAGCTATAGACTGTGTTTGACTATTGTGATCCGTGTTTAGTGTTGTGTGTTTAGCGTGTTTATATGTGTGCTTAGAGTAGCGTGTTGATTTATGTGTTTAGAGTAGCGTGTGTTTAGTTTATCTAGTTAGCTGCGTTTTCCTGCAGCCTCCTTCCAATAAAGTTAATTGGAAGAGATATCAGGTGTGTTAATTAGGCTCATTTTCAAGAGTCCTCCTCCTGTTACCAGCAGTAGAACTGCGCCCTTTTGGCTTCTTTGTTTGGCTTAGGCTTATTTTGACCTCATTTTGTTGTGCACCCTTTGTTGTTGCTCATTAAATCCTATTATAATTACTTACCAAATCCATCTGGTGTATGTTATCTTACTCATCCCTAGTGGGTTCGTAACAGGCATCTTGACTTCTATATATTTTTTAATAAAATGCTCAACTAAGATGCTTGTAAAGATGTGAAAAGCTGAGGTTATTTCTAAAGACTGGTGGTATGTTTTTTTTCACCTTTATTCTGATCATGTAATAAATTCACTGGCTCTCTTAAACTTTCCATGTGCAGGTTTCGCCCCGTGTTTTTCTTTAATAATGAAATTTGCACTTCTTTGGATGCAAGGCAAGTTTATTTTGCATAGTTGTGTTCCAACAAATTCAAAATGCGAACGGAAAGCATGCAACATACATTCAAAATCACATTGAGGAGTAAAATAAAGGTAATTAAATCCTCTAATTAAGTCAAGTCCACTAACTGAAGGACTTTTAATTTGAAGGAAAGCACAGCGGCTCAGCATATAGTGGCACCAAATGTTTGAGGAGGGTATTGTCAACACCTGCTAGTTCTCACTCTGGTATTGGGATAGCACCTGGTAGTATGCAAGGACATTCTGGTAATAGTGAGAAATATATACTTGTGTCAGAGTCGGACACAGGATGGAGGAATTTGAAAGAGGAAGAGGAGGATTGATCATCGTCGGAGGCCTTGAAGTTTGAGCAGGGGCTGAAGGGGAAGGCGGACGATGAGTGGAGATGACGCGATAAGCCATTGAAGTCGGAGTACTTGTGGAGTTTGACTGAGAAACACTGGATATTGGAAGAGATGCATTGGTGGCTTGAACGGTACCTGTGCTCGTTTGATTTGGAGAAAAGCTGAATGTGGGATTTGAAAGAGTAACGTTGTCGCTGGAAGGAACAACAGTCGAACTGCTCTGAGGGGTTGGAGAAGTTAATGGCTCAGTAGATAGATAGATAGATAGATAGATAGATAGATGGATAGATAGATAGATAGATAGTTGGATAGATAAGTACTGTATTGATCCCAATTTGGGTAGATGATTGTTGGGTAGAGGTTAAGGCATGAACGGTGGTCGTGGTAGTAGCGATAGTAGTGGTTGGAACAAATGTAATGTCTCCGCCCCCTCCTCCTCCTCCTCCTTCTCCTCCTTGTGTTGTTGTAGTGGTAGTTGTTGTTGTTGTAGTTTTGGTGGTTGTTGTGGGGACTGTGGTTGTTGTTGTAGTTGTAGCAGTGGAAGTAGTTGTTGAAGCAGTTGTTTCTGTGGTTGTTGTAGGGACTTTGGTCAACAGATGTTGTGGTAGGAGGGAGAGTGGCTGTAGGAGGAGTTTCTGTCGTTGTAGGTATAGTGGTGCTCAAGATGGTAACAGCAGTAGTTGAGTAGGGACTGGTTGTCAAAGCAGTGGAGCTAGTTGTTGTGGTTGTAGGGGCAGATGTTGTACTGAGAGGCGTAGATGTGGTAGAATATGGTCTAGATGTAGTGGTGATAGGCATAGATGTGGTAGAAAGAGGGGCAGACAGAGTTGGGTGTAAAGTAACAAAGTAACGCGTTACTGTAATAATATTACTTTTGTCGGTAACAGAGTAGTGTAACGTGTTACTTTTATAATTCAGTAATCACACTACAGTTACTAACATTGCCCCGACACGCGTTACTTCGTTACTTTTATAAAATCAGTCATAATCACACTGACAGACAAGAGGGGTTTCCGCCGCAGGTTTATATGTACGTAATCTGCGCGACTTGCGCGTCCACATCTCCACGTGCAGTGCTGCATAAACATGGCTGAGTCAGCGATAACTTTCGAGGGGTGGAGGTATGCCCATTATTTTGAGTTCGTCCGAAGAATAGACAGGAATGTGACGGTGAGGTGCAAACTGTGTCCAGGCCAGAAGCTGTTATCCACTGCTGCAAACACCACGTCAAACCTCAACAAACACCTGCAAAGAACACATGCTAAGGTGAAGCTAATAGCTAAGGACCCCCGAACCCAGAGTGAGGATGTTGTGAGTGCGCCGCCGCCGACCGAAGCAGCACAAATTAGAATTTGGAGGACCGGTAACCAAAGCAGAGATGGACAGGCTTGTAGCATCCTTCATAGTAGAGGTAATGTTGCCCATTTGCACAGTGGAATCACCATCGCATCGTTCAGAGATATACTGCGCAAAATACAGATAGCAGGAGACAGAGGACAGCCATAGTCAGAGCTATCTGACTATCTGACTTGTTATGCGACAATGGAAACTGAACTAAAGAGAACATTTGAAACTTTAGCAGTCTGCGTGATCTGCCTGTAGGGAGGGGCGGGCCGGCCCTGCGAGTAAAGTAACGAGTAAAGTAACGAGTTACTTTATGTAGAGAGTAACGAAGTAGTGTAATATATTACTTTTTTTTAAGTAATATGTAATATGTAATATATTACTTTTTTTTAGTAACGACCCCATCTCTGGGGGCAGATGTGGTAGTAAGATCGGCAGATGTGGTATAAAGAGTGCCAGATGTTGTAGAAAGAGTTCCAGATGTTGTAGAAAGAGTTCCAGATGTGCTAGAAAGTGGGTCAGATGTTGTACTGTAAAGGTCAGATGTGGTAGTGAATCGGGCAGATGTCGTAGAAAGTGGAACAGATGAAGAACTCAGTGGGCCAGATGTAGTAGTTAGATCAGCAAATGTTGTGCTGTAAGGATCAGAGGTGCTAGAAAGTAGGCCAGATGAGGTATTAAGAGGTCCAGATGCGGTACTAGGGGCCGTAGATTTGGAGCGGCAGAAGTAGTCAGAATGGGTGGTGGGCATTGGCATTGTTTGTTTCCAGCATTTAGTTTTGGGTAAAACTCAGTGACAGTTGTGTGGAGAGGACATTGTGATTCCAGGAAACACTTCAAATGCTGAGCTCACTGTGCTCAGTTCACTATGGAGCTCTGCCAAGGTCTTGATCTGCAGATATTTGTCTGTTTTATTAATGTTTGGGCCCCAGTGGGCACTTGCTAGCCACCTGTTTTCACTGTGACTGTAGCAGCAGAACGCAGACCAGAGCATGGACGGGACATTAACCTTGTTTGAAATGATGTTGTTGCCTGGCTGGGCTCCAATGACCAAAAATCCTTCTTTGATTTTGTTGTTATTGATGCAATATTCGTCCAGAACACATTTGATGCAGATCTCCATTTTGTTCCAGCTTCCCTTGTTGAAAAAACCATTCTGTGGAACAATGTTGGTGAGGGTGAAGGTAGACTTCTTATCATCTGCTGTAGAGGCGTAAGAGCATGGAAATAAATGCCCTCTGTCGAACCCTCGCTTGGTGTAGTGGTTGGTGTAGTCAGAATTCCCAGCCTGCTTATTGTAGGTCTTTCCTTTGCCATCCTTCCTCATGTTCTCATTGCCATGAATGTCCTCAAGCTGTAACCATTAAAAGGCAAAGTTACTGAGGGCAGGGTGGTTGAGTTGAGGATTGGTTCCTCAAAGCAGTGTTTAAGTTTCTTGGCCTAACAATGTTATAGTATAGTTGTGAATGATTAGATAGTACAACAAAAGCATACCTGGGGTTCTATTTTCCAAATGTTCTTAGGTCTTGTGCTGTTTGTTCCGATGTACTTGGAAGCAGAAAACACTGGGATCTTGTTTTTCGTGTCGTAGAGCGTCACATAACGTTTAATGCCGTGGAAAGTCTGGCAAATGGGTTTGTATCTGTTCTGGTCCAGGATGTTCCCTCCCTCTAGGATTCCTGGGACATTCGGTGGAGTTTCGTTAAGGAGAAACTCTGCACATTCTGACATTGAATCCACCACTTTGGATCCAGTGGGAACGATGGATAGGAGGAGGAGAGCAGCGAGGGGCGGGATGCTCCACATCTTCAGTAATGCCATCGCCAAACACTAGGGTCAAAAGACAGAACAAAACGAACGATGAAACATTACATGACTGTCGAAGTGGACTGCTGAAATTCTACTTCTTAAAGAGGCCCTTTCATGCTTTTTAGGGGTTTCTCCTTCCTGTAGATTCAAGATTCAAGGCTTTATTGTCATGTGCACATTAGCCAAAGTGTAGATATGGCAATGAAAAACGTAGGTCACAGGGTCCTCCAACAGTGCAACATGAATATATATATATATATATATATATATATATGACATAGAACAATTAAAACAGAGCATGTTTTTTGATGTGCAAGTAAATAGAAATAGAAATAGTGCAAGAAGAGTCTATATACAAGTAAATGGAATATGATATATTAGATAAATAATTTGCAAGATGCAAACAGATTAATGTTTATGGATGTTCTTATAAAGGTGTTTGTGCTTATAAATGGTCTCTCAGTTCACAGTCTAATATTCCCAATGGTTACTGATGAAAGACGCAGTGGTTTCCACCTGTTGGGCCAATCTGTTGATTCAGGGGCACATCCTATAAGTAAGCTTTATTACTTGTGAAACAAACAATCTAGCTGTGGTCAGGGCCGGTTTTTGGCAAAAGCGACATAGGCGGTCGCCTAGGGCGCCAGATCTGGGAGGGCGCTTCGCCAGTAGTTCTGGGAGGGAAAAAAACATTTTTGACCGTTGGTGCTCATCCTAATTTGCGGCCTTGATGTAACAACATTAAAGGTAGGGTAGGTAAGTTTGAGAAACCGGCTCGAGATAAACTTTTTGTTATATTCCATGGAATGCTCTTAACATCCCGATAGCAATGAATATCTTAAGTGCTTTGACAAAAAATCCATAAAAAAATGTCATCTGTGGAAGCCGTAATACTGTAAAAAGCACGACCAATCATTTTAGCCGGCCCGGCTAAAATAACTGGATGGCCTACCTGCCTGTCAGCCTTCCATCTGTGCACAAACTTATCTCGTGCCCTCATTGGTCATGTGCGCGTTCGTGTGTGTTGGAGGAGGGGCTCTGAAAGGAAGTGGCAGATTTTCTCCGGTTGTGTATTTTCAAATTCTAGCGATCTCGAGCCGATTTCTCAAACTTACCTACCCTACCTTTAACTAGGTAAAATAAGATATGAATGAACAACAAAAATAAAATACGTTACATTCATTTGTTGGCTATGGTAGGTTATTGGTTATGTTCACATACTTATTTGGTTATTAAAATGTAAACCGATCTTTTTCATATGGGTGTTTAGAGTTGTACCCCCTAGATCTAGTCTCTAGTAATTCTGCTCAAAGTGCACCAGATTGAAGCATTTTATTTAAAAATGTTAAAAATATCTTTCCGGGGGGGCAGACCCCTGGACCCCCCTAGAGCAGGGGTGCCCAATACGTCGATCGCGAAGATAGTGTGGGTAGATCGCATTGCATTGAAAAAAAAAAAATGAAAAAAATATATATACCGTAATTTTCGGACTATAAGCCGCGACTTTTTTCCCATTTTTCGACCCTGCGGCTTATATAACGGTGCGGCTAATCTATGGATTTTTACAGCTCCGACGACTTGCTCTGAAAACACGGAGGAGCAAAACAACAAACCAGTGAAACAAAGCGTATATTAAAGCCCGGGAAATATACCCGTTTTGACGCTGTTTCAGGAGCGCCTCTAACATTGTTTTGAAGGCCTGTTGCTAGCGGGGGATGCTAGAGGGGGATGCTAGCGGGGGATCCTCGGGCTAGCCCTGTAGACACCGGGCCGAGAGAGCGCAAGGGACCGGGACAGGAGCTCCGCGGGATAACGACCAGGTTTGACTGACCCTGCCAGTCCTATCTTATAACACAAAGAAGACGTAACCTCTCCTAAGTTTGAAAGTTGAAAAGTTTGTGTGTCTGAAACGCTATGTGATACAGTACAGTTTACACAGCACAGTACATGTTCTGTAGCTACTATTGCACTAAATGGTAACACTTGAATACGTTATGCAAATATGCAACTTGTTTGTTGAAATGTTAATAAATGGGAGCTTCCTCAAACAGCCATCTCTTTCCCGACAATCCCCTCTGTGCACGAACCCTTAGATATGGTAATTAAACATTAAAACACCTGCGGCTTATAGTCCAGTGCGGCTTATATATGTACACATCATTCAATTTAGCTGCTGCGGCTTATATTCAGGTGCGCTTTATAGTGCGAAAATTACGGTACATATATATATATTTTATTTTTTATTTTTCATTTTTTTAAAGTTAGCCTATCATCCATCCTTACTATGGCATTTGCCACTTGATTGACGTACAGGTAAGCCAGTCTGAGTTGCATTGTGCCATACGGGTTCATGCAGTTATGAACCCATCTGAAGCGCAAATGCCACAGTTTATCCGCCGTTTAGTCCACTAGCACCCCCCCCCTCCGCTCGCGACACAGATTGGGCAGGGCCCTGTAGGTAGATCTTATGGGCTTGGTCATTTTAAAAGTAGCTCCCAAGCTGAAAAAGTGTGGGCACCCCTGCCCTAAGAGGATGTGACGTCCACCCCCGAATTAGAACATGTTCATACGTTTCAGTTTTTGTAGTGTTTTGGTCTTTTGTAGAGATATTTCATTTATTCTTTATATATTCTATTGTGTATTGCTTGGAGGGGGAGGGGCACCAAATCATAATCTCGCCTAGGGCACCAAAATGTCTAGAACCGGCCCTGGCTGTGGTCGGTAAAATAAAGCACTTTTGAGCATTAAAACATGTCACAGTAGAAGCACAAAATAATCAAATGTACCTGAAGATTAGCATAATATGTCCTCTTTAAGATAATCAACGATGTGCTACGTAGAAGATACAAACCAAACATTAATAATAAATGAATCAGCTCTGAAAGGTGAGCTTTAAAGAAATACAGAAGTATGACTTCAAGTGGTCAAGTTTAAGGGTAAGAGGAACAGTCAACTGGGACATTTTTATGAAAGAGAAATGAAAGTAAATGCTCAGAATTTAGATCCAGTTTTGATTCTGAGAATTGTTTTCAAGACAATTCCCAGTGGGGATAATCTAAAGCAGGAAAACAATTATATCAAGTATTGAAAATAGCATCTGGTAATCAAAACTAAGCAACTACTTCTTTACCTTAAACTTAAATACAAATGTTCAAAACAATATAAAACAAACCTTGCCTCATATTGGCATTTTCTATTTAAATATATATAAGTACATAAATAGAATAATAAAACAAAGCATAAAAAGGGATTTTAAAAAAAAGGAAATTCTTACCCGACGCTGGATTCATGGGATTAAGCGCGATTGGTCCTTCTGTTCACACAGCAGTAGAAACAAGACTGTTCCTCAAATGTGAACTGAGTGTAAGGAAGAAGTCTGATTTATGTTTCTGCTGTACATGAAAGTGGGTGGACTCTTAGATGTAATCTGAATCTTTCCTTTTTGTATTCAGGAAATGACGGCCCAAAACACCTCCTTTAGGAAAAACGTGATGTAGTTTAAAAAAGAGATGCAATTATAAAAACACAAATGTGCAAAAACATGAAGAAACATCTTCAGCAACTTGACAAAACGCTGCAATTATGAAACACTGCAAATAAAAAATGCTGCAAGAAGCTCAAAACACAACGGAAACCAGGAGACACTAAAAAGTGACCGGAGCGTTTGTTGACGTTCGTGGATAATAAAGTTGTCCAACTGTCACTGTTGTCGGTGAATAAACTGAAATGTTTTATTTGCTTATTTGAACAATCTGATCACATGATTCCTTCTGATATTTCTGCAGATCTGCTGTTAGCTAGCTAGCTAACCTAGTAATTAAAAATAATACTAACCAAACAGTTACAGACTAACTCTTCCAGCAGTGACAGTAAGCCAACTTTATGATGGAAGTGTTTTGGGCTGCAGTAGCGCGTTTGCACCAGTCGGCCACCATATGATACGGAGGTTGGGAGCTTCATATACACACATTTAAACTGACATTAAGGGCACTTTTTAAGATAATCAAAGACGTGCTACTTGACAAAAACACAGAGATTAAAGCATTTGGGGTGTTTGCATGATATGCATGATTGCTGGATATATCATAAAACAGATTAATCAGCTTTAAAAGGTTTGTTTGAAAGAAATATAGAAGGAAGGGTCCACAGTTCTGAAGAACATGTACTAAGTTATTACAATACATGTCAAACTCTTTTCCTTTTGGTCATTACAGCTTAGTTATAAGTATATACTGTATTTTTGCATTTATGTTTGCACATATATCGCACTCATGATTGGGGTTTGACGTGATGAAAAACGAATCTCCAAATTTAGTTTAAAGACACTGATTCACTAAAACCAAAAGCAGTTAAATAACTATGCATCATGTTGGGAGGATTTTTATTTATTCTTTAGCGAGAGTCAAATATAACTCTGAATATGTGAAATCCAGCTTTCACAAAAACCTCAAGCTGACCAGTTCTTAAGGACTCTTAATACTTCTCAGAAAAACCCATGGAAAGGGGAAGATTGCACCGGGTCACATGTAAGGTTAACTTGCGTGCGTGCGTGCGTGCGTGCGTGCGTGCGTGCGGTCGATAACTAAACCTGTCTTCTCAAAATTAGACTTTTATATAGTAAGCATGTTGTTTTCCTAATATCATTATATTGGGAAATGTTAATGCAGTTTGATTTTCCAACACCTTAATGAGTGCCTTGTTTAAGATTTTATAGGCTTTAATTATTTCCAATTCTGGTTTTTAAATGAGAGTTTGAAGTCTGGTCTCATGGTTTGGATGAAAGTGCCCACTAGGTGTCATGAGATACTAACCTATGATGGTTGAATTTCTGTTGAAGTTGAAAAACACGTCAGATTTTTGCCAATACTAGGTTTCATAAACGTGCTAATATATAGATTTTTCTACTTTTATATTTCTTGGTTTTGCATTACCTTTTATTATTTTTATTTCTAGTAACACATCAAAATTCAATTTATATGAAAAACGTACTTGGCTATAAATCTTGATTCTGATTTTAACATAAGTGTACACATCTTAAATGGAAGCTATATACATTTTATATTGCATTGTATGTTGCAAGGATCCCAAGATTAATTAAACCATTTTATGCCATAGCTGTTTTAAAATGTTGTGTTGTCTTATTGTGCCCCCTGGTGCCCAAATTTGAAATAAGTCTTGAGGGAAGTGTGTGCTTAGAAAGTCATTTTCATATAAGTTATTTAGTGTCTTTTATCTGCTAATAGCAGGAAGTCATTGTTCTGCACGTATGTACCAAGTCAAAGACAGGCAAGTCTCAAATCCTAAAGTGTTTTGAACGTTTTTCAGATTTTTGACTGCGTTTTCCAGCTGATTCAAAACACATTAAGCATTAAGCACATACATGAACACATCATCCTTAGATACATGGAGATTCATGGTTTTAAATACCTGAAAACAATCAAAATACAGAACTTATTTTGGTGAAAATTATCATTTTATTGTGTACTTGCACTCACTGTTTTTATTATCCAGGGGACATCTTGCCATTTGCTTACAACCCTCTACTTTATGCATCCAAGAATATCATTTAGTACCTCACTAATTCAAGATTTTGAAATAAACAAACAACATTAAACAAGACAATACAGCTAATTCTTTACAACACATACACACCCCTCATCAGCTTTTGGCTATGTGGTAAAGCAATCAGAAATATTAAATAGTCTGAATAGAAGATTGAATTCATGATCACGATCTATCAATAAATAAACGAGACATATTTGTCTTGTCCCGACGTATTGCACTACCCAAAGTCTATTTACAGAGTTCCCTTTTTTTTAGTCTATGAAGGTACATAAGTACAAACATTGGCATTTAAAGGAAATGCATCTTGTTTTTAACAATGCTAAAAGGATGGTTTACTTCAACCCATTACAGAGGATGATAAGCAGGCAGCTGAGATGCAGGATGGTTTAATAAATACACACAAAGTCTGAAGCAAACAACCGGTTAATGAAAGTAAATACATTTGAACAATTCATGAGACATAGACATTTTCTCACAGCATTCAAAGACAGGTGGAGGTGAAAGGACATCTAAAATAAATGTACATCTGAATGAATGAACAAGCAGAATAATAAAGCAGAATAAAAAAGCAATATCATGATTCTTCCAGAAGGGGGTGCTCTTTATCTTTAGCTGAACGTACTACATGATGTTATCTGTAATAAAATGCACAGAGAGGTAATTGAGTAACCCTAACCCATAAATGACTCCTGTGAACAGAGCACTTTGTAAACATCTGTAATGCCAAAACCCACCAATACAAAGTAACTAACTACATTTACCCAAGTACACATTTACCAATAACAGTGTTTTAATTAACCCTTGTGTTGTGTTCGAAAGCTGTTACCGTTCATGGTGTTCGCGGGTCAATTTTGACCCATGATTTATCTCAGTCCAAAACACTCATAAATAATGACTATCATCCAATATTGTTTTAACTACATCATAACTAACTTGTTATGAATTCATAACCGTACAATCCTGTTGTAATTTAATGTTATGGCCCAAAACACATTACACCACATATTGCACACGTGCATGTGTGTGTTCAGGTTCAAGCAGTGGCGGCCGGTGGTCTTTTTTTTTGGTGGGGCTCTTGACGTACCGTAAGTGACCTACCCGGGGGGTCCGGGGGGTTTCCCCCCGAAATTTTTTTTCGAGAAATGACCCCTTAAATGATGACTTCTGGTGATGTTAGAGGGGGGGGGAAAGGAGAAATCGAGGCTTAAAAATATGAGAAGACTGATCAATACCTCCATAATCTTCAGTGTGGAAAATATTATTTATCAACCTGAACATCTACTACTTTACCAGGAATTTGTGTTCTCAGAACTGGTCTGTTTTTTTCTTTCTTAAAACTGTTCATGTTTTATGAACCAACACCTTCACCAAGTAGCTTTACAGTGAACTGCATGTGAGATATAAAATTAATAGCATCTTTTCAGTAGCATTAATTATAAATATTTAAGTGGTTCAATACAAGTCACTACAGCATTTCAAACTGAACTGTGAATAAATGCAATTTAAAAAAAATAACCACAGCACAAAATGTCATAAATTGTGTTTTTTCTTTGTTTCTCTGAGGATTATTTACAAACAGGCTTATTTACATATAGCAATAACTCAGAAATGAAAAAGCTACATCGTCTAACACGAACAACCAGTTAGCATAATGATAATATATGTGTTATGTACAATGTAACTGGCAAGGCTAGAGCAAGAAAGAACATAAAGTTTGCAAAAGGTTTAAATAACTTCAAGTATCTGTCTTCAGATTACGTGGAGGTTTTAGTCCGATGGGAAGCAGATTTTAAGCGACACCGAAGATAAACCAAAAATGTGGTGGAGCTGCAAACCGTGTAGTGTTGCTGGGACAGAACAGGAGCTATAACCGTTGGAAAATACATCACAGACAATGCAACAAACGTGGAGACAGAACAATCACTTCTGTGATAAATGCCCACTTATTAATAAACTTCTAACAACCATGGGAAACCTCCTCTCTACATATAAAGTGATATCCAAGCATGGGAAACAAAAGACAGCATTTACCTGTTTGCATCCAGCTAGCCAAGCCTTTCTTGTGTACCAGCTACTTGTGAAGCCTCGTGTATAAATGTTGTCTTTTTCACGAGATTGCTGCGATATATTCAAATCGGGTTGGTCCGGTGCAAGGTCTTTAAGCAACAATTTATCTGCCAAACTTCTCCTTTCGAAAGGATTGGAGATTAGCTCTTGAACAGAATTAGCCGGGGACCGAGGTCCGGAGACTCCACCTGCACACGAAGCCATCCTCATCAACTACTGCGTCAACCGGATACGAGTCACTGTCCAAACTACTCACAGACTGCACTGGGCGCTGACATTGGCGCCCGGTGACCGTCATCTTTGACAACGCTGATTGGCTGAAATTATATTTTCGCGGCATAGTTTACACGTTACAGATAGCAACAGTCAGCTGCTGGTGGCTGCTGCTGCACTGGTTGAAGGCTCCTCTCTTAGCGCCCAGACGAGAGAAGGTGCATGGGCAAGGCCAGGCAGGAAACATGTGACTTATCAGTAACTTTAGACATCGTAACACAATTTTAAACGAGATTTTATTGTAGATTATACATTTTACTGATACCAATTATATAATATTTACCTTGTTCATTAAAAATAAAAATAAAAACATATATATTTTTTTAAACATTTTTTTTTTTTTTAATTTTAATTTTAATTATTATTATTTTTTTTTTTTTTCAATATGGGAAGAGGTGGGGCGGCCCCTAGCGCCCCTATGGACCGGCCGCCACTGGGTTCAAGTGTTAGTGTACATATTCTTTGAGAAAGGTGGAGTTCCCGTGGGGGGAGGGGGGCAGAGGGAGGGTAGACCAGAGGCCTGTACTACGAAGCCGGATTTTCCTAACCTGGATATGTTTGAGTTAGCCGGTTGGCCCAATCCAAAACATACGCGCTCTGGCTAAACTGTACTACGACGCTGGTTATCGAGTGGATCGCTCAAGCCAGCCGTGTCCTATCTAGTTAGGTGCGCGTTCACATGAAAGGGGTGGTATTTGGAGCATTCGACCAATCTCAAACACGGACAAGCGTACTGACAGCGCAGCGTCATACTTCCTGAATGAAAAGTGAACTTTAATATTAGTCAAATATGAAGAAGTTCAACTTTAAACATCCATGACTTAAACACTTTATCCAGGATAAAAGCCACATAGCTGCACCTGCAAGGTGAATACAGCTGGTAAAAGAAAAAGCGTTTGAATGTGTACATTAACAGGTTTATGAAATCACTGCCCCGTCTAAGACACGAGTGGATCTGACTTTAATTAGGAGAATTTGACTCGAGTGTTTCGTCAACTTAATGTGTTGCTTAAAATAATACTTCTGCATGCAGTATGTGACACTGTGAGTGTTGCACGGCCAGATACGGCTCAAGAAGCTGACTCAAATAAGGAAATATATGATACATTATGATGTGATATGATATGAGTGATAATGGGACACATCGACGTCTGCACTGCCACTCACAGTGCCGCGGACTGTACTTAATGTTACTCTGATCCGGTTACTTATGTCGTGGCAGATATTTAAGTAAGCTTTCTTAACGCTAATGTTATAATAGTCAGATTGCTCTGAAGATGGGAGGGGATATTCTATTAATTTTCACGTTCACACAGTCAGTTGATTTTTGCCGGCCGTCTTTCCTGCAACGGCAGTTTTCTCTGTATTTTCTCTATCCTGTAATATGACTTGATAGCTTTAAACTCCGCACACGGAGCTCTGATTGGTCAGCAGGCGGTGCTTTCACTGAGTTGATCTCTTAGCCTGCAACCTAACCTCCTCCCGAGGAGGTTTGCCGCTCAGCATAAGTTACCATGGAAATCTAGCCTGCTAAAAAGAGAACCAGCGTCGTAGGACCGGAAAGCCCGAGCTTTCCCTGAAGTTAGCCAGCTAAGCGAAAATCCAGCTTCGTAGTACAGGCCTCTGGTTGTATACAAAATATACAAAAGTTAGCTCCACACTTACCTGCACCACATTACAATGTTAGAAGTATATTTGTGATATAATTTAGCCGATATTATTAAAACAAAATATTTTTGGTATTTTACAAATACTTTGACTAGAGTGAAATCATGAATGCAGGTCTTTACCTTTTCTGCACTCATTTTACTTTAAGTACTTTCTCCATCACTGACCACTTATTTTGATATCTTCCTATACTGAATTAAAAAAATGAAAAAACCCCTGCTCTGCTCTCATTCAAGCAGCGGCATGGAATCATCTTCAGGTAGATTTTCCAGAAGAGAGAAGCGGTTAACGATCGGAAATGGGTAGGAGAAGGTGTTTCTACGTTGAGGTTTGGCACCGTTTGAACGTGATCCAGACTCGGACATGCTCATCGAACGCTGAACCAGCGAGGAAGAGGAGGCTGAAGGAGAACTGGGGGACACTTCATCATTTTTGGTCAAAAGAGCAGGACTGCTGTGGTTATGTTTGCCCTTTTGGATCGGAGGGAACGCAGGGATGTGTGTTGGGACGTCTGGTTTTGAGTCTTTGTTCTGGGGTAAACTGACAGAACCTTGATGGTTGTTGTTGGTTGAAGCTGCTGGTGTTGGATTGTCGTTGTGGGGAAACTTGCTTGAAGTTTTCAGGGGTTTTGAGACATCTGGGGAAGACTCGGAAGAAATGTTAACAATCGTAGGCTGGCCATGAAAAACCACAGGACTCTGCTTGGATCCAAAGTCATCCAGTTTTTCATTTAGACTGCGTATTATCTCTTCTTGGTCATTAAGTTTGTACTCCAGGTCACGGATTTTCCTCTGATCAGTCTGTTTTTCCCCGTTGTCATCTTCTTCTGTTTGTGGCACCTTGGTGTGTTGCTTACGTAGAAAGCAGTTGTTGTCCCCCACTGTGTAAAAGCACAACAAAATGTCCTTCAAACATATCAATACTGACATACAGTTTCCAACTGAAAATAAATACAATATGAAGATGATTCCTGATATGCTGTATTAATATACCGTTACTGCCATTTGAATTAAACTTAACGCCAGTGTTTCGTTCTCATTAAAAGCTGTTAATCAACACTTTTATTTGGTTTAAAGGCTTTTATTGTCAATCAGATGCAATCTGGGAATCTTAAGGAGTTGGTCAATTTTCAATGGAATTGTTGAAATCCATGCAAATCTGCACATCTGACCAACAAGCAGTATTAACAGTGCTGAAGGGAGAGAACTGTATTACTTGATGTTGTCCTCAAAGCCCCTGTAATGGGACTTGGAACAAATAACCATATGAACAGAAAACAATATGGGGGGAACTCTGGGATTTTGCAGAGGCAGACAATCAAAAGTTCTTAATAAAATAGTGTTTCCAACTTACCAGAGATGACACCGGTCTTGTATAGGAGGGCAAATATTGCACATAAAATGATATGTTCTATAACAGCAATGATGATGAGTGGAGTACAGGACGTCTTGAATTCATCTGAAATGAAAATAAAAAGGTATATTATATGATGCCAAATTAGACACTTTAAACCCTCGAAAAATCTGATTTAGGGGGAATTGGACACTCAAATATGTGCATGAAATAAGTTTAAGGAAATGATCTTGGATGGAAATTATTCTAGTAACGATACAGACATTACCATCTGGAAACAGCAAGACAACATTTTATAAAAATGATCATACTTGGAAAATCGTCCATGCAATTATGATAATCCCCCCAAAAAATCCAAACCCAAAAGATACAGAACATATTGAAACGTTCCGTAATAGGAGTAAGAAACAGGCTTCAAGTTCTTAGGTTTAATAGCTCCTTTGGTAGCATACAAATACAGGTTCATAGGTTAAAGGTTACAGGTTGCAGGTTCAACGTCACTCCAGTACTTCACTCAGTAACACACACACACACACACACCAGGATCAACATCACACACTGTGCAGCCCTCCCCCTCTGCTCCTCCAACCACAGGCCCGCAGACCGACCAGCATTACTGCGCAGCTCTGTGATTGGCAGAGAGACGGGGGATGCTTGAGTGACCCACACAGCACCCTATACAGGGTCGCTACAATATTATTTTGATTATTGCCCTATTTTATAGAAACAGTGTGTGTAAAAGCATAAATATGATATGGGAGTTGCATTGTTAAAGCTCAATCTTACCTCGTATGTAAATCTTGAGTAAAAGTAGAAGTACCAGAGTGTAGGAATACAAGTAAAAGTACCTCAAAATTGTACTTAAAGGTCACCTAATATGCAAATTGAATGTATTTTATACATGAATGTGTCCCCAGTATGTTAAGAGGCTCAGAAAGTTTCAGCAAATAAGATTCTCTCTCTTTTTCTCCTGATCGACATATTTAAACTCCCGTCGAAAAATGAGAGAATTGGGTTTGAGACCCAATAGGACGTCATATGGTACTTTTGGGGTTGGGTTAGGGGTTTCAGAAACCTCACCCTTCTACCAAAGAACATCAGATATACACCTTTTTTTATATAAAATGTCTGGACTCACCCACAGACAGCTCTATGGAACCCACTTCCCGGGGTCGTTTTCCTTTCTCAATCGTCTTGCATTTGTATTCTCCTGCATCCGACAGCTGCACGTCGGAAAGCCTCAGCGATGCGTTTCCTCTCTTCAGTTCCTTCAGGAAGAGGTTTGTCCTGTATTGGAAGGTCTGATTCTTCTCCTCGAAGGTCTCACAGCCATCTCGATACAGGAAGGCGATGGTGGGGTACTCATGCTCCTTGGACCACTCCACTGATGGGATGACAGCGTCAACCTTTACACTGAAGTTGCAGGGCAGAATCACCGTTTCTCCAGCAATGGCTTGGATCTTCAGCGACACAATGTCCCCCAAGGCTTCTCCTAGAAAATAAAGTGTAAAATGATAAGAGCAGTGCTGGTGAAGTAAATATGACAAAATGTATACAACTCTGCATTGATTTTGAGTCATTGGGTCACATGACATCAGTAATAAGAAGTAACTAACATTTACTCAAGTATTGTACTTTTTTGACACGTTTTTACTTTTTAAATGTCCATTTAATGCTAAGTTTGACTTCTACTTCACTACATTTCAGAGGCAAATATTGTACTTTTTACTCCACTACATATATTTTAGCACTCATAGTCATTTGTAAATATAAAACAGATAGTATAATGCTGTACTGTAGGCTACTGCTGTACCTACATTTGTCAACATTGACAAACTACTATACTAAAATGCTCATGTATAAAAACAGAATAAAAAACTAAATGAAATAATGCATAACTAGTACTTTTAATGTTGGTACTTTAAGTATATTTTAATGGTTATACTTTTACTTATGTAACAGAGTATTAAAGGACATATTATTAAGTACTTAAAAATACACTGAAACAAATTAAAAAAAATTCAAATAACCACAGAGACAGATATATAGCCTACAACATATAGTCAATCGTTATCGCCCCTTGGTTCAATTCTCACAAAACACAACATCCCCTTCCACTGCTACGCCGACGATGTACAGATCTATCTGCCACTCAATTCAAATGTAAACTCATTACAGCTATTGATGGACTGCTTAGCATAGATCAAATCCTGGCTGAGCCAAAATGTCCTCAACCTCAATGAGAGCAAGACTGAGGTTATCTTTTTTGGACCCCAACCTCTAGCCTCCCAGGTTGATATTCTGGGCTCCCTCAAAAATAATATCCTCCCCTCTGTCACGAACCTTGGAGTGACCTTCAATAGCGCTTTTAAATTCGATAAGCAGGTCAGCAGCGTAGTCAAAACCTGCTTTTTTTAAATACGACTATTGGCCAAGACCAAGTCGTTTTTATCGTTTGAGGACCTGGAAAGGGTTATTAACGCCTTTGTTACCTCGAGGTTGGACTACTGCAACGCTCTATACGTGGGTATGGACCAGGCGTCAATTAAACGTCTGCAGCTAGTCCAGAACGCAGCTGCACGTTTGCTGACTGGCCACAAAAAGCATGACCACATCACCCCAATTCTGGCCTCACTACACTGGCTTCCAATTCGGTTCCGAATTGATTTTAAACTCCTTTTATTTGTTTTTAAAGCACTAAATGGGCTGGCTCCGGCCTATATAGCTGAACTCCTCCAGCGCTACACCCCAACAAGAGCTTTAAGGTCTGCTGACCAGCTGCTGCTAGTAGTGCCCAAGACCAGGCTCAAAACCCGAGGGCACCGAGCCTTCGCAGCAGCTGGCCCTAGGCTCTGGAACACTCTGCCCCTCCATGTGAGGTCGGCCCAGACCCTAGGGGTTTTTAAATCTACTCTTAAAACACACTTCTTCTCCCTGGCCTTTTAGTCAGAGCGGAGCACGACTCAAGACATTTCCCTGTGTTTTTTTGTTTTTTTTAAATATCTGTTGTAATTTATTGTCTTTTATTGTGATTATAGAAATGTGTTTTTATGTGATTGTAGTTATTACATGTACAGCACTTTGGCCCGACCAAAAAAAGCTTTTAAATGTGCTTTATAAATAAACCTTGATTTGATTTGATTTGATTTGATTTGATTAAACCATCATACGTAAAATGGAGAGGAGAGGACGCACATCCGGACCAGGAGACACCGGGAACCCCCGCTGGGCTGAGAAACCAAGTGAAACCCTCTAAACACGGTTTAACACACGGCTGGATTTCTAGGCTCACCACCGGAACACGGCACACTTTCACCAGACACCCGGGGATCGGCTTTGCCTCGCGGCAGCCGCACACTACGAGAGACCGAGGCTCGAAATCTGTCAAACCTGCCAGGTCTAAACAGCTCGACACCCTCCCACCCAAAAGAGTGCCAAATCACGTTTAGCGCACTCCAACTTCGATAAATAGTCTATGGTTTCAACTAGTCTCCCCCGGCCGCAATAAAACACACCAGGTAACCAGTAACATCACATCACAGTAGTTTCATAAATAATAGAACATGCATTCAAATCCAATAAAACGGGTTTTGAAGGAATCTTAAATTATCTCATGTCACAATTCCACTTTTTAAGTATTTGTTTTCCACTTTTTAAGTATTTTAAGTACTATTTGTATTTTAGTCTGAACACACTGCTGCTTATCAAGCTTTCCCAAATTGGGATCAATAAAGTATCAATCCATCTATCTATCTATCTATCTATCTATCTATCTATCTATCTATCCATCTATCTATCTATCTATCTATCTATCTATCTATCTATCTATCTATCTATCTATCTATCTATCTATCTATCTATCTATCTATCTCAAGGCGGAAGAAGAGGACTCGTACACAATATTACAAAAAAATGATGCAATCTAAATTTGCATGAGAACCATTCTCAGAATTGCTTTTTTCGTCCCCACTTCTTTAGCGATTCGATGTTATTTAACTGCATTAACGGGGAGAAGAAATTCAACGGATTTCATATCAAAACCCCTCATTACACCACAGTCACGCTCAGTGAAGCATTCATATGCAAACTGTGATACATACCTGTGCAAAAAACCAGGGCAGAAACCAGGAGCAGAGGAAGCGGCATGGCGAGAAAACACTAAACTGAATTCCTGTATGAGGCTTTTGAGATAAAATGGATATATTGAGCGTCTGAAACTGTAGCTTCACTGTCCGTCAAAACACCCAGAATGAATCCCGCTGCTGCTCAAAGTTCATTGATACTATCCATAACAACAACAAAAGTTCATTTATACTTTCGATTCTTCCTGCTTACGTCAATGGGAGCGTCATACGATTCGTCCATGTGTCAAATTTCAACATCTTGTTGTGTTCAAGATCGTTGCGGAGTGTGTTCAATGGTGTGTTTACAGAGACATGTTTTGTTAACAATTATTATACATTAAGCTTTGCATACCATGAACTGAACAAATACAAATGAAATTGAAAAATAGTCCTAACAATGAGTAATGACAATGGGCCATACCATAACAAGGCATATGGCATACATATACCAACGAAATCACATGACTGGGCATGTCACCTGAGGACACCTGAGGGAAAAAAGATAGACTGTAAAACCAGTTAGACCTCACATCGACATGAAATACATCACCCAGAAACAGAAAGGGGGGGGTTACACCAAGCAACACATGAAGAAAAAATAATATAAATTACGTTTTTGAGCTATAGGCCTAAAACAAAGCTGACAAAGAATTCTGAAGATGTGCAGAATATCTTTGATTTGATGAATGTAATTAACTTTAGCTCTCTAGCTAGTTTATTCACACAATTTAAACCAAAGTATAGCCCATAGCTGCAATATAAGTTAGTGTGCATGTGGTCAGACGTCCACTGACTAACGTAGAGGCAGCGTTCACACAGGATCTGCTGGTCATATGATGTCCTGATGAACAGAAACACAAGCAGCCCGCTGGACTCAGATCTCTAGATACCTCATCACTCCCCCGCTGCTCCGGTAAGTCCGGGCTGCGGTGGTTTGTATGTCGTCTTCTTCTGTTTGCTTTAATCGAGGCTACGTACCCTGCTGAAAACACCAGCTTAGACCAACAAGGATGGTCTGGCTGGTCAGGCTGACAATATTAGGCTGGATTAGTTTGCTGGTTTAGAGGGGTTTTGGACACTTTAGCTGGTCAGGATAGCTGGTTTGGTCACAGTGGTCTAGCTGGTCACCATTAGCTGGTCGGGATAGCTGGTTTAGCTGGTAAAAGCTGGTGGTCACAGTGGTCTAGCTGGTCAGGATAGCTGGTTTGGTCACAGTGGTCTAGCTGGTCACCATTAGCTGGTCGGGATAGCTGGTTTAAGAAGAAGCCGCTGGTGGGGGCCACGGCCCACCTTTAACGTCCGCTAACGACTCCCCTATTCGCACCTATGGCACAAAGGCAGTGGACCGGTGTTTCGAGGGCCAGTGGTTTACGTGGGATTTCGTCACGGCCGACATCTCCTTCCCCCTCCTCGGCGCAGACTTCCTGTGCGCTCACGGACTACTGGTAGACGTCAAGAAAATCCGCCTTGTGGACGCAGTGACGTTTGCCTCGTTCCCATGTGCCCGCGGCGAAGCATCATTCAGTGGGCTCTCCAGCTCACTCTCACAGGGTGACAAGTATCAACACCTTCTCAGTGAGTTTCCCGACTTGACGCAGCCCACCTTTTTCGCCGCCACTACCAAACAGGGTCGAGCACCACATTGACACTAAAGGCCCCCCAGTCTACGCTAGAGCCCGATGGCTCAACCCTGACATGCTGGCGGTCGCCAAGTCGGAGTTCGACAACATGGAGCGTCTTGGCATCATCCGCCGCTCAGACAGCCCAACTTGGGCCTCACCGCTCCACATGGTCCCTAAACCAGCCGGCGGCTGGCGACCGTGTGGTGACTACCGCCGCCTTAACGACGCCACTACGCCAGACCGCTACCCAGTCCTCAAATCCAGGACTTCTCTGCACACCTGGCGGGCAAGCTGGTCTTCTCCAAAGTGGATCTGGTGCGGGGCTACCACCAGTTTCCGGTGCACCCCTCAGATGTCCCCAAAACTGCGGTGGTTACGCCGTTCGGGCTGTTCGGGCTGTTCGGGCCATAGACTGGACGGCTGAAAGGGAGACTGCCTTTGATGCCACCAAAGCCGCCCTCAGCGAAGTCGCCATGTTGGCTCACCCGTCACACAAGGCCCCCATCACTATCACCACCGACGTGTCTGACTAATCTGTAGGTGCAGTGCATGAACAATGGGTCGACGGCGCCTGGCAACCGCTCGCCTTTTTCAGTCGCCAGTTAACCCCCAGGGAGCGCAAGTACAGTGCGTTCGACAGGGAACTCCTTGGCCTCTGGTTGGCGATTCGCCACTTCCGTTTCCTGCTGGAAGGCCATGAGTTTACGGTGTTCGTGGACCACATGCCACTCACATTCTGCATGTCCAAGGTGGCCGAGCCGTGGTCCGCCCACCAGCAACACCAGCTCTCATACATACACCACGGACATCCAACACATCGCTGGTAAGGCTAACGTGGTCGCGGACTGCCTCTCCAGAGCGGTCATCAGAGCTGTACAGCTGGGCCTCGATTACCTCCGCATGGGCACGGACCAGGCCTCTGACCACGGGGTCCAGACCCTCATGGCCTCGGACACAGGATTACGCCTGGAGGAGGTCACGGTCGGTGACTTGGGCGCAAAGCTGTGGTGTGACATCTCCACGGGCCAGCCTCGACCGCTGGTCCCTGCATACTGGCACCGACCCGTTTTTGAGGCGATTCACAACCTTTCGAAGTGTCCCCAGTTCTCCTTCAGCCTCCTCTTCCTCGCAGGTTCAGCGTTCGATGAGCATGTCCGAGTCTGGATCACATTCAAACGGTGCCAAACCTCAACGTAGAAAAACCTTCTCCCACCCATTACTGTCCGTTAACCGCTTCTCTCCTCTGGCAAATGTACCTGAAGATGATTCCATGCCGCTGCTTGAATGAGAGCTGAGCAGGGTTTCTTTGTTGTTTTTCTTCAGTATAGGAAGACATCAAAATAAGTGGTCAGTGATGGAGAAAGTACTTCAAGTAAAATGAGTTGTACCAAACTGCAGGAAAGGAAAAAAAGATGCATTCAGGATTTTACTTTAGTCTAAAGTACATTTAAATTTCCAAAAATAAAAGTACTTATTGTGCATTTTTTTATAATATCAGGCAAATTATATCACTAATATACTTACAACATTTTAATGTGATCCAGGTAAATGTGGAGCTAACTTTTATATATTTTTTATACGACCAGGTTGCTAAGTTCATGCCAATACATTTTCTTTTTTGTTATTAGTAAATATGGACTTTTTTTTATTGTTGTTGGAGAAGCCTGTGACATAAGATTTTCAACGACATAATTACTCTGTAGCTATGTCAGTTTGACAATAAAGAACCTTGAACCTTGAACCTTGAAAGAAGACTATACCGGCACCAGTATTTCAAATGTGGGCACCAGGGGGCACAATAAGACAATTTAATACATTTTAAAACAGCTACTGCGCTGTAAAAACTGTGACCAATAGTTACTTTAAAAAATGGTGGCAACAAAGTGACAATTAATATAATTAAATAGATTTGAATCACAACAATTTGATTAGAAAGTCCTGAATAAATTGAGTTTATAAAACATAATTATAATAAGTAAATGTGTGGAATTTATTCATTTTGATTGAGTTTTTATTAACCAATTATTTGAACAAACCACCAAGCATATAACTTACAGCAGGTATATTTATTTGTGCAGAGTCTAACAAACAACAAAATGTTCACCAACATTTAAAAAATGTTAGAAAGAAAACAAAAAAAGGACTTCCTATAATGGCTATAGGAAGTCCCCAGAGCAGTCAGGACTTTAATGCCTGCACCATAATAATAATAATAATAATAATAATAATAATAATAATAATAATAATAATAATAATAATAATAATAATAATAATAATAAATGTACGTTTTATAGCGCTTTTCCTGGTGCTCAAAGACGCTTTATAACATCAGAAACAGAAACAGTACAAAGAATGTACTGATATGCCCCCTTCTGGCACACAACACTAACGCAGGTTTTAGGTCTATAGGTCCAGTCATTGTTTGACATGTTTAATGTGGAAATGTTACCCACAACAGATTCAGTTGTAACATCTGTTACTGCAAGAAGGACCGACTCACCATTGAAGGCGCAGCAAAGGGAAGGCCCGGATAGGCCCAGATCCAATCAGGATATGTATTTGTATTGGTGTAAATCCTGGCCAATGAAAAGCCTGGAATATCAGATCAGTGTGGGCGGGTTGAACTTTGACTTTTGTGTGTTTTTTAAAGTTGAAAATGTTTGTTTGCTCGCTGCTGCGAAATGTTTGCAGCCGTAGAAGATCAACAATAAACCGGTGTAATTAAATATATGATGGAACCACGGGAGAAATGCAAGTGAAGTTTAATCACGGATAAGCTTCCATTTAGGTCTACTTCCTGCAGAGTGGACCCAGTGGAGAGACTGTTTCTGGGGTTAAAAGGCCCGAGCAATGATGAACTTTAACTCTGCTGTCTTTGGCACATTAAATCACGTCATGCATGCACCTTGATGTAAAACTACCTTCCTCCCATGGTAAGAAATACTCTTTTATGCCCGCCGTGGCTGCATGATGACAAACATCATGAATACTTTCGCGGTTGGTTGTTTACTTTGGCTTTGTTCTGTCATTAGAAATATGTACTATCAGGTAGACTCACCCCTGCCTGTATTCATCATCAGCTTTTATTTAAAGAGACTCTTGGTCCATTATTAAAAGACATACAACACTCAAATATAAATTTAAAAAGGCAGTTATACCAATGTTTCCACAGAGGTGACTGGTATCGTATAGCACTGAGACACGGATTTGAAAGCAGCATAATGACAGAGTTATGAGAAACATTCAATCGACAGATGAATTTGTACATCAGATTTCTCGAGAGCAACGTGTTGACTCGTGCATTACAAAACATTTCACTTGCACTGCACCACCTTGGTTTTCTAAGCAGTATACGCAAACAATCATTATATTCATTGTGTCTAATGTTGTAATGAACTGCTGTTATAGCCTTTTGATTTGTTGATTCAAGGAAATAATTAAGTTTCTTACGTGTTGGTAACTTGCCTTGCCTTGCTTTCCAAAAATTAAAGACATTAAGATAATTAAGAAACAGTGCAGTTGAAATACATTTAAAAAATGGCATTTAAAGACCGTCATTAAAAAGCATAAATAATTTTAAAAAACATAGAAAATAAGAGAATATTACTCTTTGGCCTTTAAACAATTTGTCTTTTCAATTCCCAGAATTAGGATATTTAAACCTGTTTTAAGATTTTCCCGCATTCATATTTTGCCTTTAAACATTATTAGATTTGGGTTGGCGTGCTGACCATGGGAAATGTTATTCTAACAAATAATAAATAAAGGTATTAAATCCTGCCCATTGTGCACCTCAGTGTAAATCGACTGCGTCATGATCCACACATGGCCTCTTTTTTAGGCACGAGGTGTCTGCAAAATGACAAAACTGTGATTTCTGTAGGATTCCAATCGCTGTTTATAGTCAAAGAGTGAAACAAAGAGTATATATAAATAAATTAGGCTCGCGAGCACTAAAAATAAATACAAATAAACTACGTTTCGGGAGTCTAGGGGAGTCCTCACTAGGTTTTGGGACAAGCTCGCAAGCTTGAGATTGTCTCAAAATCTAGTGGTGTTATGTGTAAGAACGTGTAACGTTGCTGCCTTCTTGGCCAGGTCAGCATTGCAAATGAGATTTTGTCTCAATGTTTTCATCTGGTTTATAAAAAAAAAATAGCCATGGCCTTTTCTATTTGTCAGAAAAGGCACCTTTCTAAATTATTGTTTTATTTATTATATTGGGTTTAAATAATAATAAACTAATACACTCTCTCGGGAGTCTGTCTTTGGCTGCTTTCGCCTCTCTCTCGTTCCGGAGCTCGCGAACCTCCACCGGCCCTCGCGGTGATCCCCCCCTCGTATGGGAGCTCGAGGATGCGTCCGTCTCTCTCAGCTCAAACAATCCTGTGAGTAAAGTCCGTCTCTCTCACAGCTCAAACAATCCTGTGAGTAAAGTCAGGCGCGCGCCGACTCGAACAACGTCACCCTCCCCACAGCAGCGGCTCGCGCTGTGATGTCTCTCCCTCTCGTTTGAGAGCTCGCAGTTTGTTTCGTCAGTTTTTCAAACTCAGCTGAACAATTACTGCCTAAACTCTGAGTTACCTGCACCGACTCTAACACCGACCCTCACACTGCAAGACTGTGTGCGCAGTCCTAACATTTATGGAAGGCCCTTTGAGCCACACACACTGCTTCCATCAGTCAACAAGTGCTCACTGTAGCCCTCAACCCTGTGTAAAAACAGCATCCCGCAGTTTATCAAAGAGATGTTACCGTCTGATGAGCTGGGTTTTTATTTCGTTTCCAACCGTCCATTTATATTATCATTCTTTTTTAAATATTTTATGTGCATTTATTTCAAGATGCAGGTTTTCAATTTAAAATATTTGGGTTATTTTAAAATGTTTTGGAGAAAATATATTCACCTCCAGTCCAGCACACAAACACAACACAAATACATTTTATTATTTTATTGGCAAAGCAAAAGATCAGATTCAGAAATCCCTTATTTTCCCAGAGAGAGGGGAAAAGTGTGACATCGAAGGGAAAGTGCAGTGAAAATAAAAGACATTATAAATAAATATTAAGCTAATGAAGCGTGTCCATTCTCTTCTGGAACACGAGGGTCTGTGATGGGTTGACTCTCCTCTTCTGTCAGAGATCTTCCTCCACCGGATGAGACATTTGATCTGCAGATCCTCTGCCTACACACAACACCAAGTGCAACCAGAACCAGAGCAGCGATGATGGCGATGGTGATCCACGGGGTCTTCTTCTGCTCCAGGGGAAACAGAACAAGAGGAACTTAGTATGATGTGAAACTAAATGATGACACCTTAAACAAAACCCTAAAGTCCGATAATATCTAAGAGGTTTCCATAAGCTGCATTTTATAATCAATATTTGTAGTGTTGTACTCACGCGTGGTGGCTGGGGGGTGCAGGTGATCTGTTCCGGGTTCCTCTCCTCTGGTGTATTCAGCGCAGGGCTGACCCTCATCCTCACAGCCTGCAGATGTCCCCTCTTTCTGTCCTTGAGGACGTAGAGAAAGTAATCTCCTCGGTCCTCGGGCTTCACCCCCTGCAGGGTCAGAGTCAGGTCTCCATCTGTCCTCCAGTGAGGGGCTACAGATGTTCTGTTCTCAAACCCTGAGCCCTGTGAGGTGCTTCCGGAGGAGAGGTCCAGCTCAAACACAAGCTGTGTGTTTCTCTCCACTCTGTACCTCCCGAGTTCTCCTGCAGTAAAGTAGTGGAAGGTAAAACCAGCAGCCTGTCCCTCAGGCACTGATTTCTCAGAGGATGTGATGACATTCAGATGGATACGTTTCTCCTCTGAGCCGCAGGTTAGCCCGTACAGTCCCTGGTCGTTGATGTTGCTCCTGTTTAAGACCACGGACTCGTTTGGACTCATCCGGTCTTTGTAACCTGCTGCCGGCTTCCAGACATCCTCCAGACGAGCCACAGGCTGACTGCTTCCACCTGTCAAAGTGTGCTGAAGTGTCGCTCCTGTCTCCCTGCACTGTTCAGTCTCTGGAAACTGAACTTGGTCTCCTAATATCGTATCGACAGCTAGGCCTCCTACGAGAGGAAGGTGGACAATAAGTAAGAACATGCATAAAGTATGAGCTGCCATCTCGTCTTCTTCGTCTGGATCCTGTGCTTATTACAAGTGCTCTCTCGTTAATACTATTCTTTCAGAGCGCTGAGAGAGGTGCAGTTACAGCAGGTGTCCACAGAGTGCAGCCCAAGTCAGACTGAATCTTCTCCAAATGCTCTCTCTTTAAATACTCTTTGATTTCGGTTAAATTTATGGGAGGAGTCTGAATTCCAAGTTTATTGTAACCGAGATTTCAGAGAGAGGGCTCGGGCTCGACTTCTCGATGGAAGCTCGCGGTTGTTGAGCCGTGTATTCACCACGCTGAATGTCGGGCCCGGTACCTCTCTCTCACAGCTCGGGGGAAAAGGCTAATTCTGAAAGATCAGATCCCTCTCTCGTGCGGCAAGCTCGCGGATGCAGCATTTTCCCAGCTGTGTGGGAGAGTACTCGCGCACCTCTCCTGAGAGAGTTATATCGTTTATTATGATTTAAGCCCAATATAATAAATAAAACAATAATTTAGAAAGGTGACATGTCCATACATGTGTTGTGCAAAAAGCATATTTAAAGTGCGATATATGATTACCGTGAAGTCCTGATACTTGAGGAACTTTTCTCCCTCTGCCTCATGTGTTTTTGTCTCGAAAAGATCACCCATCATATTTCTCTTCCAGAAATCCTCCCGTTGAGCCACACGAAGACTGCTTTCCTTTTTCAAACTGTGCTGAAGCCTCCTCTCTTCTTTCAGACTGTTTCTCTCTCGCTCTCCTGCTCGGCTCTCGGAGGGATAGTTACTCCCTCCTCCTCATTGGCTGCTTCCGTGTTCACGGGGCCGGCTGTTGGCCACGAGCTCTCTCTCTCAGTGAGCAGTGAGAGGCAGAATCTCGTTTGGGAGGAGTCTGCTCTTTCAGATTCGGCCTTTTTTCCCAGCTGTGAGAAAGAGGGAGCCTCGCTATAGCCGGCACCGTGAAGACACAGCTCAACATGTTCTCATTGGCTGGTCAGACACACAGAGAGAGGGAGGCTGTGAGAGAGAGAGCTCGTGCCCGACAGCCGGCTCCCCGAAGTTGGAAGCAGCCAGTGAGGAGTGAGTTAACGCAGCGAGAGCCGAGCAGGAGAGCGTGTGATTTTACGTTAGAGGCAAACACGGAAACAGCCTGAAGAGAGGAGACTTCAGCACATTTTGAAAAAGGTCTTCGTGAGGCTCAACGGGAGGATTTCTGGTTATGAGACAGAATCACTCGAGTCCGTGAATGTTAAGAGCTCAAACACGACAAACTGACCGAGTTCAACTTTATTTTTGGTGTGTCAGATTGTACGCGGAGGGATCTTGATCTGAGAGTGAGACTAGAGAAGCCAACGGCGAAAGCAGCGACGAGCTCCATATGAGAGGGATTGAGTTGGCGCGAGAGCTTCGACAGGGAGAGGGTTCACAGCGCGAGCCGCTGCTGTGGGGAGGGTCGTTCGAGTTGGCTCGTGCCTGACTTTACGCACAGGATTGTTTGAGCTGTGAGAGAGACGGAAGAATCCTCGAGCTGCCGAAAGAGAGAGAGGCGGAAGCAGCCACAGACAGACTCAGACACGAGCTCCTGAGAGAGTATTAGTTTATTATTATCTAAAACCAATATAATAAATAAAACAATCATTTAGAAAGGTGAAATGTCCACATGTGTTGTACATAAAGCACATTTAGATTGCCATATGATTATGACCCTCTCAAAGCACCGGCTTAGAGCCTGTGTTTTGACAAAGCACAGGGTTAGATCCAGAGTTGTTTACGAGGTAGAGAGTCTGCTGCGGAGTTGGAGCCGGTGTCTAAAAAAAACCCGGATCTAACCCAGTGTTTTGACACAACACAGAGCCTGCTCGGCTCTCCGAGGGATAGTTACTCCCTCCTCCTCATTGGCTGCTTCCGTGTTCAGCATCACAGTACGAGAGTTTTAGACACAGCAGCTTTCCTCAGCTCCGCTCAACTGAAGAAGGACTGACATGCTCCACTATTTATGTGTCTGGTCTGTTTCAATTTTCGGGAAGCGGAGCTAGTTCGTCGGACTATCTAAGCTCCGCCTCCCGAACTCCCGGAACAGCGACGAGCTCCACATGCAGTGAGAGCTTCGTCAGGGAGAGGGGTCACACCGCGAGCTGCTGTGGGGAGGGTCGTTCGAGTTGGGTCGCGCCTGATTTTACGCACAGGATTGTTTGAGCTGTGAGAGAGACGGGCGATTCTTCGAGCTGCCGAAAGAGAGAGAGGCGGAAGCAGCCACTGACAGACTCAGACACGAGCTCCTGAGAGATTATTAGTTTATTATTATTTAAAACCAATATAATAAATAAAAAAATCATTTAGAAAGGTGAAATGTCCACATGTGTTGTACATAAAGCACATTTAGATTGCCATATGATTATGACCCTCTCAAAGCACCGGCTTAGAGCCTGTGTTTTAACAAAGCACAGGGTTAGATCCAGAGTTTTTTACGAGGTAGAGAGTCTGCTGCGGAGTTAGAGGTGGTGTCTAAAAAAACCCGGATCTAACCCAGTGTTTTGACACAACACAGAGCCTGCTCGGCTCTCGGAGGGATAGTTACTCCCTCCTCTTCATTGGCTGCTTCCGTGTTCACGGAGCCGGCTGTTGGCCACGAGCTCTCTCTCTCAGTGAGCAGTGAGAGGCAGAATCTCGCTTGGGAGGAGTCTGCTCTTTCAGATTCAGCCTTTTTTCCCCAGCTGTGAGAAAGAGGGAGCCTCGCTAAAGCCGGCACCGTGAAGACACACATCAACATGTTCTCATTGGCTGGTCAGACACACATAGAGAGGGAGGCTGTGAGAGAGAGAGCTCGTGCCCGACAGCCGGCTCTGCGAAGTTGGAAGCAGCCAGTGAGGAGTGAGTTAACGCAGCGAGAGCCGAGCAGGAGAGCGTGTGATTTTTCGCGAGAGGCAAACACGGAAACAGCCTGAAAGAAGAGAGGAGACTTCAGCACATTTTGAAAAAGGTCTTCGTGAGGCTCAACGGGAGGATTTCTGGTTATGAGACAGAATCACTCGAGTCCTTGAACTTTAACAGCTCAAACACGACAAACTGACCGAGTTCCACTTTATTTTTGGTGTGTCAGATTGTACGCGGAGGGATCTTGATCTGAGAATAAGACTGGAGAAGCCAACGGCGAAAGCAGCGACGAGCTCCATATGAGAGGGATTGAGTGGGCGCGAGAGCTTCGACAGAGAGAGGGGTCGTTCGAGTTGGCTCGTGCCTGATTTTACGCACAGGATTGTTTGAGCTGTGAGAGAGACGGGCGATTCTTCGAGCTGCCGAAAGAGAGAGGCGGAAGCAGCCACAGACAGACTCAGACACGAGCTCCTGAGAGATTATTAGTTTATTATTATCTAAAACCAATATAATAAATAAAACAATAATTTAGAAAGGTGAAATGTCCATACATGTGTTGTACATAAAGCACATTTAGATTGCCATATGATTACTGTGAAGTCCTGATACTTGAGGAACTTTTCTCCCTCTGCCTCATGTGTTTTTGTCTCGAAAAGATCACCCATCGTATTTCTCTTCCAGAAATCCTCCCGTTGAGCCACACGAAGACTGCTTTCCTTTTTCAAACTGTGCTGAAGTCTCCTCTCTTCCTTCAGACTGTTTCTCTCTCGCATAAAATCACACGCTCTCCTGCTCGGCTGCTTTCCTTTTTCCAAATGAGGTAACACTAAAACATGTAGGCGGACACCATCAACAATGTACAATGTGGGTAGAACCATTTCAAATGTAGGCGGAACACCCGAAAACAAAGAGTATAAAACAGAGAGCATTTGGAGCAGGTCCAGTCTGCACTCTGTGGACACCTGCTGTAACTCCACCTCTCTCACACAGCTCTGAAAAAAGGAGTCGGATCCCTCTCTCAAAGGTCGGAAAGAATAACGAGAGAGCATTTGTAAAAAGCACAGGATCCAGACAACACCGAAGAAGACTGAAGATGGCAGCTCATACTTTGCGCATGTTCTTACTTATTGTCCACCTTTCTCTCGTAGGAGGCCTAGCTGTCGATACGATATTAGGAGACCGAGTTCAGTTTCCAGAGACTGAACAGTGCAGGGAGAGAGGAGCGACACTTCAGCACACTTTGACAGGTGGAAGCAGTCAGACTGTGGCTCATCTGGATGTCTGGAAGCCGGCAGCAGGTTACAAAGACCGGATGAGTCCAAACGAGTCAGATCATACTAAGTTCCTCTTGTTCTGTTTCCCCTCACTGGAGCAGAAGGAGACCCCGTGGTTCACCCTCGCCATCATCGCTGCTCTGGTTCTGGTTGCACTTGGTGTTGTGTGTAGGCAGAGGATCTGCAGATCAAATGTCTGATGAGTCAACCTATCACAGACCCTCGTGTTCCAGAAGAGAATGGACATGCTTCATCAGCTTAATATGTACTATTTCCACTGCACTTTCCCTTAGATGCAACACTTTCCCCTGTCTCGATCTTTGTCAATAAAATAATAACATGTCATGTTTTGCGTGTTTGTGTGCTGGAGGTGGACTTAAGGTGAACTGATTCTCTCCCAAACATTTAAAAAATAACCCATCATTGAAAACCTGCAACTTGAAATTACTTCACACAATATAAATATGCAGATTAAAAAAAGTCTGGAGGATAATAGGAGGGTTGGAAACGAAATAAAAACACAGCTCATCAGAACATCTGTCTTTGATACATTGTTATCTGCTGTTCCCCTCTGTGGGAAAACAAACATTTGAAAATTTATTTTCAAGACAAAAACACGAGGTATGCTTCAAAGGTCCATCATACAAGATGGGGGATCTATTGGCAGCTGCTGATAATAACATTCATCATTATGGTTTACTAATTGTTGTCTTTTTGTCCTCTAGGTTGCACTGCCACATCTACAGTAGCGCAGAATGGACAGAGGAAACATGATTGGGCCTCAAGTTTTTTGCAGCCAATATACATTCTCCTACAAACTTGGGATAGGAGGGTGAGTGAACAAGTTATCCATTGGTTGGAACCTACCATTGTTAGACGTACTAAATCCTGCACACTGCTCCTTCAAATGGACAATGTGAACATATGTCGCCATTTTGTAATTTCTGTTATTTTCAGTTGAGAATGTTTCAAAGTAATCTTAAAAAATTAAACTTACTTTTTGTTTATACTGTTTATAAGTAGATGTTTAAATATTAAATGCTGTATTCATTAATGGTTGTATAATTCTACAAATATTTTTATATTTTAAGTTTTAACATTTTATAGTAATTGTTCCCTACAGAACATTTTGTGCTGTCTTTTTATTGAACGTCTTTGATTGGAAAATGTTAGAAAAAAGCTGTAAAATAACAGTATTCTACCTGTAGAACTTTAGGTTCTGCATTTGCTTTTGTGTTTGATCATAAAAATCTAATAAAAAAAATGTAAAAAACAGTTTTTCTCATCAGAACTTTATTTAAGGTATTTGAATGTAACATTTTAAGACAATGGATTTTGAAAAGAGAGGAAACATCTGTAACACTACAATGTTTCCTGTAAAATCTTTAAGGACATTCCTGTTTATTAATTGCTTTAGCACTTATTTCAGTGAAAGTATTTTACTTTAATTTAAGGGTTTTTGTTTGGCAGTTTTCTTTTTTACAGTGTAGCCTATTTGATTTGACCCAACTGGACTCACGGGTGAGATGCTTTTTGTGCATTTTTGCTTGCTGTATGTGGATGACGTGATTAGTCATGTCATCCAATAGTATTTGACAGGAAACCATTGTATGAGCTTCCTCCAGGAAGGACCGGAGCTGGGGACTACAGTTATGCACGTCTATCATTGTAAATTGATAGTAAATTGCTGGCTACTCATCTGCATTACTTTCACAGTACACATTGTACATTCACAGTAAATTACTGGCAACTCCTGCATTGCTTTCACAGTACACATTGTACATTCACAGTAAATTACTGGCAACTCCTGCATTGCTTTCACAATAGAAATGTAAAAGTACAGGCCCTTGTTGTAATGCATGTATAACAAAATGATGTAATTCCCCAGTAACATACTGTAATATCACAGTAATTCCTTAGTCATTGAAGCTGTGAAGTTACAGTATACAGTTTTACCTTTACAATAATGCATTGTAATATCATGGATGTGAAATTACAATACATTGCTGTGAAGACATTCACAGCAATGTATTGTAATATCATGGGTGTGAAATTACAATGCATTGCTGTGAAGACATTCACAGCAATGTATTGTAATATCATGGGTGTGAAATTACAATACATTGCTGTGAAGACATTCACAGTAAATTGCTGTGAATCTTACTGTGAAAGTCATGCAAAATTTGGCCAAGTATTTATTGTGAATTCACGGTGAATATTTTTACAGTGTAGAGGGAGAAGAGTTCCTCAAATATCACAATAATCATATGGCAGTTTAAATAGGCTTTTTGCACAACACATGTATGAACATTTCACCTTTCTAAATGATTGTTTTATTTATTATATTGGGCTTAAATAATAATAAACTATGAACTCTCCTTTCTCTCGTTCCGGAGCTCGCGAACCTCCACCGGCCCTCGCGGTGATCCAATTTCCACACAGGGAAAAACACGAGCATCTGGTCACATTTTACATTTATTTGATTGGCAAAGAATCAAAAATCCTTCATTTGTCGCACAGCAGGATATGTACAGATGCTGCAAAGGGAAAGTGAGGATAAAAAGACACAAGTGTAATGAGTGGATTAACATATTAAAGAAGCAAGCACACGTTATTCAAATAAAAAAAGTGCACATCCATGATTTAAAACAAAGTAGCAGCATTATAAAATATCTAAGTTCATAAATAATAATGTAAATATAATTGAAAACCATATTCCATCAATACCTGAATGTGGACATTTCAATAAACTTTAAAGGTGGTGGATTTAATACACATTTTAACACTTTTCATTTTTGGGAATATGTCCCATTCACAAGAAGAAATGCATTCTAGACCAAATGTTGACCAACCACATGTTTACTTAGAATATGACACTATTAAAAATATAACAAATTAGAAGGATATCAAAACCAAATTTGATAAATATTTTAATTAAAATTATACCTTTTAGTTTTTTTGTATCATTTTTTCTATATACGTATATTAGCCTTATTGTTTACTCTGCATGTGTACCTGTGTTACCCTGGTCAATTTGGAAATGTCAGAGGTAGCCTATACTTAAATCAAGGATTTTACGCGAGAGAGAAACAGCCTGATAGAAGAGAGGAGACTTCAGCACAGTTTGAAAAAGGAAAACTGGAAGAGAAATATGATGGGTGATCTTTTCGAGACAAAAACACATGAGGCAGAGGGAGAAAAGTTCCTCAAGTATCAGGACTTCACAATAATCATAATGGCAGTTTAAAATTATGCTTTATGCACACTAAAGGTATGGACATTTCACCTTTCTAAATTATAGTTTTATTTATTATATTGGGTTTAAATAATAATAAACTAATACACTCTCTCAGGAGCTCGTGTCTGAGTCTGTCTTTGGCTGCTTTCGCCTCTCTCTCGTTCCGGAGCTCGAGGATTCTTCCGTCTCTCTCACAGCTCAAACAATCCTGTGCATAAAGTCCGGCGCGCGCCGACTCGAACGACGTCACCCTCCCCACAGCAGCGGCTCGCGCTGTGATGTCTCTCCCTCTCGTTTGAGAGCTCGCAGTTTGTTTCGTCAGTTTTTCAAACTCAGCTGAACAATTACTGCGTAAAATGTGAGTCACCTGCACCGACTCTAACACCGACCCTCACACTGCAAGACTGTGTGGCAGTCCAGCAGCGGTGGAAATGGAAAATTACAGGAGCATTCCCAGCCATATAAGGCCACATCCGGCTTTACTCACACTCCAAGAACAAACAGCTGTGATCCCTCTCCCTGTCGAAGCTCTCGCGCCCACTCAATCCCTCTTATCAGGCAGCCGATCAAGCAGACTGCGAGAGCTCTCTCTCTCTCAGTGAGCAGTGAGAGGCAGAATCTCGTTTGGGAGGAGTCTGCTCTTTCAGATTCGGCCTTTTTCCCCCAGCTGTGAGAAAGAGGGAGCCTCGTTACAGCCGGCACCGTGAAGACACAGATCAACATGTTCTCATTGGCTGATCAGACACACAGAGAGGGAGGCTGTGAGAGAGAGAGAGCTCGTGCCCGACAGCCGGCTCTGCGAAGTTGGAAGCAGCCAGTGAGGAGTGAGTTAACGCAGCGAGAGCCGAGCAGGAGAGAGTGTGATTTTACTTAGAGGCAAACACGGAGAAACAGCCTGAAGAGAGGAGACGTCAGCACATTTTGAAAAAAGGTCTTCGTGAGGCTCAACGGGAGGATTTCTGGTTATGAGACAGAAATCACTCGAGTCCCGTGAATGTTAAGAGCTCAAACACGACAAACTGACCGAGTTCAACTTTATTTTGGTGTGTCAGATTGTACGCGGAGGGGATCTTGATCTGAGAGTGAGACTGGAGAAGCCAACGGCGAAAGCAGCGACGAGCTCCATATGAGAGGGATTGAGTTGGCGCGAGAGATTCGACAGGGAGAGGGTTCACAGCGCGAGCCGCTGCTGTGGGGGAGGGGTCGTTCGAGTTGGCTCGTGCCTGACTTTACGCACAGGATTGTTTTGAGCTGTGAGAGAGACGGGGCGATTCTTCTAGGCTGCCGAAAGAGAGAGAGGCGGAAGCAGCCACAGACAGACTCAGACACGAGCTCCTGAGAGATTATTAGTTTATTATTATCTAAAACCAATAGAATAATAAAACAATAATTTAGAAAGGTGAAATGTCCACATGTGTTGTACATAAAGCACATTTAGATTGCCATATGATTACTGTGAAGTCCTGATATTGAGGAACTTTTCTCCCTCTGCCTCATGTGTTTTGTCTCGAAAAGATCACCCATCCTATTTCTCTTCCAGAATCCTCCCGTTGAGCCACACGAGACTGCTTTTCCTTTTCAAACTGTGCTGAAGTCTCCTCTCTTCTTTCAGACTGTTTCTCTCTCGCGTAAAATCACACGCTCTCCTGCTCGGCTCTCGGAGGGATAGTTACTCCCTCCTCCTCAATTGGCTGCTTCCGTGTTCACGGTGCCGGCTGTCGGGCCACGAGCCCTCTCTCACAGCTGAAAAAAGAATGTGTACGCCTCTCTCTCTGTGTGTGTCTGATCAGCAAATGAGAACATGAGTGCCTCATCCCCCTCTCTCGTAATGGGATCTCGAGGATTCTTCCGTCTCTCTCACAGCTCAAACAATCCTGTGAGTAAAGGTCAGGCGCGCGCCGACTCGAACGAACGTCACCCTCCCCACAGCAGCAGCTCGCGCTGTGATGTCTCTCCCTCTCGTTTGAGAGCTCGCAGTTTGTTTCGTCAGTTTTTCAAACTCAGCTGAAAAATGACTGCGTAAAATGTGAGTCACCTGCACCGACTCTAACACCGACCCTCACACTGCAAGACTGTGTGCGCAGTCCTAACATTTATGGAAGGCCCTTTGAGCCACACACACTGCTTCCATCAGTCAACAAGTGCTCACTGTAGCCCTCAACCCTGCGTAAAAACAGCATCCCGCAGTTTATCAAAGAGATGTTACCGTCTGATGAGCTGGGTTTTTATTTCGTTTCCAACCGTCCATTTATATTATCATACTTTTTGAAATATTTTATGTGCATTTATTTCAAGATGCAGGTTTTCAATTTTAAATATTTGGGTTATTTTAAAAATGTTTTGGAGAAAATATATTCACCTCCAGTCCAGCACACAAACACAACACAAATACATTTTATTATTTTATTGGCAAAGCAAAAGATCAGATTCAGAATCCCTTATTTTCCCAGAGAGAGGGGAAAAGTGTGACATCGAAGGGAAAGTGCAGTGAAAATAAAAGACATTATAAATAAATATTAAGCTAATGAAGCGTGTCCATTCTCTTCTGGAACACGAGGGTCTGTGATGGGTTGACTCTCCTCTTCTGTCAGAGATCTTCCTCCACCGGATGAGACATTTGATCTGCAGATCCTCTGCCTACACACAACACCAAGTGCAACCAGAACCAGAGCAGCGATGATGGCGATGGTGATCCACAGGGTCTTCTTCTGCTCCAGGGGAAACAGAACAAGAGGAACTTAGTATGATGTGAAACTAAAAGATGACACCTTAAACAAAACCCTAAAGTCCGATAATATCTAAGAGGTTTCCATAAGCTGCATTTTATAATCAATATTTGTAGTGTTATACTCACGCGTGGTGGCTGGGGGGTGCAGGTGATCTGTTCCGGGTTCCTCTCCTCTGGTGTATTCAGTGCAGGGCTGACCCTCATCCTCACAGCCTGCAGATGTCCCCTCTTTCTGTCCTTGAGGACGTAGAGAAAGTAATCTCCTCGGTCCTCGGGCTTCACCCCCTGCAGGGTCAGAGTCAGGTCTCCATCTGACCTCCAGTGAGGGGCTACAGATGTTCTGTTCTCAAACCCTGAGCCCTGTGAGGTGCTTCCGGAGGAGAGGTCCAGATCAAACACAAGCTGTGTGTTTCTCTCCACTCTGTACCTCCCGAGTTCTCCTGCAGTAAAGTAGTGGAAGGTAAAACCAGCAGCCTGTCCCTCAGGCACTGATTTCTCCGAGGATGTGATGACATTCAGATGGATACGTTTCTCCTCTGAGCCGCAGGTTAGCCCGTACAGTCCCTGGTCGTTGATGTCGCTCCTGTTTAAGACCACGGACTCGTTTGGACTCATCCGGTCTTTGTAACCTGCTGCCGGCTTCCAGACATCCTCCAGACGAGCCACAGGCTGACTGCTTCCACCTGTCAAAGTGTGCTGAAGTGTCGCTCCTCTCTCGCTGCACTGTTCAGTCTCTGGAAACTGAACTCGGTCTCCTAATATCGTATCGACAGCTAGGCCTCCTACGAGAGGAAGGTGGACAATAAGTAAGAACATGCGCAAAGTATGAGCTGCCATCTCGTCTTCTTCGTCTGGATCCTGTGCTTATTACAAGTGCTCTCTCGTTAATACTATTCTTTCAGAGCGCTGAGAGAGGTGCAGTTACAGCAGGTGTCCACAGAGTGCAGCCCAAGTCAGACTGAATCTTCTCCAAATGCTCTCTCTTTAAATAGCCTACTCTTTCGGATTTCGGTTACATTTATGGGAGGAGTCTGAATTCCAAGTTTATTGTAACCGAGATTTCAGAGAGAGGGCTCGGGCTCGACTTCTCGATGGAAGCTCGCGGTTGTTGAGCCGTGTATTCACCACGCTTAATGTCGGGCCCGGTACCTCTCTCTCACAGCTCGGGGGGAAAAGGCTAATTCTGAAAGATCAGATCCCTCTCTCGTGCGGCAAGCTCGCGGATGCAGCATTTTCCCAGCTGTGTGGGAGAGTACTCGCGCACCTCTCCTGAGAGAGTTATATAGTTTATTATGATTTAAGCCCAATATATTAAATAAAACAATAATTTAGAAAGGTGAAATGTCCATACATGTGTTGTGCAAAAAGCATATTTAAAGTGCGATATATGATTACCGTGAAGTCCTGATACTTGAGGAACTTTTCTCCCTCTGCCTCATGTGTTTTTGTCTCGAAAAGATCACCCATCATATTTCTCTTCCAGAAATCCTCCCGTTGAGCCACACGAAGACTGCTTTCCTTTTTCAAACTGTGCTGAAGTCTCCTCTCTTCTTTCAGACTGTTTCTCTCTCGCTCTCCTGCTCGGCTCTCGGAGGGATAGTTACTCCCTCCTCCTCGTTGGCTGCTTCAGTGTTCACGGGGCCGGCTATTGGCCACGAGCTCTCTCTCTCAGTGAGCAGTGAGAGGCAGAATCTCGTTTGGGAGGAGTCTGCTCTTTCAGATTCGGCCTTTTTTCCCAGCTGTGAGAAAGAGGGAGCCTCGCTACAGCCGGCACCGTGAAGACACAGATCAACATGTTCTCATTGGCTGGTCAGACACACAGAGAGAGGGAGGCTGTGAGAGAGAGAGCTCGTGCCCGACAGCCGGCTCCCCGAAGTTGGAAGCAGCCAGTGAGGAGTGAGTTAACGCAGCGAGAGCCGAGCAGGAGAGCGTGTGATTTTACGTTAGAGGCAAACACGGAAACAGCCTGAAGAGAGGAGACTTCAGCACATTTTGAAAAAGGTCTTCGTGAGGCTCAACGGGAGGATTTCTGGTTATGAGACAGAATCACTCGAGTCCGTGAATGTTAAGAGCTCAAACACGACAAACTGACCGAGTTCAACTTTATTTTTGGTGTGTCAGATTGTACGCGGAGGGATCTTGATCTGAGAGTGAGACTGGAGAAGCCAACGGCGAAAGCAGCGACGAGCTCCATATGAGAGGGATTGAGTTGACGCGAGAGCTTCGACAGGGAGAGGGTTCACAGCGCGAGCCGCTGCTGTGGGGAGGGTCGTTCGAGTTGGCTCGTGCCTGACTTTACGCACAGGATTGTTTGAGCTGTGAGAGAGACGGAAGAATCCTCGAGCTGCCGAAAGAGAGAGAGGCGGAAGCAGCCACAGACAGACTCAGACACGAGCTCCTGAGAGAGTATTAGTTATATTATTATCTAAAACCAATATAATAAATAAAACAATCATTTAGAAAGGTGAAATGTCCACATGTGTTGTACATAAAGCACATTTAGATTGCCATATGATTATGACCCTCTCAAAGCACCGGCTTAGAGCCTGTGTTTTGACAAAGCACAGGGTTAGATCCAGAGTTTTTTACGAGGTAGAGAGTCTGCTGCGGAGTTAGAGCCGGTGTCTAAAAAAACCCGGATCGAACCCAGTGTTTTGACACAACACAGAGCCTGCTCGGCTCTCGGAGGGATAGTTACTCCCTCCTCTTCATTGGCTGCTTCCGTGTTCACGGGGCCGGCTGTTGGCCACGAGCTCTCTCTCTCAGTGAGCAGTGAGAGGCAGAATCTCGCTTGGGAGGAGTCTGCTCTTTCAGATTCAGCCTTTTTTCCCCAGCTGTGAGAAAGAGGGAGCCTCGCTAAAGCCGGCACCGTGAAGACACACATCAACATGTTCTCATTGGCTGGTCAGACACACATAGAGAGGGAGGCTGTGAGAGAGAGAGCTCGTGCCCGACAGCCGGCTCTGCGAAGTTGGAAGCAGCCAGTGAGGAGTGAGTTAACGCAGCGAGAGCCGAGCAGGAGAGCGTGTGATTTTTCGCGAGAGGCAAACACGGAAACAGCCTGAAAGAAGAGAGGAGACTTCAGCACATTTTGAAAAAGGTCTTCGTGAGGCTCAACGGGAGGATTTCTGGTTATGAGACAGAATCACTCGAGTCCTTGAACTTTAACAGCTCAAACACGACAAACTGACCGAGTTCCACTTTATTTTTGGTGTGTCAGATTGTACGCGGAGGGATCTTGATCTGAGAGTGAGACTGGAGAAGCCAACGGCGAAAGCAGCGACGAGCTCCATATGAGAGGGATTGAGTTGGCGCGAGAGCTTCGACAGAGAGAGGGGTCGTTCGAGTTGGCTCGTGCCTGATTTTACGCACAGGATTGTTTGAGCTGTGAGAGAGACGGGCGATTCTTCGAGCTGCCGAAAGAGAGAGGCGGAAGCAGCCACAGACAGACTCAGACACGAGCTCCTGAGAGATTATTAGTTTATTATTATCTAAAACCAATATAATAAATAAAACAATAATTTAGAAAGGTGAAATGTCCATACATGTGTTGTACATAAAGCACATTTAGATTGCCATATGATTACTGTGAAGTCCTGATATTTGAGGAACTTTTCTCCCTCTGCCTCATGTGTTTTTGTCTCGAAAAGATCACCCATCATATTTCTCTTCCAGAAATCCTCCCGTTGAGCCACACGAAGACTGCTTTCCTTTTTCAAACTGTGCTGAAGTCTCCTCTCTTCTTTCAGGCTGTTTCTCTCTCGCTCTCCTGCTCGGCTCTCGGAGGGATAGTTACTCCCTCCTCCTCATTGGCTGCTTCCGTGTTCACGGTGCCGGCTGTCGGGCACGAGCCCTCTCTCACAGCTGAAAAAAGAATGTGTACGCCTCTCTCTGTGTGTGTCTGATCAGCAAATGAGAACATGAGTGCCTCATCCCCCTCTCTCATATGGGATCTCGAGGATTCTTCCGTCTCTCTCACAGCTCAAACAATCCTGTGAGTAAAGTCAGGCGCGCGCCGACTCGAACAACGTCACCCTCCCCACAGCAGCAGCTCGCGCTGTGATATCTCTCCCTCTCGTTTGAGAGCTCGCAGTTTGTTTCGTCAGTTTTTCAAACTCAGCTGAACAATTACTGCCTAAACTCTGAGTTACCTGCACCGACTCTAACACCGACCCTCACACTGCAAGACTGTGTGTGCAGTCCTAACATTTATGGAAGGCCCTTTGAGCCACACACACTGCTTCCATCAGTCAACAAGTGCTCACTGTAGCCCTCAACCCTGTGTAAAAACAGCATCCCGCAGTTTATCAAAGAGATGTTACCGTCTGATGAACTGGGTTTTTATTTCGTTTCCAACCGTCCATTTATATTATCATTCTTTTTGAAATATTTTATGTGCATTTATTTCAAGATGCAGGTTTTCAATTTAAAATATTTGGGTTATTTTAAAATGTTTTGGAGAAAATATATTCACCTCCAGTCCAGCACACAAACACAACACAAATACATTTTATTATTTTATTGGCAAAGCAAAAGATCAGATTCAGAAATCCCTTATTTTCCCAGAGAGAGGGGAAAAGTGTGACATCGAAGGGAAAGTGCAGTGAAAATAAAAGACATTATAAATAAATATTAAGCTAATGAAGCGTGTCCATTCTCTTCTGGAACACGAGGGTCTGTGATGGGTTGACTCTCCTCTTCTGTCGGAGATCTTCCTCCACCGGATGAGACATTTGATCTGCAGATCCTCTGCCTACACACAACACCAAGTGCAACCAGAACCAGAGCAGCGATGATGGCGATGGGGATCCACAGGGTCTTCTTCTGCTCCAGGGGAAACAGAACAAGAGGAACTTAGTATGATGTGAAACTAAATGATGACACCTTAAACAAAACCCTAAAGTCCGATAATATCTAAGAGGTTTCCATAAGCTGCATTTTATAATCAATATTTGTAGTGTTGTACTCACGCGTGGTGGCTGGGGGGTGCAGGTGATCTGTTCCGGGTTCCTCTCCTCTGGTGTATTCAGCGCAGGGCTGACCCTCATCCTCACAGCCTGCAGATGTCCCCTCTTTCTGTCCTTGAGGACGTAGAGAAAGTAATCTCCTCGGTCCTCGGGCTTCACCCCCTGCAGGGTCAGAGTCAGGTCTCCATCTGTCCTCCAGTGAGGGGCTACAGATGTTCTGTTCTCAAACCCTGAGCCCTGTGAGGTGCTTCCGGAGGAGAGGTCCAGCTCAAACACAAGCTGTGTGTTTCTCTCCACTCTGTACCTCCCGAGTTCTCCTGCAGTAAAGTAGTGGAAGGTAAAACCAGCAGCCTGTCCCTCAGGCACTGATTTCTCAGAGGATGTGATGACATTCAGATGGATACGTTTCTCCTCTGAGCCGCAGGTTAAGCCCGTACAGTCCCTGGTCGTTGATGTTGCTCCTGTTTAAGACCACGGACTCGTTTGGACTCATCCGGTCTTTGTAACCTGCTGCCGGCTTCCAGACATCCTCCAGACGAGCCACAGGCTGACTGCTTCCACCTGTCAAAGTGTGCTTGAAGTGTCGCTCCTGCTCTCGCTGCACTGTTCAGTCTCTGGAAACTGAACTCGGTCTCCTAATATCGTATCGACAGCTAGGCCTCCTACGAGAGGAAGGTGGACAATAAGTAAGAACATGCATAAAGTATGAGCTGCCATCTCGTCTTCTTCGTCTGGATCCTGTGCTTATTACAAGTGCTCTCTCGTTAATACTATTCTTTCAGAGCGCTGAGAGAGGTGCAGTTACAGCAGGTGTCCACAGAGTGCAGCCCAAGTCAGACTGAATCTTCTCCAAATGCTCTCTCTTTAAATACTCTTTGATTTCGGTTAAATTTATGGGAGGAGTCTGAATTCCAAGTTTATTGTAACCGAGATTTCAGAGAGAGGGCTCGGGCTCGACTTCTCGATGGAAGCTCGCGGTTGTTGAGCCGTGTATTCAACACGCTGAATGTCGGGCCCGGTACCTCTCTCTCACAGCTCGGGGGAAAAGGCTAATTCTGAAAGATCAGATCCCTCTCTCGTGCGGCAAGCTTGCGGATGCAGCATTTTCCCAGCTGTGTGGGAGAGTACTCGCGCACCTCTCCTGAGAGAGTTATATCGTTTATTATGATTTAAGCCCAATATAATAAATAAAACAATAATTTAGAAAGGTGACATGTCCATACATGTGTTGTGCAAAAAGCATATTTAAAGTGCGATATATGATTACCGTGAAGTCCTGATACTTGAGGAACTTTTCTCCCTCTGCCTCATGTGTTTTTGTCTCGAAAAGATCACCCATCATATTTCTCTTCCAGAAATCCTCCCGTTGAGCCACACGAAAGACTGCTTTCCTTTTTCAAACTGTGCTGAAGCCTCCTCTCTTCTTTCAGGCTGTTTCTCTCTCGCTCTCCTGCTCGGCTCTCGGAGGGATAGTTACTCCCTCCTCCTCATTGGCTGCTTCCGTGTTCACGGGGCCGGCTGTTGGCCATGAGCTCTCTCTCTCAGTGAGCAGTGAGAGGCAGAATCTCGTTTGGGAGGAGTCTGCTCTTTCAGATTCGGCCTTTTTTCCCAGCTGTGAGAAAGAGGGAGCCTCGCTATAGCCGGCACCGTGAAGACACAGCTCAACATGTTCTCATTGGCTGGTCAGACACACAGAGAGAGGGAGGCTGTGAGAGAGAGAGCTCGTGCCCGACAGCCGGCTCCCCGAAGTTGGAAGCAGCCAGTGAGGAGTGAGTTAACGCAGCGAGAGCCGAGCAGGAGAGCGTGTGATTTTACGTTAGAGGCAAACACGGAAACAGCCTGAAGAGAGGAGACTTCAGCACATTTTGAAAAAGGTCTTCGTGAGGCTCAACGGGAGGATTTCTGGTTATGAGACAGAATCACTCGAGTCCGTGAATGTTAAGAGCTCAAACACGACAAACTGACCGAGTTCAACTTTATTTTTGGTGTGTCAGATTGTACGCGGAGGGATCTTGATCTGAGAGTGAGACTGGAGAAGCCAACGGCGAAAGCAGCGACGAGCTCCATATGAGAGGGATTGAGTTGACGCGAGAGCTTCGACAGGGAGAGGGTTCACAGCGCGAGCCGCTGCTGTGGGGAGGGTCGTTCGAGTTGGCTCGTGCCTGACTTTACGCACAGGATTGTTTGAGCTGTGAGAGAGACGGAAGAATCCTCGAGCTGCCGAAAGAGAGAGAGGCGGAAGCAGCCACAGACAGACTCAGACACGAGCTCCTGAGAGAGTATTAGTTTATTATTATCTAAAACCTATATAATAAATAAAACAATCATTTAGAAAGGTGAAATGTCCACATGTGTTGTACATAAAGCACATTTAGATTGCCATATGATTATGACCCTCTCAAAGCACCGGCTTAGAGCCTGTGTTTTGACAACGCACAGGGTTAGATCCAGAGTTTTTTACGAGGTAGAGAGTCTGCTGCGGAGTTAGAGCCGGTGTCTAAAAAAACCCGGATCGAACCCAGTGTTTTGACACAACACAGAGCCTGCTCGGCTCTCGGAGGGATAGTTACTCCCTCCTCTTCATTGGCTGCTTCCGTGTTCACGGGGCCGGCTGTTGGCCACGAGCTCTCTCTCTCAGTGAGCAGTGAGAGGCAGAATCTCGCTTGGGAGGAGTCTGCTCTTTCAGATTCAGCCTTTTTTCCCCAGCTGTGAGAAAGAGGGAGCCTCGCTAAAGCCGGCACCGTGAAGACACACATCAACATGTTCTCATTGGCTGGTCAGACACACATAGAGAGGGAGGCTGTGAGAGAGAGAGCTCGTGCCCGACAGCCGGCTCTGCGAAGTTGGAAGCAGCCAGTGAGGAGTGAGTTAACGCAGCGAGAGCCGAGCAGGAGAGCGTGTGATTTTTCGCGAGAGGCAAACACGGAAACAGCCTGAAAGAAGAGAGGAGACTTCAGCACATTTTGAAAAAGGTCTTCGTGAGGCTCAACGGGAGGATTTCTGGTTATGAGACTTAATCACTCGAGTCCTTGAACTTTAACAGCTCAAACACGACAAACTGACCGAGTTCCACTTTATTTTTGGTGTGTCAGATTGTACGCGGAGGGATCTTGATCTGAGAATAAGACTGGAGAAGCCAACGGCGAAAGCAGCGACGAGCTCCATATGAGAGGGATTGAGTGGGCGCGAGAGCTTCGACAGAGAGAGGGGTCGTTCGAGTTGGCTCGTGCCTGATTTTACGCACAGGATTGTTTGAGCTGTGAGAGAGACGGGCGATTCTTCGAGCTGCCGAAAGAGAGAGGCGGAAGCAGCCACAGACAGACTCAGACACGAGCTCCTGAGAGATTATTAGTTTATTATTATCTAAAACCAATATAATAAATAAAACAATAATTTAGAAAGGTGAAATGTCCATACATGTGTTGTACATAAAGCACATTTAGATTGCCATATGATTACTGTGAAGTCCTGATATTTGAGGAACTTTTCTCCCTCTGCCTCATGTGTTTTTGTCTCGAAAAGATCACCCATCATATTTCTCTTCCAGAAATCCTCCCGTTGAGCCACACGAAGACTGCTTTCCTTTTTCAAACTGTGCTGAAGTCTCCTCTCTTCTTTCAGGCTGTTTCTCTCTCGCTCTCCCTGCTCGGCTCTCGGAGGGATAGTTACTCCCTCCTCCTCATTGGCTGCTTCCGTGTTCACGGGGCCGGCTGTTGGCCACGAGCTCTCTCTCTCAGTGAGCAGTGAGAGGCAGAATCTCGTTTGGGAGGAGTCTGCTCTTTCAGATTCGGCCTTTTTTCCCAGCTGTGAGAAAGAGGGAGCCTCGCTATAGCCGGCACCGTGAAGACACAGCTCAACATGTTCTCATTGGCTGGTCAGACACACAGAGAGAGGGAGGCTGTGAGAGAGAGAGCTCGTGCCCGACAGCCGGCTCCCCGAAGTTGGAAGCAGCCAGTGAGGAGTGAGTTAACGCAGCGAGAGCCGAGCAGGAGAGCGTGTGATTTTACGTTAGAGGCAAACACGGAAACAGCCTGAAGAGAGGAGACTTCAGCACATTTTGAAAAAGGTCTTCGTGAGGCTCAACGGGAGGATTTCTGGTTATGAGACAGAATCACTCGAGTCCGTGAATGTTAAGAGCTCAAACACGACAAACTGACCGAGTTCAACTTTATTTTTGGTGTGTTAGATTGTACGCGGAGGGATCTTGATCTGAGAGTGAGACTGGAGAAGCCAACGGCGAAAGCAGCGACGAGCTCCATATGAGAGGGATTGAGTTGGCGCGAGAGATTCGACAGGGAGAGGGTTCACAGCGCGAGCCGCTGCTGTGGGGAGGGTCGTTCGAGTTGGCTCGTGCCTGACTTTACGCACAGGATTGTTTGAGCTGTGAGAGAGACGGGCGATTCTTCTAGCTGCCGAAAGAGAGAGAGGCGGAAGCAGCCACAGACAGACTCAGACACGAGCTCCTGAGAGATTATTAGTTTATTATTATCTAAAACCAATAGAATAAATAAAACAATAATTTAGAAAGGTGAAATGTCCACATGTGTTGTACATAAAGCACATTTAGATTGCCATATGATTACTGTGAAGTCCTGATATTTGAGGAACTTTTCTCCCTCTGCGGCTCTGCCTCATGTGTTTTTGTCTCGAAAAGATCACCCATCCTATTTCTCTTCCAGAAATCCTCCCGTTGAGCCACACGAAGACTGCTTTCCTTTTTCAAACTGTGCTGAAGTCTCCTCTCTTCTTTCAGGCTGTTTCTCTCTCGCTCTCCTGCTCGGCTCTCGGAGGGATAGTTACTCCCTCCTCCTCATTGGCTGCTTCCGTGTTCACGGTGCCGGCTGTCGGGCACGAGCCCTCTCTCACAGCTGAAAAAAGAATGTGTACGCCTCTCTCTCTGTGTGTGTCTGATCAGCAAATGAGAACATGAGTGCCTCATCCCCCTCTCTCGTATGGGATCTCGAGGATTCTTCCGTCTCTCTCACAGCTCAAACAATCCTGTGAGTAAGGTCAGGCGCGCGCCGACTCGAACAACGTCACCCTCCCCACAGCAGCAGCTCGCGCTGTGATGTCTCTCCCTCTCGTTTGAGAGCTCGCAGTTTGTTTCGTCAGTTTTTCAAACTCAGCTGAACAATTACTGCCTAAACTCTGAGTCACCTGCACCGACTCTAACACCGACCCTCACACTGCAAGACTGTGTGCGCAGTCCTAACATTTATGGAAGGCCCTTTGAGCCACACACACTGCTTCCATCAGTCAACAAGTGCTCACTGTAGCCCTCAACCCTGTGTAAAAACAGCATCCCGCAGTTTATCAAAGAGATGTTACCGTCTGATGAGCTGGGTTTTTATTTCGTTTCCAACCGTCCATTTATATTATCATTCTTTTTGAAATATTTTATGTGCATTTATTTCAAGATGCAGGTTTTCAATTTAAAATATTTGGGTTATTTTAAAATGTTTTGGAGAAAATATATTCACCTCCAGTCCAGCACACAAACACAACACAAATACATTTTATTATTTTATTGGCAAAGCAAAAGATCAGATTCAGAAATCCCTTATTTTCCCAGAGAGAGGGGAAAAGTGTGACATCGAAGGGAAAGTGCAGTGAAAATAAAATACATTATAAATAAATATTAAGCTAATGAAGCGTGTCCATTCTCTTCTGGAACACGAGGGTCTGTGATGGGTTGACTCTCCTCTTCTGTCAGAGATCTTCCTCCACCGGATGAGACATTTGATCTGCAGATCCTCTGCCTACACACAACACCAAGTGCAACCAGAACCAGAGCAGATGGCGATGGGGATCCACGGGGTCTCCTTCTGCTCCAGGGGAAACAGAACAAGAGGAACTTAGTATGATGTGAAACTAAAAGATGACACCTTAAACAAAACCCTAAAGTCCGATAATATCTAAGATGTTTCCATAAGCTGCATTTTATAATCAATATTTGTAGTGTTGTACTCACGCGTGGTGGCTGGGGGGTGCAGGTGATCTGTTCCAGGTTCCTCTCCTCTGGTGTATTCAGTGCAGGGCTGACCCTCATCCTCACAGCCTGCAGATGTCCCCTCTTTCTGTCCTTGAGGACGTAGAGAAAGTAATCTCCTCGGTCCTCGGGCTTCACCCCCTGCAGGGTCAGAGTCAGGTCTCCATCTGTCCTCCAGTGAGGGGCTACAGATGTTCTGTTCTCAAACCCTGAGCCCTGTGAGGTGCTTCCGGAGGAGAGGTCCAGCTCAAACACAAGCTGTGTGTTTCTCTCCACTCTGTACCTCCCGAGTTCTCCTGCAGTAAAGTAGTGGAAGGTAAAACCAGCAGCCTGTCCCTCAGGCACTGATTTCTCAGAGGGTGTGATGACATTCAGATGGATACGTTTCTCCTCTGAGCCGCAGGTTAGCCCGTACAGTCCCTGGTCGTTGATGTTGCTCCTGTTTAAGACCACGGACTCGTTTGGACTCATCCGGTCTTTGTAACCTGCTGCCGGCTTCCAGACATCCTCCAGACGAGCCACAGGCTGACTGCTTCCACCTGTCAAAGTGTGCTGAAGTGTCGCTCCTCTCTCCCTGCACTGTTCAGTCTCTGGAAACTGAACAGGGTCTCCTAATATCGTATCGACAGCTAGGCCTCCTACGAGAGGAAGGTGGACAATAAGTAAGAACATGCATAAAGTATGAGCTGCCATCTCGTCTTCTTCGTCTGGATCCTGTGCTTATTACAAGTGCTCTCTCGTTAATACTATTCTTTCAGAGCGCTGAGAGAGGTGCAGTTACAGCAGGTGTCCACAGAGTGCAGCCCAAGTCAGACTGAATCTTCTCCAAATGCTCTCTCTTTAAATACTCTTTGATTTCGGTTAAATTTATGGGAGGAGTCTGAATTCCAAGTTTATTGTAACCGAGATTTCAGAGAGAGGGATCGGGCTCGACTTCTCGATGGAAGCTCGCGGTTGTTGAGCCATGTATTCACCACGCTGAATGTCGGGCCCGGTACCTCTCTCTCACAGCTCGGGGGGAAAAGGCTAATTCTGAAAGATCAGATCCCTCTCTCGTGCGGCAAGCTCGCGGATGCAGCATTTTCCCAGCTGTGTGGGAGAGTACTCGCGCACCTCTCCTGAGAGAGTTATATAGTTTATTATGATTTAAGCCCAATATAATAAATAAAACAATAATTTAGAAAGGTGAAATGTCCATACATGTGTTGTGCAAAAAGCATATTTAAAGTGCGATATATGATTACCGTGAAGTCCTGATACTTGAGGAACTTTTCTCCCTCTGCCTCATGTGTTTTTGTCTCGAAAAGATCACCCATCATATTTCTCTTCCAGAAATCCTCCCGTTGAGCCTCACGAAGACTGTTTTCCTTTTTCAAACTGTGCTGAAGTCTCCTCTCTTCTTTCAGACTGTTTCTCTCTCGCTCTCCTGCTCGGCTCTCGGAGGGATAGTTACTCCCTCCTCCTCGTTGGCTGCTTCAGTGTTCACGGGGCCGGCTATTGGCCACGAGCTCTCTCTCTCAGTGAGCAGTGAGAGGCAGAATCTCGTTTGGGAGGAGTCTGCTCTTTCAGATTCGGCCTTTTTCCCCAGCTGTGAGACTGCTTTCCTCTTCTTTCAGACGCTCTCCTGCTCACGTTCTCATTTGCTGATCAGACACACACAGAGAGAGAGGCGTACACGTTCTTTTTTCAGCTGTGTGAGAGAGCTCGTGCCCGACAGCCGGCCCCGTGAACACGGAAGCAGCCAACGAGGAGGAGTAACTATCCCTCCGAGAGCCGATCAGGAGAGCGAGAGAGAAACAGTCTGAAAGAAGAGAGGAGATTTCAGCACAGTTTGAAAAAGGAAAGCAGTCTTCGTGTGGCTCAACGGGAGGATTTCTGGAAGAGAAATATGATGGGTGATCTTTTCGAGACAAAAACACATGAGGCAGAGGGAGAAAAGTTCCTCAAATATCAGGACTTCACAATAATCATATGGCACTTTAAATATGCTTTTTGTACAATACATGTATGGACATTTCACCTTTCTAAATTATTGTTTTATTTATTATATTGGGCTTAAATAATAATAAACGATTTAACTCTTGCAGGAGAGGTGCGCGAGTACTCAGCTGGAAAAATGCTGCATCCGCGAGATTGTCGCACGAGAGAGGGATCTGATCTTTCAGGATCAGCCTTTTCCCCCGAGCTGTGAGAGAGAGGTACCGGGCCCGACATTCAGCGTGGTGAATACACGGCTCAACAACCGCGAGCTTCCATCAACAAGTCGAGCCCGAGCCCTCTCTCTGAAATCTCGGTTAAAATAAATCGAGAATTCAGACTCCTCCCATAAATTTAATCGAAATCAAAGAGTATTTAAAGAGAGAGCATTTGGAGAAGATTCAGTCTGACTTGGGCTGCACTCTGTGGACACCTGCTGTAACTGCACCTCTCAGCGCTCTGAAAGAATAGTATTAACGAGAGAGCACTTGTAATAAGCACAGGATCCAGACGAAGAAGACGAGATGGCAGCTCATACTTTATGCATGTTCTTACTTATTGTCCACCTTCCTCTCGTAGGAGGCCTAGCTGTCGATACGATATTAGGAGACCGAGTTCAGTTTCCAGAGACTGAACAGTGCAGGGAGACAGGAGCGACACTTCAGCACACTTTGACAGGTGGAAGCAGTCAGTCTGTGGCTCGTCTGGAGGATGTCTGGAAGCCGGCAGCAGGTTACAAAGACCGGATGAGTCCAAACGAGTCCGTGGTCTTAAACAGGAGCAACATCAACGACCAGGGACTGTACGGGCTAACCTGCGGCTCAGAGGAGAAACTTATCCATCTGAATGTCATCACATCCTCGGAGAAATCAGTGCCTGAGGGACAGGCTGCTGGTTTTACCTTCCACTACTTTACTGCAGGAGAACTCGGGAGGTACAGAGTGGAGAGAAACACACAGCTTGTGTTTGAGCTGGACCTCTCCTCCGGGAGCATCTCACAGGGCTCAGGGTTTGAGAACAGAACATCTGTAGCCCCTCACTGGAGGTCAGATGGAGACCTGACTCTGACCCTGCAGGGGGTGAAGCCCGAGGACCGAGGAGATTACTTTCTCTACGTCCTCAAGGACAACAAGAGGGGACATCTGCAGGCTGTGAGGATGAGGGTCAGCCCTGCGCTGAATACACCAGAGGAGAGGAACCCGGAACCGATCACCTGCACCCCCCAGCCACCATGCGTGAGTACAACACTACAAATATTGATTATAAAATGCAGTTTGTAGATTAATCTTAGAAATGACGCTACTGTTGTGTTCGGAGCCCCTAAAGGGACATGAAAGAAAAAGAAAAAAAATAGGCCTATGCTAAATCCCGACTTTTTTTTCGAGAAAGTTCCCGGTGCGCCAAGTGGAGCACACATGGAGACAACCGTTTCATTGCAGACTGTTATGTTTATGTGGGGCAAATTGCAATGACAGTGCAAAGCCTACATTATTCGAGATATATTTCGAAGTCGGACTTCATTTTAAGGACAGTCTGCCTTGATCTATCAATTCAAGTCCGTGACTCTCACAGTATTATTTTTTTCCAATTTATGTCAATAAAGTCACTCGTTGTCTCGATTTTTCTTTTTTAAATGTCATGACCCTTTAGGAGCTCCGGAGTGCCATATAGCGGTCTGATTGCTTGTGTCCCCCTCTCTCTGTTGCAGAAAGAGAAGACCGCTTTGATCTGTGTCTCCGTAGCTGCTGTGCTTTTGATTGCTGGAGCTTTTTTCTGTGGTCAGAAAATGCCGAGAATCTGCGGGTCAAATGTCTCTGGAGGAGCCGCTGCTGGAGGAGCTGAGGGCTCCAACGGAATTTGAGATGCAACCTTACACCGACACTCCTGTTCTGGTAGTCGTGAATGATCATGCTTGATAACGGTGTTTAATGTGATGTAATATTGTTTTCATTGTACATGCTTTCTCCCGCCGTGGTGCTTTGTTATTTAGTTGTCTGCAAAACACACACTTTATTTTTCTACCTTCTCTCCCTTGACCCACATTATTTACTTAGCAGCAGGTGTTTAGTATTATTGCGCAGCTCAGTTGAATACTCGTTTCTGATTGGTCAATTCGGACATTTCAGAGGTTATTAATATTCAATAACATACTGCTGCCAAGCATAATATCACTGTTGCTTATTTTTTTCAATAATGACCACCTAGCTGCATATTATCCCTGATACCTCTGAAATGTCAAAATTGATCAGGATAACACGTAGGCTACACATGCAGAGTAAACAATAATCATAAACGTATAGAAAAAGTGATACAAAAAAAACTAAAAAAGGTATAATTTCAAGTAAAATATTTATCAAATTTGATTTTGATATCCTTCTAATATGTTATATTTTTAATAGTGCCATCTTCTAAGTAAAAATGTGGTTGGTCAACATTTGGTGTAGAATGCATTTCCTCTTGTGAATTGGACATATTCCCAAAAATAAAACGTGTTGTATAAAAAAAACAATATTTGTATTAAATCCACCACCTTTAAAGTGTATTAAAATGTCCACATTCAGGTACTGATGGAATATGATTTTCAATTATATTTACATTATTATTTATTAACTTAGTTATTTTATAATGCTGCTACTTTGTTTTAAATCATGGATGTGCACTTATATTTTTTTATTTTAATAATTTGAGTTTGCTTCTTTAATATATTAATCCACTCATTACAATTGTGTCTTTTTGTCCTCACTTTCCCTTTGCTGCAACTGTACATATCCTGCTGTGCGACAAATTAAGATACTTTGCCAATCAAATAAATGTAAAATGTGACCATATGCTCGTGTTGTTCCCTGTGTGTGCTGGACTGGTTTCGACACATAAGGTTAATGGATTCTTCTCCTCAACATTAAAAATACAAAAATAAATCTGCAAACTAACTGGACAACATAATGCTTATTGAAAAAGTCTGATGGAGGTCAATAGGAGGTTAAACATCGAAATATAAACACACAGTTTCAGATTGAACCTCCCTTTCATTCATTCCGGGAGTCAGAACCCATTTTGACCAACACACTCAAATAAACGCAAATAAACCAGCTCTATAACTGCCCTGTCCTTCTTTGTTACTCATATAGGCTATCATTCTTATTTATCAGCAACACACAATGACCTGAGTGCATATGAGCAGGATGTAAACGTTGTGCAACATTAATATCCCCTCCTGCTATTTATTTGTCCATCTCAGTTTATTTGCAATTGTCATACCAGCTACCGCTTTAATTCAAATTCTCACTTTTTTGGAAACAAATACAGCTTGTTCTTTTTTTTTTTTTACCAATATTGTGTTTCTTTCTTTACTTATTGTGTTCTTTTACTATAAATAACGTGATTATACTTAGTTATTTTTGTATTAATGCAAGTCCATTCTCCCCACTTGTACCACTGTTTCCCCGTTGCGGGACAAATACAATAATTCTGATTGAAAGCCTTTATAGTCTATTTTAAATCCTCACGATCATCACGCCAACCCAAATCTACTGAGGTGAAACCAACACGTTTCAAACTGAAATACTTCTTTAAAATGAACAGGTAATTAACAGCAGCTCACAACAAAGAGTCAGTAAACGATAACATCGTTCTGGCTGCATGCCAACACATTGCATCATTATTCAGTTTTGTCATTTTGCAGCCACTGCGTGCCTGAAACAGAGGCCATGTGTGGATGACGCAGTCGATTTACACTGAGGTGCACAATGGGCAGGATTTAATACCTTTATTTATTATTTGTTAGAAGAACATTTCCTATGGTCAGCACGCCAACCCAAATCTAACGAGGTTTAAAGGCAAAATATGAATGCGGGAAAATCTTAAAACAGGTTTAAATATCCTAATTCTGGGAATTGAAAAGAAAAATTGTTTAAAGGCCAAAGACTAATATTCTTTTATTTTCTATGTTTTTTTAAATTATTTATGCTTTTTAATGACGGTCTTTAAATGCCATTTTTATAATGTATTTCAACTGCACTGTTTCTTAATTATCTTAATGCCTTCAATTTTTGGAAAGCAAGGCAAGGCAAGTTACCAACACGTAAGAAACTTAATTATTTCCTTGAATCAACAAATCAAAAGGCTATAACAGCAGTTAATTACAACATTAGACACAATACAGGCAGAAGTGAGTCAACCTGATAGTACATATTTCTAATGACAGAACAAAGTCAAAGTAAACAACCACACCCAAACAGAGACTACACACTGCGAAAGTATTCATGATGTAATCTGTTTGTCATCATGCAGCCACGGCGGGCATAAAATAGTATTTCTTACCATGGGAGGAAGGTCGTTTTACATCAAGCTGCATGCATGACGTATGGAGGTGATAAAGTTAAAAGTTAAAGTTCATTTAGGGCCATTGCTGGGTCCTTTGTTTTAACCCCAGAAACAGTCTCTCCACTGGGTCCACTCTGCAGGAAGTAGGCCTAAATGGAAGCTTATCCGTGATTAAACTTCATCTTCATTTAAGGGTGCTAACTCCTCACTGATCAGTGCATTTCTCCCGTAGTTCCATCATATGTTTAATTACACCGGTTTATTGCCGATCTTCTATGGCTGCAAACATTTCGCAGCAGCGAGCAAACCAACATTTTTAACTTAAAAAAACACACAAAAGTCCAAGTTCAACCCCACCCACACTGATCTGATATTCCAGGCTTTTCATTGGCCAGGATTTACACCAATACAAATACATATCCTGATTGGATCTGGGCCTATCCGGGCCTTCCCTTTGCTGCGCCTTCAATGGTGAGTCGGTCCTTCTTGCAGTAACAGATGTTACAACTGAATCTGTTGTGGGTAACATTTCCACATTAAACATGTCAAACAATGACTGGACCTATAGACCTAAAACCTGCGTTAGTGTTGTGTGCCAGAAGGGGGCATACTTATTATAATTATGTTTTATAAAATCAATTTATTCAGTACTTTCTAATCAAATTGTTGTGATTCAAATCTATTTAATTATATTAATTGTCACTTTGTTGCCACCGTTTTTTAAAGTCACAGTTTTTACAGTGCAGTAGCTGTTTTAAAATGTATTCAATTGTCTTATTGTGCCCCCTGGTGTCCACATTTGAAATACTGGTGCCGGTATAGTCTTCTTATGGGAAGTGTGTGCTTAGAAAGTCAATATCATATCAGGTATTTTGTGTCTTTTATCAGATAATAGCAGAATTTGGACCAATCATTGTTTTGCGACTTTCAAGTGTTCAGGCTGATCCAAGAATAACTTTTAAAGTGGTGTGAGAAACATGTTCACATTAAATTAACACTTCATCCTTAGATTCATGGAGATTCATGCACTCAATGTTTTATGGACATCTTACCATTTGCTTACAACCCTCTACTTTATGCATCAAAGAATATAATTTAGTACCTCACACACATCTACTTCAACATTTTAAATAAACAACATTAAACAAGACAATACAGCTCATTCTTTACAACACATAAACACCCCTCACCAGCTTCTGGCTATGTGGTAAAGCAATCAGAATATTAAATAGTCTGAATAGAAGATTGATTTAAAACGTAATTCATAATCAGGATCGATCAATAAAGACACAAGACATATTTGTCATGTCCCGATGTTCTGCACTTCCCAAAGTCTATTTACAGAGTTCCCTTTTTTATAGTGTATGAAGGTACACAAGTACAAAAATTGGTATTTAAAGGAAATGCTAAAAGGACGGTTTACTTCAACCCATTACAGAGGATGATAAGCAGGCAGCTGAGATGCAGGATGGTTTAATAAATACAGTGTGGCTGTAAAGTCTGAAGCAACACACACACACACACACACACACACACACACACACACACACACACACACACACACACAAGCGGCTCAATGTTGTGCAATAAGTTCTTCTTTATGATTATTATGGTTGCTACTTCTCTTTTAATACTGTTACATAAATCAATCAATTCCTGAGTATTAAACAAGTAACACTTAAAATGATTAAATACACTGTGACTGTAAAGTCTGAAGCAAACAACCGGTTAATGAAAGTAAACACATTTGAACAATTCACATGAGACATTTTCTCACAGCATTCAAAGACAGGTGGAGGTGAAAGGACATCTAAAATAAATGTACCTCTGAATGAACAAGCAGAATAAAAAAGCAATATCATGATTCTTCCACAAGAGGGTGGTCTTTATCTTTATCTGAACGTACTACATGATGTTATCTGTAATAAAAGCACAGAAAGGTAATTGAGGGGAAACTCCTGAGTATTAAACAAGTAACCCTAACCCATAAATGACTCCTGTGAACAGAGCATTTTGTAAACATCTGTAATGCCAAAACCCACCAAACCAAAGTAACTAACTACATTTACCCAAGTACACATTTACCAATTACAGTGTTTTAATTAAGTATTTCCTATTTAAGTAACATTATTCTATTCTACTACAATTTGGACATTTTCCTTTCCTTTTTTTTCTTTAAAAAAGTCCATATTTACTAATAACAAAAAAGAAAATGTATTGGCATGAACTTAGCAACCTGGTCGTATAAAAAATATATAAAAGTTAGCTCCACATTTAAATGTTGTAAGTATATTAGTGATATGATTTGGCCGATATTATATAAAAAAAATGCACAATAAGTACTTTTATTTTTGGTATTTTAAGAATACTTTGACTAGAGTGAAATCATCAATGCATGTTTTTTCCCTTTCTGCACTGTGGTATGACTTATTTTACTTTATGTACTTTCTCCATCACTGACCTCTTGTTTTGATGTCTTCCTATACTGAAGAAAAACAACAAAGAAACCCTGCTCTGCTCTCATTCAAGCAGCTGCATGGAATCATCTTCAGGTAGATTTGTCAGAGGAGAGAAGCGGTTAACGGACAGTAATGGGTGGGAGAAGGTGTTTCTACGTTGAGGTTTGGCACCGTTTGAACGTGATCCAGACTCGGACATGCACCTCGAGCGCTGAACCAGCGAGGAAGAGGAGGCTGAAGGAGAACTGGGGGACACTTCATCATTTTTGGTCAAAAGAGCAGGACTGCTGTGGCTATGTTTGCGCCTTTGGATCGGAGGGAACGCAGGGATGTGTGTTGGGACGTCGGGTTTTGAGTCTTTGTTCTGGGGTAAACTGACAGAACTTTGATGGTTGTTGTTGGTTGAAGCTGCTGGTGTTGGATTGTCGTCGTGGGGAAACTTGCTTTGAGTTTTCAGGGGTTTTGAGACATCTGGGGAAGACTCGGGAACCACAGGACTCTGCTTGGATCCAAAGTCATCCAGTTTTTCCTTTAGACTGCGTATTATCTCTTCTTGGTCACGGATTTTCCTCTGAAGCTCATCAGTCTGTTTTTTCCTGTTGTCATCTTCTTCTGTGTGTTGCTTACATAGAAAGCAGTTTTTGTCCCCCACTGTATAAAAGCACAACAAAATGTCCTTCAAACATATCAATACTGACATCAGTTTCCAACTGAAAATAAATACAATATGAAAACGATTCCTGATATGCTGTATTCATCTACCGTTACTGCCATTTGAATTAAACTTAACACCAGTGTTTCGTTCTCATTAAAATCTGTTGATCAACACTTTTATTTGGTGGAAAGGCTTTTATTGTCAATCAGATACAATCTGGGAATCTTAAGGAGTCCCCAGATTAGTCAATTGGTCAATTTTCAATGGAATTGTTGAAATCCATGCAAATCTGCACATCTGACCAACAAGCAGTATTAACAGTGCTGAAGGGAGAGAACTGTATTACTTGATGTTGTCCTCAAAGCCTCTGTAATGCCACTTGGAACAAATAACCATATGAACAGAAAACAATATGGGGGGAACTCTGGGATTTTGCAGAGGCAGACAATCAAAAGTTCTTAATAAAATAGTGTTTCCAACTTACCAGAGATGACACCGGTCTTGTATAGGCAGGCAAATATTGCACATAAAATGATAGTAGGTACTATAACAGCAATGATGATGATTAGAGTACAGGACGTCTTGAATTCATCTGAAATGAAAATAAAAAGGTATATTATATGATGCTAAATTAGACACTTTAAACCCTCGAAAAATCTGATTTAGGGGGAATTGGACACTCAAATATGTGCAAGAAATAAGTTTAAGGAAATGATCTTGGATCGAATAATTCTAGTAACGATACAGACATTACCATCTGGAAACAGCAAGACAACATTTGAGAAAAATGATCATACTTGGAAAATCGTCCATGCAATTATGATAATCCCCCCAAAAAATCCAAACCCAAAAGATACAGAACATATTATTTTATTGCCCTATTTTATAGAAACAGTGTGTGTAAAAGCATAAATATGATATGGAGTTGCATTGTTAAAGCTCAATCTTACCTCGTATGTAAATCTCTGTGTCTCTCGTCTGGTTTATGTCATGCTGGTGAACTCTGCAGGTGACCCTGTAATGAAAATAGTTTGGTTTAGTTTGTTTTCAATGAAACATGTAGAGGGTTGTGCTGGAAAACCTACAGATAAGTGTCGAGCGATGGGGAGAAGTACATCTTTCTAACCATATATTTGTGGTGTATTTCAAGTTTGACTGCTGCTCTTTCAGTTTGCTCATCCTTTGTAAAATAATGTGTATTAAATAGGGCTGTCAGTCGATTAAAATATTTAATCGTGATTAATCGCACGATTGTCCATAGTTAATCGCGATTAATCGCAAATTAATCGCACATTTTTTATCTGTTCTAAATGTACCTTAGAGGGATATTTTTCAAGTTTTTAATACTCTTATCAACATATGAGTGGACAAATATGCTTTATATGTTTGTTTATTATCATTTGAACAATGACAAATATTCTCATGAATATTAAACACAACAACCTGAACATTACAAATATTCGCCTCAATTCAACCTGGAACCTCTCTCATACAATAATACTGTGTGTGTGTGTGTGTGTGTGTGTGTGTGTGTGTGTGTGTGTGTGTGTGTGTGTGTGTGTGTGTGTGTGTGTGTGTGTGTGTGTGTGTGTGTGTGTGTGTGAATGTGGAGACACTGTTGGATCGTTGGAGCTATGTGCAGCTCAAGGCATATATGCTCGAACGGGAGCTGCCTGGACGCTGCAATCATGTTGCGCGCACTATCCATGCTGAGTGCGCTGACTTTTCGTACAATGTCCCACTGTCTGGCTACCAGCATAAAGTCAAGTGCTTGGCGCAGTTGTCGGCGAAATGTCGCTCCTCTGTTTTCATTGAAACAGCTCCTTATATCCGTTAGCGCAGCTAGCTAGCACCAGATGCTAACAACAACAACAACACGTAAGGTGTGCCTCGCTCGCGCCACACATACACACACCCTCCCGGTCCTCCCGATGGCCAGTCCGGGCCTGCCGGTGAGCGTGGAAGTGTGGTCTGCCACAAGCGGGCGGCAGGAGCGGGGCTGTCAGCATCAGCTTGTAGATGGTATTTTACACTCGATGCGCTCTGAAACTACGGGGTGGGGCGGCCGAGGACAAAAAATACACATGCGTTAATCGCGTTAAAATAATTAGTGGCGTTAATTTTTTTTTGCGTTAATGCGTTATTAACGCGTTAACTTGACAGCCCTAGTATTAAACTGAAAAGAACCTGTTGGAGACCATCACACTCCTTCTGGCTTTGAAAGGCGGCTAATGTTGGGCTATAAAGGAACTACAGCACGGTCACATGACTTCACGTCACCACCGCTAAGCTAAAGGAGGCTAATGTTGGGCTATAAAGGAACTACAGCACGGTCACATGACTTCACGTCACCACCGCTAAGCTAAAGGAGGCTAATGTTGGGCTATAAAGGAACTACAGCACGGTCACATGACTTCACGTCACCACCGCTAAGCTAAAGGAGGCTAATGTTGGGCTATAAAGGAACTACAGCACGGTCACATGACTTCACGTCACCACCACTAAGCTAAAGGTGGCTAATGTTGGGCTATAAAGGAACTACAGCACGGTCACATGACTTCACCACCACTAAGCTAAAGGCGGCTAATGTTGGGCTATAAAGGAACTACAGCACGGTCACATGACTTCACCACCGCTAAGCTAAAGGCGGCTAATGTTGGGCTATAAAGGAACTACAGCACGGTCACATGACTACACGTCACCACCGCTAAGCTAAAGGTGGCTAATGTTGGGCTATAAAGGAACTACAGCACGGTCACATGACTACACATCACCACCGCTAAGCTAAAGGCGGCTAATGTTGGGCTATAAAGGAACTACAGCACGGTCACACGACTTCACGTCACCACCGCTAAGCTAAAGGTGGCTAATGTTGGGCTATAAAGGAACTACAGCATGGTCACATGACTTCACGTCACCACTGCTAAGCTAAAGGCGGCTAATGTTGGGCGTGATGATGTTTAGTCGTCTCATTTAGACACATGTTAGCAACCTTTGTTTTTTGGACCAATAGAAGTTCTTCACAAATTCCCCAGTTGGGTATTTACTGACGTATTTTATGTCTTAGAACAAAACGTTAAATCTCTTAAAGGGCCTATGTCATGCTTTTCCAGTTATTACGCGTCCCCTTGTGTCTTATGAAGGTTTTTATGCATGTAAACCGTGTGCAGAGTCAAAAACCCTCAAAGTACACCCTGTAGCGAGTAAAACTAACACAGAAAATACCTCCCCAAAACGCCTCGTTGGAGATTCGTCACTGATACGTCATTGTCCAATGTTTCTTCCGGGTACGGCTTGACGTCATGCGGTACCCGGAACCAAATGGACCAATCCGTGGAGCCGTTACGTTACGTCCGCGGAGCCGTTACGTTAAGCCCCCGCTGATTGGTCCAAATTGACCAATCCACGGACTTCCTCACACACACATCTGTGTGCAGGGAGCAGGCAGCTCTGCTGATTTCTCCTCCCTGGCTGCAGGCTGATAACAGACAGTTGGGATTGCGGCGAAATTCTCTCTGCAGACCCATTCTCACAGCGTTTATCAACCTTTTTCTTACTCAATATCAAGCCACACTTATTGTTTTTACTTCGGCTGTGACTTTGTGTGTGCTCAGGATGAGTTTGGCTGTGTTTCGCTGTGTATCGCTAACAAGGAAACAACACCTCCACGGAGCTCAGCGCGATTCACAACGTCCCGACCAATCAGAGCACACTGTGCTCACAGGGAGGGTGGGGGCTGGAGCTATTGGAGCTACAACGAGCCGTTAAAGGCAGAGAGTGAAATTCAGTGAATACACGTAGTTTACAGAGATGCTGTATGAGAAACCAATGTGAGTTTGGAAAAATGCACAATATAAATCTATTCTAGTAGACCTCAACAATGGAATTATGATCAGTGGAAATGGCCATGACATGGGACCTTTAAACTTGTGTCAAACATAGACCTTATTGTCAACCTTGACTTTGAGACTGGAAGTGGTCAAACTCATTTCTGGGTTTAAGGACTCATTCCTACCCCACTTTATAAACATATGATATAAAATAGCTGAAATGTCACCTGTTGCCAGCCTGCACCGTCACTCTCCCTGTGATGTTGAAACAATCGCGCTTGAAGTCGAAAGCAGTCTTTGTGTTTTCATCACTGATGATATTTCCATGAGCGTCAAGAAATGTGATCTCAGGCTTTGGGAACAAGCAGTTGGCCTCACACTGCAGAGTCACTTTCCTGTCCTCAGCTGAAACTACTGAGAGCTTCGGCTCAGAAACCGCACCTAAAGAAACAAGAGTTTACAAGATGATACTTCATTTTGTAATCAGGGATTTTACATGAAGTGTGTTTTAAGACTATAGTGTTTGTACTTTTGATTAAGTAAATGATAAAAAGATAAACACATCAAAGCATATATGTCTACAGCACCTGAATATGTTCTGTATAAACAATTAGGCCTGTGCGCAGAGCGGGAAGAAGTACTAAGATCTTGTACCCGAGTAAAAGTAGAAATACCAGAGTGTAGGAATACTCTGTTACAAGTAAAAGTACCTCAAAATTGTACTTAAATGTCACCTAATATGCAAATTGAATGTCTTTTATACATGAATGTGTCCCCAGTATGTTAAGAGGCTCAGAAAGTTTCAGCAAATAAGATTCTCTCTCTTTTTCTCCTGATCGACATATTTAAACTCCCGTCGAAAAATGAGAGAATTTGGGTTTGAGATCCAATAGAGAACCGCAGTGACGCATCCTAAAACCCGGAAGTAAGTTAGCATTTTTACCACGTCCGGTTCCTTCGACAAAAAGCAATGCAATTTCTCCATAGGATTTTGGAAAATAGCTCGAAATAAGGTCTGTGGTTGACACAAATTGAAGAGACAGATCACGTTTTGTTCTACGACATTACATACATCAGCAGTGAACCCACTAGTGATTTTTGAAGAGTTTACGTGTCTGAAAAACGATGGTTGTTAACATGTGGCTGAATAGGACTTCAGAAGTTGTCCAGGCCGTTTTACGTCATTACACCGAACACGTAAAACACTCCCGCTAAGTTTGTCTTCCCCGTGTTCTGCTTGAAAGCAAGTACCTGCCTCCTGCAAACTGTTCAAACAAACGCTTCAACTTGTACCATTTTGAATCTGTATGTTTGAATATGGATCTGAAGTTGGCGTGACGTTGAAGCAGCGACCCTGCTGTAGTTCCTTTATAGCATAACGTTAGCATTTTGCTTCTGGCGACTAGATTTATGATTCGAAAATGATAAAAGTAGGGTAGACACATGTGGATATTATCCGGCAGAACAAAACGTGATCCGTCTCTTTAATGTGTCTCAACCACAGACCTTATTTCCAGCTATTTTCCAAAATCCTATGGAGAAATCTCATTGCTTTTTTGTCGAAGGAACCGGAAGGAGTTTACTTCCGGGTTTTAGGACGCGTCACAGCGGTTCTCTATAGGACGTCATATGGTACTTTTGGGGTTGGGTTAGGGTTTGATCCAATCAGTATGGTGGGAAGTAGTGGAGTATATACACCTTTTTTGATATAAAATGTCTGGACTCACCCACAGACAGCTCTATGGAACCCACTTCCCGGGGTCGACCCTTAATCATCGTCTTGCATTTGTATTCTCCTGCATCCGACAGCTGCACGTTGGAAAGCCTCAGCGATGCGTTTCCTCTCTCCAGTTCCTTCAGGAAGAGGTTTGTCCTGTATTGGAAGGTCGGATTCTTCTCCTCAAAGGTCTCACAGCCATCTCGATACAGGAAGGCGATGGTGGGGTACTCATGCTCCTTGGACCACTCCACTGATGGGATGACAGCGTCAACCTTTACACTGACGGTGCAGGGCAGAATCACCGTTTCTCCAGCAATGGCTTGGATCTTCAGCGACACAATGTCCCCCAAGGCTTCTCCTAGAAATAAATTAAAAATGATAAAAGCAGTGCTGGTGAAGTACATATGACAAAATGTATACAACTCTGCATTGATTTTGAGTCATTGGGTCACATGACATCAGTAATAAGAAGTAACTAACATTTACTCAAGTATTGTACTTTTTTGACACGTTTTTACTTTTTAAATGTCCATTTAATGCTAAGTTTGACTTCTACTTCACTACATTTCAGAGGCAAATATTGTACTTTTTACTCCACTACATACATTTTAGCACTCATAGTCATTTGTAAATATAAAACAGATAGTATAATGCTGTACTGTAGGCTACTGCTGTACCTACATTTGTCAACATTGACAAACTACTATACTAAAATGCTCATGTATAAAAACAGAATAAAAACCAAAATGAAATAATGCATAACAAGTACTTTTAATGTTGGTACTTTAACTATATTTTAATGGTTATACTTTTACTTATGTAACAGAGTATTAAAGACCATATTATTAAGTACTTAAAAATTAAAAAAAATTAAAAAAAATCAAATAACCACAGACACAGATATATAGCCTACAACATATAGCCAATCGTTATTATTAAACCACCATACATAAAATGGAGGGGAGAGGACGCACATCCGGACCAGGAGACACCGGGAACCCCCGCTGGGCTGAGAAACCAAGTGAAACCCTCTAAACACGGTTTAACACACGGCTGGATTTCTAGGCTCACCACCTGAACACGGCACACTTTCACCAGACACCCGGGGATCGGTGTTGCCTTGCGGCAGCCACACACTACGAGAGACCATGGCTCGAAATCTGTAAAACCGGCCCTGAGTCTCGGTGGCAGGTCTACACAGCTCGACACCCTCTCACCCAAAAGAGTGCCAAATCACGTTTAGCGCACTCCAACCTCGATATAGTCTATGGTTTCAACTGCCATATCTCCCCCGGCCACAATAAAACACACCTGTCAGTTCAGGTAACCAGTAACATCACATCCCAGTAGTTTCATAAATAATAGAACATGCATTCAAATCCAATAAAACGGGTTTTGAAGGAATCTTAAATGATCTACTATATAATATTGTTTTTAAATCAATTCATGTCACAATTCCACTTTTTAAGTATTTGTTTTCCACTTTTTAAAGCTCCCATGTCATGCTTTTCCGGTTATTACCCGTCCCCTTGTGTGTTATGAAGGTTTTTATGCATGTAAACGGTGTGCAGAGTCAAAACCCTCAAAGTACACCCTGTAGCGAGTAAAACTCTAACACAGAAAATACCTCCCCAAAACGCCTCGTTGGAGATACGTCACTACCCATTTGAGTCTTCCATTTAGTTCCGGGTACGGCCTGATGTCATGCGGTACCCGGAACGAAATGGACCAATCCCGAAGAGCTATGGCCACACCCAGCGGCGCTGGCCGCACCCTCTGCCAGCCTAACATTTACTGTTGGAAGCTCTGGTTCAGTTCACAATCGATCCAGTCATGCCACTGCCAAGGACCTGTTTCCTGAAATGTGAGGAGAAATCTGAGCTGTTTGTCCTACCGACGGAAGAACCACGACGAAGTCAGTGGTTGAAATGTCTTTTTAACACTGTTCCTCCAGAGGTTCGAAGAACCGGCATTTCACAGACGAAAGCTTCCAAAACATTGCCCAGTTTGAGGCCGGATATGCACAGCTTGTTTGGACCGTTTGGAGCAGGGGAAGATACGGGTACACAACCTGTAAGTTTGCATTGTTATTTGTGTATTTATCAAACAAGGTATCTACCACGACTGTTTAAATGTGTAAACATGTTTCGGACTACTAAGCCAGTGCTAACTGTGCTAACTAAGTTGCTAGCGTTTCCATATATCAACTCCAATATTAGCAGATCGCCTTACATACATGTTCCTCATAGCTGGATAATGTCTGCATTCACACACGAAATAGTCATAGACCGTATACTCCTGGTGATTTACCGTACGGTCAGTCGCGAAACGTAATTACATTATAGCTGGCGTAGCGTGTATGCTACCAATCTAACCGACGGAGCTAGACCTTAGTTTGGTCGGAAAAACATTTTTGTTATGCTACGTTGCTAGCGTTTAAATATATCAACTACAATGTCAGCAGATGGCCTTACATGTTTGTCATGGCAGGAGAATGTCTGCAGTCACACACACGGAATACTCATACAGTATACTCCGGGTGATTTACCGTACATTGTGACAGTACATGTACATGTATAGCTAACGAGGCTAGCTGTATGCTAGCGCAAAACAATGTATTCATGCAAGTTACAATGTATGACCGAACGTAGCAGAATACCCGTATAATATTGCAATTATAAACACGTTATTGCTAGCCTAATATGAACCACTAGCTTTTGTTCATAGTAGTTTTATTACACTACATTATAGTTGCCGTTCCTCCAAGCTAACGTTCATATCGTGTTAGCTACCAAGGTAAACAAAGCTAGGTTAGCATATTAGCAGGCAAGCTGTTCATTAGATAGATCCACACTCCTACCACAACTACTACTAACGAATCTAAAACAACTAAGTTTCTCTAATATTTTGTGATTTGCATTTTATTTCATCCAGGTAGATCCTGCCAGACAATACATGACTGGACGACCACACTGAGGCATCGTCTCAAAAAGCCCCGGCTGCTATAAGCAAGATGCCGACAACGGGGAGTAATTGACGATATACCGTGTATATATGTATATTTACGTTCATTTTGTACATTTCTAAAAATAAAGTTTAATGGAAATACTTAGTAGGCCTATCCTTTCTTCCCTGAATTATTTGCTCCTATAACATATCATTTATATATAGCAAACCATGATTTGATTTCTCATCAAACAGTAGTAGTTTATAACGGGTAAAAATAACTTACTCTTTGTTATGACCGGCTCGTAGGCCACAACGGAAAGACAAGGAGACATACACGAGTTTACAAAACCACGGCACATTTATTGTGGTAAATGCAGAGATAGGTGGTCGAGGGGAGAGGATCGCTGAGCTGCTTGGAGGGAGAGAGGGGCCGCCGTTTGACTCCGGGCAGCTGGCTAGCACCTCGGCTCCGGCCAGGTGTCCGTGATCGCGCTGATTAGCCTCTTCAGCTCCACCCCATCGTAAGACAAAGGCCCTGGGGCCGTCACACTCTTCTATAACAACAGTTAAAAATATATATATGTATATAAAATATACGGCTGTACCGACGCCATGATAAGACTGATGTTCGGCTGAGAGCAGCCGTTTAGACATGGGCGCAGCCTCTCTGGTGGTTGACTAATCAGAACAGAGTGGCCGAGCTGACCAATCGGAGCACACTAGGCTCACAGGGAGGGGGGGGCAAGAGCTCCAACCAGTCGTTTAGTGGAGAGAGTGAATACTGCTGAATACACATGCTTGACAGAGATGCTGTATGCGAAACCAATGTGAGTTTGGAAAATTGCACAGTATAAATCTATTTTAGTATACCTCAACAATGTAATTATGATCAGTGGAAATGGCCATGACATGGGCCCTTTAAGTATTTGTATTGTAATGTCTGAGCACACTGATGCTTCTGTAACAAAATACATTCCCAAATTGGGATCAATAAAGTATCTGTTAGCAGATTTAGACTTATACCTTTTGTCTCTCTGCAGCAGAAAGGTGACTATTCTCACAGTTCAAGTTTAGCCATTCATCTCAGCGTTATTTATTAGATGCACACATGTCAAGAGAGTGATGTGTCGGTCGCGAACGAGCCGATTCTTTTGAACGGCTCTTTGGTACGAACGAGGGGAACCGAGTCGTACTTGGTGAGAGCCGTTCTTGTTATCGTTCAATCGTTGGTCCGCACTCACTGCCTGCCAAAATCCACTTGCCTTTTAAAAAGCTTGATTTTGTTCCCCAAACGTATTCTGTGAAGACCCGCCCCTACTCTGATTGGTAGGTTTTCAGCACGAGGAGTTAGGTGGGGTGGGTCTTAATGGAATACGCGAGAGAGAGAAGTCAAGTCATAACAAGTGGTACGGGACAGATAGACGACGTGTTTTTCGGATGGAAAATGAGCCAAACGCGAAAACGCAGCAGCATTTGGATGCACTTCAACCAAAACCCAGGCAGTGATAAAGCGCACCATTTGTAAAGGCAAAATATCCTTTAAAGCAGGGTCAACAAATAATCTCCATCGCCACTTAAAAACACACTACTAATATTAAGAGTTGCGTGAATTTCATTCAAGGCAAGGCAACTTTATTGACTTAACACATACAGAGGGTAAATTCAAAGTACATTCACTGACATGAATGACATGGATATGGCGCCACCTTGTGTCATGTTTACAATGCAGATTATTGACATTAGGTCTGGCAATGCAGTCAATCATTATCCTGGTGATTATTTCGCAGATAAACCTAGTAACCCCGCCCCCTTTTTAAAAAAAACGGCTCTTTTGAACGGCTCTTTGAAAGGAACGGAGCCATAAGATCCGGCTCCCTTCAAAGAGCCATAATTCCCATCACTAATGCGGCTTTCACACCAGCGCTTTTCCCTTTCTAGCTCCTAGCTAGAGCTTTTCTGGTTCAGCTCCGGTTTCCCTTTTCAGCTCCCGCTCTGTTCACACCGCCCAGCTGCCGCTGCTGCGTCATGACGTCACCGTTTACATCGCTGATTTTCTCCCCAACGCCGGAGCTCACAACAACAACAACGGGGGGGGGGGGGGGACTGCGTCGGGTCGATGATCGCGTTGCTTTTAATCATACGAAGCCAGATTAAATTAAATAACGACTTCTTCAACCTTATACTTTTCTCCAGAGTGCCGTGGTTCATTGTTTATTAATGTGGTCACTTTGCTCAGCGCTACTGCTTGTAGGCAGGCATGACGAGACTCTTCAGTCGACCCATGTTCAGGGGAGGTGGGTTTAGTTTCCTGCACGCCTCGACGTAAGAGAGACGTAAGCGACGCCGCGTCATAGCTCCGAAGCTCTTGCCTCTAGACCGACAATTTTTTGGAGCTGGAAGTGAACCGCATTCCGGAGCTATGACGCAGCGCCGCTGCGGTGTGAACAGGAAAAACCGGCGCTTTTCCAGCTCCAGCTCCGAGCCGGCTGTCCTCTCAGCTCGGTTTCCTTTTTAACCCCCCCTGTGGTGTTCGTTTTAACTGCAAAATAAAAAACATTAATCATCATCAAAAAAACACCCTTTAAAGCTGAAAACAATGTCTCACTACTGTTTAACAAAGTAGCGAATATACAAAGACCAGACACTGAAAATGTTTCCAAAAATGTTGTAATTGATTTGTGTGTGTCCTATCTGATGAACATAATGTTACCCAATCATTTCTCGCATCATGCGTCATTTTTGACCGGGAACATCATAGGTTTTACAAAGTTGAGTAACGCTCAACTTTTAAGGGAAGTGGTGATAAAAAAAAAAAATGTATCTAAACATTTCTGTAAAAACATGCACTTGCTCATTGAAAAGGTCTGTGAGAGAGAGAGAGAGCGAGAGAGAGAGAGCAAGAGAGAGAGAGAGAGAGAGCGAGAGAGAGAGAGAGACACACACACACCTGTGTAGAAGTGTAATTGTAACACCATGGGTGTTTCTCAATCGCGAGTACGCTTGCTTGGTAGCACATGTCTGCCGAGCATCTTGCTTCAGGAGCGAGGCAAGAATACTTCCTGCCATTCGGAAAACAAAGAGTGCAACACGCTAGCAAGTGTGCAGGTGTGAGTCATATGAGAGGCCCCGCCTTACATCTTCCGCCACAGATTTTGGAAATTGGTCCGTGCGCAAAGCATTGTGGGGATTTTAAGAACGCGGAGTGTACTCATGTGCAGACTCGATATTTCTCCAAACGGAGTACGCCGGGCTCGGTAGATTTCCAAGTATGCTGGAGATTGGAACAGTACTTCGGCGGCACTCGATGACGTAGTATGCTTGAAATAGTGGCTCTGCAGCAGCTTTACTCGCGATTGAGAAACACCCCGTATATAACAACTAGGGCTGTCAAGTTAACGCGTTAATAACGCGTTAACGCAAAAAAAAATTAACGCCACTAATTATTTTAACGCGATTAACGCATGTGTATTTTTTGTCCTCGGCCGCCATAGTTTCAGAGCGCATCGAGTTTAAAATACCATCTACAAGCTGATGCTGACAGCCCCGCTCCTGCTGCCCGCTTGTGGCAGACCACACTTCCACGCTCACCGGCAGGCCCGGACTGGCCATCGGGAGGACCGGGAGGGTGTGTGTATGTGTGGCGCGAGCGAAGCACACCTTACGTGTTGTTGTTAGCATCTGGTGCTAGCTAGCTGAGCTAACGGATATAAGGAGCTGTTTCAATGAAAACAGAGGAGCGACATTTCGCCGACAACTGCGCCGAGCACTTGACTTTATGCAGGTAGCCAGACAGCACACTCAGCACGGATAGTGCGCGCAACACAGCTCATACACACAGGCATATATGCCTTGAGCTGCACATAGCTCCAACGATCCTCCACATTCACACACACACACACACACACACACACACACACACACACACACACACACACACACACACACACACACACACACACACACACACACACACACAGTATTGTATGAGAGAGGTTCTAGGTTGAATTGAGGCGAATATTTGTAATGTTCAGAGGTTGTTGTGTTTAATGAGAATATTTGTCATTGTTCAAATGATAATAAACAAACATATAAAGCATAGTTGTCCACTCATATGTTGATAAGAGTATTAAAAACTTGAAAAATATCCCTCTAAGGTACATTTAGAACAGATAAAAAATGTGCGATGAATTTGCGATTAATCGCGATTAACTATGGACAATCATGCGATTAATCGCGATTAAATATTTTAATCGACTGACAGCCCTAATAACAACACATTCTCACTCCTAAGTCCCAACTCGTCCTATATTGACGTTATGTCAGGATCAGCCTGTCCTCCTACAAAAATCGACCATATAGGTCGATTGTTCAGCAGCTTAATACGACACAGAGTCACGTTTTAAAGTGTAGCACCTCTAGTGGTCGTGTAAGAAACCATAGATATATATAAACACTAGATGGCTCATGGGAGATTTTCCAGCGTAGCTCACTGGCCGCCATCTTGCTACAGTCAACAGCTACTCTGGTACGCGCTATGGTAGCTGTTGTAAGGTGAGTGATCTGCACAGAAATACTCTTAACTCGCTGAAATCTTGACTGATTTACAAACGATTTGGTTTATTATAAACATTATTAGCATGGCTATGATACAGGATGCTTGGACATGTTGAAATTGCAGCTTTTCTTTGTGTATGTGTGGTTGTATTTATTAGCTGGCTAATAACAAGAGGCTGTGAGTGAGACCTAGTATTACAAAGTTGACCCAGCAACTTTACACCAGTGGGAGAGGCAGAACTGCTCTTTCTTTTCAACATAACTTAAGTTACACATGATTTCTTCCAAGTGGTTTGGCTTGTTAAAAACATCTTACATTTAGATACATTATGATACAGGAAATTGCTGGCTTTGTGTTTACAGAAGTACCTGACTATGCCGGACTTTTGTGCAGCCTACGGATGCTCTAATCACCGCAGTCTGGAAACAAGAACCCGTGGAATCACCTTTCACGTGTAAGATATGACAATATTATGACTATAATTAGGATAATCGTTAATTACTTAGTGGATGTATGTACATTACAAGTCCTGCTACACAGGATCAGTGGGGCTATGTGAGATAATAGTATTGCAAGATTGTTGTTGACCCAGCCTCTTTAGAATATGTTGCTACCATTTCTTTACACAATTATTTAATGTGTCTTTTGGACACCTTTTTTTATAACTCTTAGTGTGGTTGTCTTATTCTTAAAGTATACATACATACATACATACAATTACCCCCCAAAAATATGATAATTTCGGTGTGTATTTTTGTCCTTACCCTTAATGTTAAAGGAAAGAAGAGAGGAAAATGTTGACAATAATTTATATATCTGGCTACCTTTCTCATGTTTTTAAGGTTTCCCAAAACCGGAGAGAGGAGGAGGCAGTGGGAAGCTGCCCTAAGAAGGCAGGACACTGCTCTGCAGTGATCACTTCAGTTGTGAGGACTTTGACAGGACGGGGCAGACTGTCCGGCTTAAAGATGTTGTTGTGCCAACAGTATTCAACTTCCCAGCTCATCTTCAAAGGGTATGTGTATCATTGGCCAACAAGAATTCAAGGTGTATAAGATTGATATATAAATATGTGATTAAATGTCACACTTTAGTTTTTCTTTCTGCAAGTTTAGGAATAAATAATGTGTTGTGTATTACAGCACATTTTAAACACTCAACATTTCTTTAATTATGTTTATTTTAGCCGGAAGCAACAAGAAGCACAACCACTTCAAGAAGAGCGGAAGATGAACCTCAGCCTAATGTTGTGAGTATTCTGAATGTGGCCAAGACCAGAGAGATGGTCATTGATTTCAAGAGGGTGAGGACGTCTCCTCTACCCCTGTGCATTCTGGGAGAGGATGTGGCTGTTGTGGAGGACTACAAATACCTGGGAGTGCACTTAGACAATGGGCTGAACTGGAGGATCAACACTGACGCTGTGCACAAGAAGGGGCAGACTCTATTTTCTGAGGAAGCTGAGATCCTTCCACGTGTGCAGCAAGATGCTGGAGATCTTCTATCAGTCTGTTGTGGCTAGTGCACTCTTCTTTGCTGCGGTCTGCTGGGGGGGCAGCATCAGAGCCGGTGACACCAGCAGGATCAATAAACTGATCAGGAAAGCTGGGTCAGTCATCGGCATCAAGCTGGACCCCTTTGAAGCTGTGGTGGAGAGGAGGACACTGAACAGGCTGTTGTCCATCATGGATAACCCCACCCATCCTCTCCACCTGCAGCTGGACAGTCAACGGAGCTCCTTCTCCAACAGACAGCTCCGCAGTGCCATAACTCTGTACAACAAATCACCTCTGGCTGGAAGATAACTCTCTGCTCCATAGTTTATCTTGAATATAACCACGTTGTACATTTTACACATATATAATCTGTTCAATATTTAAAGGTGGGGTAGGTAAGTTTGAGAAACCGGCTCGAGATACACTTTTTGTTATATCCCATGGAATGCTCTTAACATCCCGATAGCAATTAATATCTGAAGTGCTTTGACAAAAAATCTTATCTTATCTTATCTTATTTGCATGTGGAATGTCACTAACAAATGAGAGCATCATATGGCTTGTCATATTAAATCCTTTATCTCGGTGGTACCCAGGAAGGTCTATGATGGTGTTACTAGGAGAGCCCAATATCATTTGAGGTGGTACTCTGTGTAAAAAGTTTGAGAACCACTGGCCATCTCACTTGCTCTATGTCACTCATACACTTGAATAAACATGTGCAAACATTGAAACTACACCCAGGGGTTGGCAACCTTTACAATCAAAATAGCCATTTTTGTCCAGAGCCTCAAAACATATTTCTGCCTTATAAGGGACAAGCCTATTAAGATCAATTTCTTAAAAGTACGCTGAGTTGTGTTTTCTGTTGGAGAACGTAAATCTTTTTTAGGAGAATAGAAACCACACCAAGTTGTTCTTCTTAATAATAATAATACATTTAATTTGGGGGGCCGCCTTTCATAACACCCAAGGACACCTTACAGGGCATAGGGGCAATATAGGGAACAATTAAAACTGGATTTAGTGAGATATCAGCCGGGGTAAGACAAGACAAACAACAGTAAATGGACTACAGAAGGACACAAAAGGACACCGCCGGTACAGTTTATATTATTCTTGGGCTTTTTTCGACTACAAGAACTCAGCGCACCGTTCTGTGAAGTGGTAACGTATTTCAAAGGTTCTGGATTTGTTTATAAATCTAGAAACTAAATACAAAACTAGGACGATATGAAGATCTCATGACAAAAATAATTGTGATAAATGAGACAGAACTGGCCTGTCTGTGAGCTCATTTTATGTTGGTTTGGTTCTTCTGATAAAGGTGTGAATATCTAAATAATATACCACCATATGCTATTGTCATTAGTTGTGTCCCTGTTCTTCAAGCTAAGGCATTGCTAAATTAACAACTCTTGGCTTACCGAGTGGTAACATGAGACCGATTTTTATATATAAAATATAAATATATTTTAATTTTATAATTTATTTTAAATATTAACAATATAATAAAATAAATGGAAATATATACACCGGCAAATATTTAATATAAATACCTTGTGTGTGTGTATAGCTATTGCTTTATCTGCTTAATGTTATTTTCATATGAAAGTCCATGATTATAAGTATGCAGTATCATAACTACATCTTTGATGTTTATAAAAAACCAAACCGTTTGAAAATTGGTTGAAAATTGAGCAAGCTATGGTTATTTAAATAGTAAACCATAATGTTATGAATGAGAGCACTGCCTGTACCAAGATGGCGGCCATGTGGCAACGTCGGTCTCCATTGGCCAGCAGCGCGGGTGAGTCATCTAGTGTTTATATATATCTATGTAAGAAACAACATGCTCCCGTTGATTGCAAACGCTACGGAGATTCTTTTATTCACAAATAACCCTCTCTGGAAAATCCTAAATTGTGGAATAGTTTGGCCATTAAAATGCTTTTTGGTTAGATTTCTAGCGAGAAGTGTATATTGTACTTTTATAATCTACGTCCAGTCGATGTGTAGGATCTATAGTTTGATAGATATTACGAAGATGATTTGAGGTCTCGCCAGGATAACGTGTATAGAGTGGCGAAGTCCCTCCCCTTCCGGTGGACCTCCATGGGACCTTATTTCGGAAAAATTATGTATTGAAGTCAATGGAGAGAGAAAGATTATCTTTCGATCCCGTTTGAATTGTGCCACGAATTACACATATGATGTTTGTCAATTTAAAAGATAATTTTGCAAGTAAAAAAAAAAAAAAATTGTCGTAAAACTGTGAAGTGACACATTTGTTTGTGTGAAACGCTCAATGAACTACATCTCTGGTCAACAACACACGTCACCAAGATGGCCGTCACTACTGTCTTGTCAACAAAACGATTGGCTACCCTCACTATCACCACAATGAAACACGTCCTGAAGAATGTCATGCAAAGCTGCCTGCCTGCCTTCCTTTGATTCTCTCTGAACTGCCTGGTCGTTTTAATGTTTAATGTCAACCATTTGTGCAGATAGCATGAAGTAGAGAAGATCGTCGATGCTAGCGTTAGCATTTCTCCCCCGGGCTTAAATTGTGTATTATAGAATGATCACACCGGTGACAGTACTCTTCAAAGGGTTCACGAAATATGACTACTACTCTTATGGCGCGTTTCCACTACACGGCCTCGCTCGGCCCCGCTCGGTATGGCTGGGCCTCGTTAGGACTGGCTCACTTTATGGCGCATTTCCATTACAGTTTAGGAACTGGGGCAGTATCTATAGTAACGCAGTGTAGGCGGAGCCATGACGTGATCTTCAGAGGACCCCAGAAAAACAACACAGCCGTTAGCTGTTAGCACTCAGAGCTCACAGCTCCTCATATCTGTTCAGAAACTAGACAAAAGTTAAACAAGTACAAACCACAGACTGCCTGTGTCATGGTGAATACAGTCGCTGCTTTATTTCTGTCTGTATAGGCCGTTGTTGTGAGTGTGGACGGTCGGAGCATATACTGCGTTAGCTTAGCCAATCTCCATTTAGAAAACAAGCATTTTAAAAGGTTTTTCCCCTGCCGTCTGTCTGCAGACTTGACAAAGCATTAATTCATGGTTTTTACTAACCGGTATCAGTATGTTGTTACTTCGGCATCATTTTGAAACGTGTATTACAATTAAATCACGGTCAAATATGTCCATCTTGTTGTAGTTGTAGCCCCCTTGCCAGCGATGCTCTCTCTAGTTTAGCATACTCAGCCCGACTCAGCCTCGTTGTCTCTGGCCCTAGACCCACGATTTTATGAGGCCAGAAAAACTGTGAATTAGGACCCGCCGGCCGGTACTAGGCCAAGTGGAAACGCAACCAAAGACGGGCCGCTGACGTCACAGCCCTCTTAAACCGGGCTGCGCGCTGTAGTGGAAACGCGCCATTACTGTTTAACATTTTGGGTTACTTAATGTTACTTCATGTTAAGGCTAATACAAATGACAAGGCTGTAATGCTAACTAACGTGCTAGCTACTAGCTAGCTTGATCCAGACACTCCTGGTCCTTTCATCAGACGGGAAGCGAAAGAACGAGCAAGACCCATTGCTGGTATAATAACAACCTGGTACTAAGCACACAGGCATCTTGTTAAAGTTATCTATTCTTAGCCAGCGCCATATAGATAGATTCTATCTATATGGCGCTGATCTTAGCTATCTCTTAGTGGAGGAAAACAATTGTGACATCACTTACGCGACTCTGGGATTTGTAGTCTTTCTAGTTGCGTATTTTTCATAGTCTTATATTTCAACAGTTTTACGACAAACTGTGACTTTTTTGACATGGAAATTATTTGTTAAGATTGACAAACATCATATGTGTAATTCATGGCACAATTCAAACGGGATCGAAAGATAAGTTTTCTCTCTCCATTGACTTCAATACATTATTTTTCCGAAATAAGGTCCCATGGGGCGGAAGTAGATGGGCGTGACTTCGCCACTCTATATGCGGCACCTTCCATGTAAAGTTAGCGTCAACCCTCACGGGGTGAAAACAGTATTTCCGCTCTCGAAGTTTTCATAATAAAACCGGAAGTATTCCCCTCACTGTCAAATGATTACACAGTGATATCTGCATTACTCATCCACTAAAAAAAATCAGTTTATCTTTGTTAATTACACAATATTGATTGGTTTAAATTGTGTACAATGCTTTTGTGTTTTTAACCTTCGATTCGGAGAAACAAATAGTTTTTTCTGAGTTTAGACACTACACTACCCAGAATCCCGAGCTATCGTTTGGGACTACAACATCTGCCTTGCTTTACAAACCCCGTGATTAGTCCTCAAGCTCTGTGATTGGATGTTGGAGTGGCAGTGCGACAAGGTTACGCCGAGCGTCAAACAGCTCTTTTGCCCCTTTCACACCAACGCAACTCCGGTTCAAGCTCCGTGCTAGAGCTTTTCTGGTTCAGAACCGGTTCTTCGGTTTAGCGCCGGCTCTTTTCACACCGCTCAGAGCCCGACTGGTGCTGCCGCTGCTGCGTCATGACGTCACAGTTTACGTCGCTGAGTTTCTCCCCAACGCCGGAGCTCACCTCACAATAACAACGGGCCGGGGACTGCGTTGCTTTTAATCATACGAAGCCAGATTAAATTAAATAACGACTTCTCCAACCTTATACTTTTCTCCAGAGTGCCGTGGTTCATTGTTTATTAATGTGTTTCAGCGGCATTTACCGACCGCTGCAGTGCTGGCCGGCTGCTCTTCCACGAGTGTATTCTCCCGTTAGCTCCGGGTTAGCTCACACGGCTCTAAAGTATTCACTGTCTGACTGTCACACAAGCAGCTGATACATATCCCCAGTTCCCCTTAAGTGAATGTGTGTCAGTCTGAATTGACGCTGTTTGGTGTCAGTCTGAATTGACGCTGTTTGGCATCACAACGCTGTTATGAAAGTTTCTCTGGTATAACATGGGTGATGTTAGCATAGCAACCGAAGCTAAACTGACTACTTGCTAAGCAGTTTTCTACAGGCACTTTTTACCGACGTATTTTTCATTATGATTCTACTTGTGATAGTCGGACATGACAACCTGTGCAGCCCATGTATTGATTCCATCCGATAGCTGCTATAATAACAAACAAAACGTCTGCCTGCTCTCCACAATGATCAATAACAGCGAACGGATGGTCAAAGTAAGGTACAAATAAACAGAATCACACGAAGCCTGGTTAGTGTTGCCTGACTTTATAAAGTGTGTTTTTTTTAACAAGTGTGTGGTTGCGTTCTAGTCACTTTGCTCAGCACTACTGCTTGTTACAACTTTTATTTGCCGTACTCGCCTTAAGTGTTAGCTCAGGTTAATCTCGCCCCCCTCCGACGTAAGCGTGACGTATGCGGTTCTTGCTTCTAGACGGACAACTTTTTGGTGCTCGAAACGAACCGGATTCCGGAGCTATGACGCTGCTCCGCTGCGGTGTGAACAGGAAAACCCGGTGCTTTTCAAGCACCAGCACCGAACCGGCCCTGAAACACCGTTGGTGTGAAAGGGGTATTAGAAATGGAATGGAACCACGGCAGACTTTCCTAAACTCGGACGGGTCCAGCCCAGCCCCCCCCCCCCCCCCCCCCAGAACTACACATGCTGGCTATTGTGTGTTTCGCAACATGTTCTATGGCACGTCTCGGGATTTGTAGTTTTAAAAGACGTTTTCGTATTTCCCACAATTAGAAGTTGCCAGTATTAAACTGTGTACACCCCTGGAGTTTTAGGGGATACGAAACATATTGGTGTTATCAAATTTAAAACATATAATTAATAAATGGGTGAAAATTGCTTGTGTCCATAATGGGCAGCATTAATATACCCACAGGACAGCTAAGGTCAGAAGAGCTTTATTTAACAGCTGGTCTTATGTCTGTGACCCCTCCTGTTGTTCATTGATAAGCCTGAAACATGCACTTGTCAAGGTTCAGAGGCACATTTTGCAAATATGGCAGTAGCCATCGATCATCTTAAGATAAGATAAGATAAGATAAGATAAGATAAGATATACTATATAATATATAACTACTATACTAAAATGCTCATGTATAAAAACAGAATAAAAAATTAAATGAAATAATGCATAACAAGTACTTTTAATGTTGGTACTTTAAGTATATTTTAATGGTTATACTTTTACTTATGTAACAGAGTATTAAAGACCATATTATTAAGTACTTAAAAATACACTAAAACAAATTAAAAAACCTTCAAATAACCACAGAGACAGATATATAGCCCACAACATAGTCAATCGTTATTATTGAACCACCCACATCCAGGAGACACCGGGAACCCCCGCTGGGCTGAGAAACCAAGTGAAACTCTTTCTCAAGGCGGAAGAAGAGGACTCTTACACAATATCAAAAAAAATGATGCAATCTAAATTTGCTCAGAATTGCTTTTTTCTTCCCCACTTCTCTAGCAATTCGATGTTATTTAACTGCATTAACGGGGAGAAGAAATTCAACGGATTTCATAACGAACCCCTTCATTACCCCACAGTCACGCTCAGTAAAGCATTCATATACAAACTGCGATACATACCTGTGCAAAACACCAGGGCAGAAACCAGGAGCAGAGGAAGAGGCATGGCGAGAAAACACATCTTAACTGAATTCCTGTAGATCTATGAGGCTTTTGAGAGTAAATGGATATATTGAGCGTCTGAAACTGTAGCTTCACTGTCCGTCAAAACACCCAGAATGATTCTGCTGCTGCTCAAAGTTCATTTATATTATCCAAAAAAAATTATAATTGCCTACGTCAATGCTTGTTAAACTTCCTCTATTTCACTTCTTTATTTATTTTGTATTTTGCATCCCTGATATATGCACCAGAATTACATATAATATGAGTAATAATGACATGTTGCGGTTAAGACTGTGACGAGATTATGCACATTTCCCAGAGACGAAATAACCCGTTGCCACAGGGAGGCAGTGGTTTACAATTCAAATAGTAAATGGTGGAAATTGCAGCAGGCTGGAACATTTAGTGCTGGTAATCCACCTGCATTTAAATGATCCCCAGTGACACTGAAACATATCTGTCGTGGCTTCCTTCCTTGTTTTTCTATCCAGCCACTAGACGCCTCAGACAGACATTTCTAACTCGTTTTCTTTCCTTTATATTACCCACAGTTGAAGAGTTGCTTCATGGTTTGGATGATGTTATGCGATGTGTTTGCTCAAAATAAAAAACACAAACTTTTATACATGCAACAAAGAAAAGAAGCCTTTACAATAGTCAAAACAAATAGGCAAAGCTAAAATAAAATAACAAACAACTTAGCTATTCTTTCTGGCTTGATACGGCTTATATTACTTGATAGCTTAAAGGGGAATTGAACGGTTAAAAACTGTGTCTCGACGGGGTCTTTCTAGCGGGTTGCCCATCACTGTCACTTTTTAGAGGAGGCACCGTGGGAATTGTAGTCTTTTATAGTGTGTTGACTACAGACATCACGATTAGGTGGCCTTTCTTTTTCAAAAACTAAACACTGGCTCTAACAATATCTCCTGTTCTCCTTTTTCCCTCAATGCAGGTACGCTGGAATTTTCTGACACCCACTCGGACATGTCCTATGTCTTCATCAACGACTCGTCGCAGACCAACGTGCCGCTGCTGCAGGCCTGCATCGATGGAGACCTGCCGTTCGCCAAGAGGCTCCTGGAGACGGGCTGCGACCCCAACATCCGGGACAACCGGGGCCGCACCGGGCTGCACCTCGCCGCCGCCCGGGGCAACGTGGACATCTGCCGCCTGCTGCACAAGTTCGGAGCCGATCTGCTAGCCACCGACTATCAAGGGAACACCGCTTTGCATCTGTGCGGACACGTGGACACCATCCAGTTCCTGGTGTCCAACGGGCTGAAGATCGATATCTGGTAAGCAGAGTACACACATCCTTTACTCAAGTAGAAGTACACATACTCGTGTTTAAAAATACTCTGGTAAAAGTAGAAGTACTGACTAAACTTCTTAACTCTAGTAAAAGTAAAGAGGCTTTGAAATGTACTTAAATACATTTTTTTATTTTCTATTTTAATTTTGTAATCATTTCGCGACCCCCACTTTGGGAACCCCTGGTATAGGAAATATTATGTCAGTGTGTGTGTCAGAATCAGTCATTGTGCTCAACCGCTGTATCGCATGCTGTGTAGCTGTGGTTTCAATATCAGTAGAGTATCTAAGTATACACACATAGATTGTTCCGGGTAATAGAAAGGGAGAATGTGTGTGTGTGTGTGTGTGTGTGTGTGTGTGTGTGTGTGTGTGTGTGTGTGTGTGTGTGTGTGTGTGTGTGTGTGTGTGTGTGTGTGTGTGTGTGTGTGTGTGTGTGTGTGTGTGTGTGTGTGTGTGTGTGTGTGTGTGTGGCCATAGGGAGCGATAGCGCGCCACCCTCCCTAAACCACACACACAAGGAAATGCTTTTTTTTAATAAAACTGTATTTAACCCTTATGTTGTGTTCGGGTCTCACGTGACCCGTTTCAAGTTAAAATGATATAATAGGCCTAACTGCGCTCTAGTTTTTTTTTATCGGAACAAGGCTTCATGACAGGGACGTGCACAGATATTTGGGGGTAGCTCAAGTGAAAAAAAGGGCACTTCCCATAATAATTTATTAAAAAAAATGTAAAACAAAAAGTTAAATATAGTTGCACATCTCTGACTTACTGACCAATTTATTTTAATACCCTCACACTCACACAATTGTTTAATACTCAACAGAATTCTACAAAATAATCAGCTAGCACAGAGACAATGGTCTTCTTTAGTATTCACTACGCACAACAGCAGACAACAAACTAAATTAACAGTTATTAAATGAGCAGCCAACAATCAAAATTATGAAGTTACTGTTTAAGGACATTACAGGCAAAAAGATCATTATGTCTGAATTCATCTATAGATTTAAAGCTAATCTGCATTTAAACACAACATTTCCGGGGAAAATACTGACTAGTAATCTGGGGAAGTTGTGAGGTGATATCTTTTTTTGTTTTTGTTTTTTGTTGTTATCCTTTCCCCTGCAATGCCTTGGTAACTGCATGCAAATTAGCGCATTTTAATTAGGCCTATAGTTAACGCCTAATTTGCATATCAATGTGGCGATTGTGATGACGTTATTAGATACACATTTTTCTGTATTCACTTTAAGTGTCTCCCCTTAAGTACATTAGCCTGTATGCCCATGATAAATTGCCTTAGCTAAACCTTGAGCTAACTTATCCATTAGCTAGTAGCCTATAGTTAACTATATTTGTTTTGGTCTTGTGGCTAATTAGCTGTAAACTCGAGGCATTGGCAGTTTAATAATTTGTTCATCACCACTCACCTTCAAAATAAACCAAGAAAAGCCGGCATAACATGGGACTTTAAGGTGGGAGGTGCCGCTACATGTCTGTCTGAAGTGACTGTAAGGTGGGAGGTGCTGCTACCTGTCTGTCTGAAGTGACTGTAAGGTGGGAGGTGCTGCTACCTGTCTGTCTGAAGTGACTGTAAGGTGGGAGGTGCCGCTACATGTCTGTCTGAAGTGACTGTAAGGTGGGAGGTGCCGCTACATGTCTGTCTGAAGTGACTGTAAGGTGGGAGGTGCTGCTACCTGTCTGTCTGAAGTGACTGTAAGGTGGGAGGTGCTGCTACCTGTCTGTCTGAAGTGACTGTAAGGTGGGAGGTGCTGCTACCTGTCTGTCTGAAGTGACTGTAAGGTGGGAGGTGCTGCTACCTGTCTGTCTGAAGTGACTGCCGATGTCCGCACCGCTGTGCATGAGACGTGGAGGAAGGGAGGGTAGAGAGAGCATCGGAGCTTCACAGTCTAATCTCCCGACCTGATGTTTTTATTTTGTATTCAATCAATATATTTTTGGAAAGGGAAACTGTGCGCAAACAGCAGTAGATATATATGCATTTATTTATAAAAAAAAAAGCACCCCATAAAAAGGGCACTTTCTCTGGAGGAAGAAAAAGGGCAGGGGCTCAAGCCCACTTTGATGTCTATATGTGCATGTGCCTGCTTCATGATATCCTCCACAACAGCTATATATTAAACACTACAAAACAGATTTTGACCATTTTAGCCAAATCTGAAGGCAGGGGCGTTTCCTGGACCTGGAAACATTCGGGGTTTAGCCCACAGTGGCGGCGCCAGAGATTTTTTTTGGGGGGTGCTGTGAGGTAGCTTGACGTTTCATAGAGGGTGCTCAAACATGTAGGGTTTCCCATTAACCTGTTGAACCCCATCCCCCTGCCGGCGGGCGGAAAAACACGTCATCTGCAGGAAACAGCGTCTGAGGGCTTCTTAATATTTAATAAACTATGAATGTTTTATATCCATGTAACGGGAAGACACTCAGCTAACTGATCTTTTTCAGCCTCTGAATTAGCCACGAGCGAAGAAATGCTAACGGCGGTGGCACAAAAACTCACTCATAACACCCTTATTACTTATCGTAGCTGCACATCCAACATATCGATTAGCATCGTGAGAAGACACAGAATCGATAGGTATATATATAATCACTCCATGATAAGAACTCGGGAACTTATTAACAAAAACAGACATCACAACACTTGGCGCTAGGTAGCTAAAACGGCAATATGGCCTACCTTTGTCGTTGTCTGATCAAAAGTTGTCTTCAATGGCATTAAAACGTTAAAACGCTGCTGAAGGTTAATCCATAGGTTAATCCAATGTGTCTGTGTCACTTTGAAATTATTTCTGATAATCCATAAGCAATAAACCTAGTTTTCCATTTTCAGATTTCAGAGCGTGAGACAGGTTTTGGTAACGAAATTCCCCTTCGATTCTATTGGCTCTAACGGTTAAAAAGAGTCTGTGAGTGACAGTGTTTTGTTAGCTAAGCAGTTTAAAAAATATGTAGGTTACCCTTACGCAGGTTACCCTTATGTAGGTTACCCTGATGTAGGTTACCCTTACATTTCACAGCAATGAATTAACAAATTAACAAGTTACATCGCAAATGTTTACTGCATAGACTGTGCATAGATGTGTACCGTCAAACTGAGAAAATACAATTTGAGTAAATAGTCCGAACACAAGCTTTAATGATTTTTACTTTTCTGATTTAATTTAAAGTGGACCTATCATGCTATATTTGAATAATATAGTGAAGGACCATACTTATATAAGGCATATTTATACTTTTTGTTTTTCAAAATACCAAACAGATCATGCATTTTAGCCATGCCTCATCTCGCTCAATTTGAAAATGTTTAGCTCTGTTTTTGCAAGGGCTGATTCTGTGAGAACAGCACCACCTACAGGCCTGGCATATGTACTACAGCGTCTCCAGCGCTTTCGAACTGCAATGGCCGTGGCTGTCTCCTCCTGATTGGTGGAGTTGGGCCAATAGCCGTAGCGCCACTGTCCTGACGTCAGGACAGTGTTCAAATCTGGATCAGTTTTGATCAGATCCGTTGCAGCCCCTTTTTTAGAGATTTGGGTATGGAGGAAAATAGAGAGGGTTGTGTTTTCTGACACTTGGTGAGTTCCCTGGAACACCGGGGACACATATTCATGTATAAAAGACGTACAAAAGTGCATTTTGCATGATAGGTCCCCTTTAAGTTTATTGAATTTCTAAATGGCCAGACAGTGGATTTTAACCAGTGCTTCACATCTTGACTTTTGCAGGCCAGAGTACCTGGAGTTGTTCGAGTAAAAATGAAAAGAAAAAGGAATATCGCTTATTTTTTTAGCACAAAAAGTCAGAGAACTGAAAATGAGGAGAGTACACTCGAGAGACCAGGAGGGTCAGAACATGAGAAGGCCACAGAAGGAGATGAAGATATGGATAGAGAGGAAGTGGATGTGAGAAATGAAGAAGAGAGGGACAGAGGCAGGAAGCAATAAGGAGGCAGAGGGCAGGGAGGCAGTTACCATTCTAGCTGGACCACATGGTATGTTTTTGCTGCTAGTGGAGCACTCGCGTGAACTGCGAGCGCCGGAGCCTCGCAGCAGCGAAACTGTGGCGTGCTTAAATGCGCAGCATTTGCGCATAAGCTAAGTGTGCCGCATTTGCCCATGATGAGGCCCCCTCTGCGAGGTGAGGCCCCACGCAGTCTGCGTGATCTGCGTGCAGGGAGGGGCGGGCCTGCCCCCCTGCCAAAACTTCTTGCCACCCCATGTAAAATTGTCTAGATCCGCCACTGTATGGAATAAAGAAGCAAATTATTATACAAATGAATGGCCTTCTAATAATTGTTAAATACAAGCATGTGCTTTCTAGAAATGCATAAAGAAGCAAATTGATGGCATGTTTTATTTATATTAATTTAAAAACTGTGATTATCCGTTCCTATTGTTCTGTACCTGTACCTGCGATAGTACGGTGTATCAATGCAACAAAAAGCAGATCTGACAATATGGGTTGTTTATAATCACACTTTATTTTATTCTGGTTCCACATTTAATGACAGAAAATAAACAGATAACATGAACATGGTGTACAAGGACATTGAGATAAAAAGGAATATACAACAACACATTGTTAAACTGCTGCCATCATCCTACGGCAGTGCTTCTCAAAGTTTGGCCCTATATTGGTAAAATTTCACAATTGAAATAAATGTATTTATTTAAGTTTTCTGCACTCCCGCGGGGATATCTCCGCAATGGAGCGAGTTTAAGTTTCACTTTCAATTGCATGACATAGCCCAGCAAAACACCTTCATCACACATGTTGCCACTTATTTGTACCATTTTCAGACAATTTGTAATCTGTTCTAGAAAAACGATGTGTTTTTGGATGTTTGTGGAGTTAGGTGGTCCGCGAGTGTTTTTTTATTGGTTAAGTGGTCCTTGGTATGAAAAAGTTTGAGAAACACTCTCCTACAGGTATGAGCATTGTGCCTTTATATGATAATTATAATGCAACAAAGCCGCATGCTTTGGAACGCGTTTGAAACGTGAAGCTTTTCCCCAAAAGGCACGCAGTCGAGGTGCTTTTCTACTTTAATAGGATGATGCAAAATTAGGAATATTTATAATTCACAACAACTCCAGTCTATTGATTACATGAGAAATGGGTTAAGAAAGCAAGGGTGCATGATTTTAACAAAACATACAGAATGCAGGAAAAAGAATACAGAAGATATTTGATAAATAACACGATTAAAAGATCCGACAAATGTGAAAAAAGATGCAAAACAATGGCAATACACAGCTTGTAGCAGAGCATCAACGGTTATACAAGGAAATGTGTTCGGATACTTGCATTAAAACAAAGCAGGAGCCTTTTTTCTCCTTTTCATACTAGTTCCAAAGCAGCTTGCTCTCATTTTAAAGAGGGAATATTTAACATTATTTAAAAACCAACACTTGTTTTTAGTACGAGACACTTCCTGTTCGATCACCCCATGCGTACGAGTTGTGTCTAATTGAGTGTGTGAGTTTTGTTCTTTTGGATCTAGAGATGACTTTTTATCTCCTTTCAGAAAACATTAATTTCTTGTAAGCACACTTGCAAAAGCATGAACTCATGTTTTTGTCCCTAGTCTGTATCAGTATTTAGTTATTATACGTGAATTACAATTAAATCACGGTCAAATGTGTTCACTCTGTTGTTGGTGTATACCACGGTATGTACATGGAGATAAGCCCCGCCTCCTCGCCAGCACGTCTAGTTTGAGTGACGCGAGTAAACACGAATGGTGCTGCGGGCAAACTCAATGCAATGCAAATCAAAACAGTATAATAGGAAGTTGTTCAGAAAGCAGAGAAAAAGACTAGTTTGGGCTGCAAGTAAACAAAATAAACAATGGATTCTGGACTTCTTCTCCTCCTCCTTCCTCTCCTCTCCTCCCTCCCTCAGTGCACCAGCTCCAGTTGGCTGCTGGAGAAAGGCAGGACCCCACTGACGTAGTAAGCGATGCCCAGAGAGAGCAGAGCGATGACCACCAGCAGCAGGAGGACCCTCCAGAAGCCCAGGTCCTCCACGAACTCCTGCCAGGTGGTCCTGAAGCTGGACAGCACCCCCTCACTGCTCTGCAGGTTGGGGTTCAGCAGGGAGTGGCTCTCCATCGCACTGGGAAACATGGAGGAAATCACAGTTAGGGATCACCTCCTCTCTCCTCATTTTGACTGGTATGCGTATCCTAACCCACCTCAAAGTTAGGCAAACTAAACCAGAATCTTTTTTTCTCAGTTTTTTTCAAGCTTCAACTGAAAACTGGACATGAATGGACACATTTTGGTTACTGTGGCAAAGCAACTAAAACTAATGGCGACACGTTTTTAGGCTATTTAGATAAATGCCCTGGTGAAGAGGGAGATTGATTTTTCAAAAATGTTCATTTGTTGTAATTTAAATTTTTCTAATTTCCTCATTTATATTTAACATTTTCAAACTCTCTCCAAGACCACATCTGGCTGTTTGGACCTTTCTGTACAGCTGTAAGGAAACCACGCTTCCCCATGCATTTTAGTCTGGAATAAAGGGAATAATGACTCATTAACTACAGGAGTCTGATGTGCTTGTGTCCTCCCAGATGAAACAAGCACATCATTCTTTACTGGAGGAGCTAACCCCACACAGGAAGACACTGCTGGAGTACTCAGCCGTAACCGGTTCCTCCCACTTCCCTCTATCTTCCCCCTCCACACACACACTGTGCACACGTTCAGCTCACCTCTCACTGTCGGCCATCTGCATGGTCTCCAGTTTGGAGTGTGCTCCTCTGTTGAAGCCCTTCACCTCCTGCTCCTCCAGACCCTCCAGCAGGCGGATGGCGTCCTTGTTGACGCCGCGTCTCTTGGCCAGCACCAGAGGGGTGGAGCCGTTGTGATTACTGTGAAGGAGAAGAGCGGACAGACAGCGGTGTTAGTCAAAAGAGTCAAAGGAACGGTGTTAGAGCGGATATTAGAAGTATTTAAAGAGTCCTCTCCTGCTGATGTTCAGGTGTATATCAGTATGTAGTGTCTCTACTTTAAAGAGTCCTCTCCTGCTGATGTTCAGGTGTATATCAGTATGTAGTGTCTCTACTTTAAAGAGTCCTCTCCTGCTGATGTTCAGGTGTATATCAGTATGTAGTGTCTCTACTTTAAAGAGTCCTCTCCTGCTGATGTTCAGGTGTATATCAGTATGTAGTGTCTCTACTTTAAAGAGTCCTCTCCTGCTGATGTTCAGGTGTATATCAGTATGTAGTGTCTCTACTTTAAAGAGTCCTCTCCTGCTGATGTTCAGGTGTATATCAGTATGTAGTGTCTCTACTTTAAAGAGTCCTCTCCTGCTGATGTTCAGGTGTATATCAGTATGTAGTGTCTCTACTTTAAAGAGTCCTCTCCTGCTGATGTTCAGGTGTATATCAGTATGTAGTGTCTCTACTTTAAAGAGTCCTCTCCTGCTGATGTTCAGGTGTATATCAGTATGTAGTGTCTCTACTTTAAAGAGTCCTCTCCTGCTGATGTTCAGGTGTATATCAGTATGTAGTGTCTCTACTTTAAAGAGTCCTCTCCTGCTGATGTTCAGGTGTATATCAGTATGTAGTGTCTCTACTTTAAAGAGTCCTCTCCTGCTGATGTTCAGGTGTATATCAGTATGTAGTGTCTCTACTTTAAAGAGTCCTCTCCTGCTGATGTTCAGGTGTATATCAGTATGTAGTGTCTCTACTTTAAAGAGTCCTCTCCTGCTGATGTTCAGGTGTATATCAGTATGTAGTGTCTCTACTTTAAAGAGTCCTCTCCTGCTGATGTTCAGGTGTATATCAGTATGTAGTGTCTCTACTTTAAAGAGTCCTCTCCTGCTGATGTTCAGGTGTATATCAGTATGTAGTGTCTCTACTTTAAAGAGTCCTCTCCTGCTGATGTTCAGGTGTATATCAGTATGTAGTGTCTCTACTTTAAAGAGTCCTCTCCTGCTGATGTTCAGGTGTATATCAGTATGTAGTGTCTCTACTTTAAAGAGTCCTCTCCTGCTGATGTTCAGGTGTATATCAGTATGTAGTGTCTCTACTTTAAAGAGTCCTATCCTGCTGATGTTCAGGTGTATATCAGTATGTAGTGTCTCTACTTTAAAGAGTCCTCTCCTGCTGATGTTCAGGTGTATATCAGTATGTAGTGTCTCTACTTTAAAGAGTCCTCTCCTGCTGATGTTCAGGTGTATATCAGTATGTAGTGTCTCTACTTTAAAGAGTCCTCTCCTGCTGATGTTCAGGTGTATATCAGTATGTAGTGTCTCTACTTTAAAGAGTCCTATCCTGCTGATCTTCAGGTTCATATCAGTATGTAGTGTCTCTAGGAGGGGGGTGTGTGAGTGGGAGAGAAACTCATTTGGGGGGGGAACTTTGGGATTTTAGTCTTTGCAGACAATTTACATAATAGGGCCCCTTAACCACACACAGCAGTTGAGCACAATGACTGATTCTGCCATCACCCACCAGGCACACACACAAACCACACACACACACCACACACAAACCCCCCACACACACACTTGTGTTCAGTTTCTCCCTTTCTATTACCCGGAACAATCTATGTATGAGTGTGTATACTTAGATACTCTACTGATATTGAAACCACAGCTACACAGCATGCGATACAGCGATTGAGCACAATGACTGATTCTGACACACACACTGACATAATATCTCCTATACCAGGGGTTCCCAAAGTGGGGGTCGCGAAATGATTACAAAATTAAAATAGAAAATAAAAAAATAAAAAATGTATTTAAGTACATTTCAAAGCCTCTTTACTTTTACTAGAGTTAAGAAGTTTAGTCAGTACTTCTACTTTTACCAGAGTATTTTTAAACACGAGTATGTGTACTTCTACTTGAGTAAAGGATGTGTGTACTCTGCTTACCAGATATCGATCTTCAGCCCGTTGGACACCAGGAACTGGATGGTGTCCACGTGTCCGCACAGATGCAAAGCGGTGTTCCCTTGATAGTCGGTGGCTAGCAGATCGGCTCCGAACTTGTGCAGCAGGCGGCAGATGTCCACGTTGCCCCGGGCGGCGGCGAGGTGCAGCCCGGTGCGGCCCCGGTTTGTCCCGGATGTTGGGGTCGCAGCCCGTCTCCAGGAGCCTCTTGGCGAACGGCAGGTCTCCATCGATGCAGGCCTGCAGCAGCGGCACGTTGGTCTGCGACGAGTCGTTGATGAAGACATAGGACATGTCCGAGTGGGTGTCAGAAAATTCCAGCGTACCTGCATTGAGGGAAAAAGGAGAACAGGAGATATTGTTAGAGCCAGTGTTTAGTTTTTGAAAAAGAAAGGCCACCTAATCGTGACGTCTGTAGTCAACACACTATAAAAGACTATTTTTCCCTCTAAAAAGTGACAGTGATGGGCAACCAGCTGGAAAGACCCCGTTGAGACACAGTTTTTAACCGTTCAATTCCCCCTTTAAGCTATCAAGTAATATAAGCCGTATCAAGCCAGAAAGAATACCTAAGTTGTTTGTTATTTTATTTTAGCTTTGCCTATTTGTTTTGACTATTGTAAAGGCTTCTTTTCTTTGTTGCATGTATAAAAGTTTGTGTTTTTTTATTTTGAGCAAACACATCATCCAAACCATGAAGCAACTCTTCAACTGTGAGTAATATAAAGGAAAGAAAACGAGTTAGAAATGTCTGTCTAAGGCACGACAGATATGTTTCAGTGTCATTGAAACTAGGGATCATTTAAATGCAGGTGGATTATCAGCACTAAATGTTCCAGCCTGCTGCAATTTCCACCATTTATGGTTATTTCGTCTCTGGGAAATGTGCATAATCTCATCACAGTCTTAACCGCAACATGTCATTATTACTCATATTATATGTAATTCTGGTGCATATATACTGGGCTTACTGACACTGCTACTCATAACATCACTGTCACTTTCAGTGGCGAGCCGTCAGGGCCCTCTAGGCCCTCTGTGAGGGCCTAAGATATTCCAAAAAATAATATTTAAAAACATTAAAAAAAAATATATTTTTTTTAAATATATATTTTTTTAATATTATTTTTGTTATATTTTTCATTAGTTTTACCGAAAAAAAACTTGATTTAATAAAATAACATTTCCAAAGAAATAAATCCTTCGAATCTGCCTGTTCAGTCTCTGTTTGAATGTCAGTTACTATAGCGGGCCTCTCTGCGATTCACAGAGGGCCCGCTATAGTAACTGAACGAGAGAGTAATGTCAAATGACAGTACAATTGACCAATCATATCTTCCCTCTAAATGGGTGGGTTTTATTATCGCGGACTTTATGACGAGTTCCGCCCGCTGTGAAACTTTTCTTGTTTCCATAGCAACAACAACTTCCTGTCAACAGCGTGAACTCGCCTTCAAAATAAAAGCATGCCAAATACAATGCAATATCATTTTCAATGTCAAAGAACACAAATGGGGTTCCCAGGTGTTGTTTTGTGTGGTAGAGGGTCGCTGTCATTGATGCGTTTTGCACCCTGGGCCGTTGTTTTGATATTCCGCTGAAGTATACGCTGTGACGTAATAACTCTTTTTTTTTCTTTTTTTCGAGGGAAGGGGTGGGGGTCAGAGGGCCTAGGTATAAAGCTCACGGCTCGCCACTGGTCACTTTGTATTTAGATGTGTCTTTGGTTTCATTTATACTTCTTTTATGTTTTTAACTTCAAGAGGTATATCTACTTTTTCTATCCTTAACTTACTGTCCACTAGTCAGTGGTGGAAGAAGTTTATAGGTCCCTTACTTAAGTAAAAGTACTAATACTGTATTGTAAAATTCCTCCATTACAAGTAATACAAGTATTAATTTAAGTATGATCAGGAAAATGTACTTAGAGTATTAGGAAAATAAGTACTTTAAACCCCTCTAGATTATAAATATTTAAAATAATAAGCATTAAAAACGTGAGAAGCTACGACTGTGAAGTAAATCCAAAAACAATTAAAAAAATGTCTGTCAATTCCTTTTTGCAGTATAAGTATAGAGTAAAGGAAACTACTTGAGGAAAGTTCAAGTACCTTACATGTGTACTTAAGTACAGTACTTCAGTAAATGTACTTAGTTACTTTCCACAAATGTTCACTTTCGGGAGCAAGACTTGGTAAAAGAATATATGTTGGAGTATTTCTCTGTAAAGTAGTTGCCTCTTTTCTCCTGAGCATAATAAGCTTATGTCACATTCAAAGATTCAAAAGCTTTATTGACAGTGGATAGTGTGGATATGGCTATGCAACATAAATATATAAGACATAAAACAATAATAATAGTGCAAAGGATGTGACCAAGTGAACAATGTGCAGTTACATGAAGGAGAAGTTAACTATATACATGTCAAATACGAGCTAAAACAGAAATGAAAATGTAGAGGAATAAAATACTGCTTATTGTAATGATGAAATATATGAAAAACAGATGGATGCGTAAGGATATGAAGGCACTATCAACCATAGATACCGTAAATAAGTATAAACCCTGCAGGCAACACTATAAAATGTCTTTTTAATTACAAAACCATCTCAAGAAACCACTTTTAGCCACTGTCCGTGAAGCTAATAACCAGGGTTGCCAACTCTCACGCATCTGGCGTGTGACACACGCTTTCACTCTCAATCTCACGCTCTCACGCTGCCCAAACTATTCTCACGCCAAAAACAAGAATACGAAGACTAGAAACGGTTTTGAAAACTTTTGTCACGTAGTGATCGTCTTCTCAATAGAACATCTTTGATAATGTCTTCTGGCCAATCAGAATCACGATAACGGCGTGGTGTTGTTGCAGGAAGTCCCGACGGAGAATACTTTTGCGGTAGTACATCTCTTTACATCGATACAACATTACGTGTTGATAGAAATCAACACGTAATGAAATAAGACCCCACGGTTTGATGATTGATAGGTGTGTGGGCTGTCTTTCATTTTGACACACAGAACAATGGGGGCTATCCACCCTTATCCACAATGTAAAGTAATTCACACAGCCTCTTCCCTCTTCTCTCTGTGAGGAGCAGCACTGCTGCAGCAGGTTCAGCTTTCAGAACAAAGTAACAAAAAACTAATATGGCATTCATTTTTTTAAATGTGTAGTAATAGATTTATTTATTTTTCTTCTCAAGAGAGTACCAGAATGTGTATTTTATGTTAGTATTTCAAAAAATCTCCTGGGGGAGAATCCCCCAGACCCCCCTGCAGGGGTTGGGTTTTCAGCAGGTCAACTCTTTCACCTGTGGGGAAATTGCAGGATTGGCTCCAGGTCGCCCTTTTTATTTACTACAAGACAAATGTGCCTTTTTATTTCATACAGTTCAATTTGGATTGAGACAGGGAAATAATCTAAACCTCACGCGTGGCGTTTCACTGTCGGGGGGAGCGTGTATGTAATTACATTGCAAATACTGACTTGAGCCCCACCACTGTATGGGTTAGCCCTACCATAGATTACCCAACAAAAATACTCTAGAGCGCATGCGCAGATCTAAGATCCAGTAGAAATGATAAAAAAGTAAAAGTCTGCTGCTTATTGTTCTACTAGGCCAAAATAGAGTCAAAGAGTATATGAGAGTGAGAGTGTGTTAATTAATATATTTGGCAGTTTGGAGTAAGTCTGTAGATTTGTTTGTGTGTGTGTGTTTCATGTATAGGCCTCTCACGATAATTAATTTTGTTGGATACATTTTCCCGGAAATTATTGCGATGAACGATAATATTGTCGGCACCGTTGTATGACCATTTTAGACCACTGACATAATGATAATATATAATAATAATTCAAGTACATCCTTTCAAACTGCTAGTCACATCCTCATGTAAATGGAAATGTATCGAGGTCAGAAAAGTTATCGAGTTCATTTTTATTTATCGTACGATAAGTCAATTAAATTGCTTATCGCGACAGGCATACAATAAAACAGTGGAAACAAACATGTTTGACTTTCATTAGTGAATGAAACTGTGTGCCCTTTATAGTCTGTGTCCATTATTGTGTATTTGTATATATTGTATATATATCCTATATATATATGCTAAGGTCCCGCTGCTGACACGATAGCAGTCATTTCGTGCGCATATGTGTAATTAAACCGAATTAAACCCATGATATCAAAATCTCACTCCAGCCAGGTACCCAAAGTTGGCAACCCTGTAATAACTCTTTAAAATAGAAAATGAAGGGGTGGAAAAGCTAGCTAACTGTAGCATCAACTAGCTGACCACTGTTACACATTTAACTTTAAGCAATATTTGTCTTTATTCACGCTGAAACATTTGATATTAAACAGAAATAAAACGTTAGTAGGTGATGCTAGTTATTAGTGAGCTAGCGGAGCTAATGCTAGCTTCAAAGCTAACCATTTTACACACTTCTGAAGCAGATTAACGTGTAATTTAACGATTATAGGAACATGCACATGAGGTGAACACGTATGTTATACATTGTTTGGGCTGTCAGGTGTGAGACTCACCTGTTGATAAGTTCCCAATTAGCAGAAAAATACACTCCGCTCCTCTTCGAGCTAACGTTAGCAGCTGTGTTGTTGTTATGCTGTGATTCCTCTGTTGCTAAGGAAGGGCTCTGTCGCCCCCTGCTGTCATGGAGGTGTCATTACAGTTCAATTTTAATACACTCATTATCGTTTTTTGGTCTAAATCAATTAAAAAGTGTATTGTTTATACAGTTTTTTAGGAGTTCAGGTGTTAACATACTTCAATATTCATGTTTGCTTCACCTACTACTTTTTAAATTCACTGTAGACCATGTTTGACCACTATTTTTATTATATATTTTGCTTCCACTACTTGGCTTTTAACTTGTATGTTTTGTTTATTAATTATATATGTACTATGTATATTAAATTGTTTTTATATCTGAATCATGCACGGCCTGGGATTGTTTGTAGAGTATATATGATAAATGAAAGATGTGAGAAACAGTGAATAAAGAAAGTAATAATAATTTAAAAAAGACAATAGGAAATATATATTATATAATTCTATCATTTAGTGCACAAATATTTTTCAATAGTGTTTTAGTTGTCAGATAGTTTACATATTTTTTATATTCATAGTCACCTATTATAATTTCACTCGTTCATTTATGTTTAATCTGCTATTTTGAGATGTTTATATTGTATAATTGTGTATTTTCTACTCATTTATGTGCAATACTTAGGGATAAGTTAAGTTAGGGGTCTTCTTAGTTGTACAAGGCAATACGTGTATATGTTTCAAACAAGGTGGAAATGTTTTTAATTTGGTTTTCCAAGCACAAAGCAAACATCTTCTTCACAAGACCTGCAATCTTCTCAGTGGAGTTCACACGTAAAAAGACCTGAAATACCTCGTTTTTTTACCAACAAAACCATCTTCAATGAATATTCTCAGTTAGTTTAGAGACTTTATTTAAGTGTGTGAGCACAGAAATACACATTACAGTAACAGACATGTCATTACCATGTTATCGTGATCGATCCTCTTTGAGGAAAACTGCTTTCTTCTCTGTCACTCCAGGCATAAACCACGTTTGTTTGGAAAATGGGGGTAAAGACCAAAACAGACGGTTGTTCGGGGGTCTGTTAAATCATCAGTGGCGAATATATTTTCCATATAAAAACACAATCCTAAAGGCATTTTGTTTTGTTTCCTCATAATATTTAATGTACACATCATTATCTTCCCATTCCCTCCCAACTCAGTAAATACAAACCAGGGGATAGTATCATGATTTAGGTAAAATAATTACAATCTAGATTACAAAACCACAAAGACTGACACAATGTGACATCGTAGTAACATCAGGGCTACCAGCAGAGAGACAGCGCTATGTGCTAGAAACAGTGGTCATAGTGGTTACAAGTCACCCAGAAGCTTTCAACGTCCAACGATAATGAGATTACATCGACACCGCAGTGTAAAAAAAAACGTAAATTCTGTCATAAAAACGGCTACTTTTATAGACAGAAAAAACGTATTTCTTCCTATTTCTTATACAAGGACAGACGAAAGATACAGACAGGGAAAAAAAACATAAAAGCTTTATAGACTTTTGCATACTTTGGTGGGAAATACAGTAAAGCACTATGTACAGCAATAATTCAAAATCTATCAGAGAGTGTGTTTGGTTGGGGTGATTTAAAAAGAAAAACACTAGTTTGGTCACAACAGAAAGATGAAGGTGGATTTTGTCGATTATTCTAACCCATCAGTGCAATATATAGAAGATATATCAATTATAACTACAGTTGTTTTTAGCAATTTAGAGGAAAAGTGTTGCTTATTCCTTGAAATGCATTCAGTTTAATGTCTTAAAAAGTTGTCTTTCAAGTCAGCTGTCAGGTTATTGTAGCACCATAATGAAATGAACAGATATAAAAGGCGTATAAAACAGGAAAAATGTGAATTTAAAACGACTGCAAAAGCATTTTCTTGCATGATTTTGAACGGCAACGGCAAATTGCGAACTTTAACTCAAGTTCCACTTACTAGCTTCACTAGCAGGTGGACTTTACTTATAAAATCTCATTTTTAACTATTATTTCCAGAAAAGAAGGATCTTACAAGCTCGTGATACATTACACGTTTATATTTCCTAACTTCCAGGTCGCCAAGTTACAGATCATTCCTGTAAACTATGAAAATCTGACTGTAGAAAGCGCTGATAATAACGTCAAACAGAACATGTTACGGTACGTCCACACAGCTTCAACGGAGACGCTTCCCATCACTTTGAATGGGGGTGGCGTCACGCGTCGCTTTGCCTCCGTTGCTCGCTTGGAAAGTTGAGAACTTTTCAAGCGTCGACGGAAGCGTCAGCCAATCAAATCATATGCCAGTACAAGCTCTAGCCAATCAAACCGCCGCGTGCTTGTGTGTCCGGGGCGGGAGATTAATGTGATTGGTTGTTGGTCGCACGCCAGACACGCCCACCGGCAAGCTTAAAATGCAACGCTGCCGTGTGGACGTACCGTTATTGTCTGAAAACGCTTACTTTGAAGCTGCGATATTGGAGTTTGGTTGAAACATAAGTTGTTGTGTTGATAGACGATCAAATCAAATGAGCAAACGTGGACATTATCGAAAGAATTTGGATAAATCTGGTTATTTTCTGCCTTAAAACGTGTCTGGGGTTATTTGATTTCCATACGAATAAAAACCTCTTTTGCGAGAATATTTAAATTGGTTGTTTCTCTTAATGTAATCTATGAGCATTTAAAGCAGGTGCAGAGGGCAGTAAATAAATAAAAAAGCAACGTTTTATGGCGGCTAATTCACTAAAAAGGCGTTTTTGAACAGGAATCAGGTGATTTGACTTCAGTTGGATCAGTTCACAGAAATTAAGACTTTACTTCCAACCAACTTTCTAACAAAACTGACTTGAAAACTGATTCATCTGGAGCACATTTGGTGTAATCGGTGCTATCCAAAGTGGGTTGGCACTCTCCGAGGTAGCCGAGAATGACCCTCGCCAAAACAGACACAAAATAAACACATACACAATAGCACCATTGTCGGTGATGATCTGGAGAAGAACCACCACATATGCAGTTCCTCTCTTTCCATTTCCTCCCTCCTACACGCTCCTTTTTTTAAAACATTTTTAATAAGCAATTCATTCCTAAAACTCTGATGTTGTTTTTGGAGAAGCAGGAGAGAGGGGCTTCTTTTTCAGTCAGTGTTCTTTTATAGATTTTCTCCTCCTTAAAGGTCACCTATTATACTGTTTTTCATCAATATAGTATTGGTCTCAGATATATACAAAACATGTCTCTGAAGTGTTTGCCTCGAAACACCAAAATTGCAGCATCCCATAATCCCCTCTGTTTCAGCCCTGTTTCCAAAGTGCTGATTCTCTGTCTGTTACGTTAGATGAAAATAAGGAGCCCCTCCCCACGCCCCTCTGAGAGAGATTTGTTAGAGAGAACACAATGGTGCTCTAGGAGGATATTCAGGTGATAAGGTGGGGGGGTTACCTTGGTTGGTGATTGGCTAATGGTTACACAAGCCAAAAAATCGTTATGACATCACAAAGTGGCCAAAATCTGATCAGCTCATTTTCAGACAGGTTTTTATATAAATGGATCAGGACAAAAAGAGAGAGAATCTTTGTTCCTGAAGCTTTCAGAGTCTCTTTCCACAGAGGGGACACATGTTGATGTAGAAGAGACATGAAGAAGTGGATTTTGCATAATAGGGGACCTTTAACGCCTCTTGTTCTCCTCGGAAGGTGTTGATACTACAACAGCTTGCTGCAGACTTGGCAGCGGCTGACTCTGGATCTCTCCTGGCCGCCCTTCAGGGTCTCCTGTCCGGGGGAGTAGAGGAACTCCGTGCCCGGCTGCACGGTGGTGAGCCAGAAGCTGTATTCGTTGGCGAAGAAGTGGCAGGATCCCTTGGCTCCGTTGCACTCGATGAACGGCGTGGCGCGGAAATCCTCCAGACAAGAACCGGGGGAATTCAGAGACTGACCGCCACCTTCAGATCCTGCTGCTGTGTGCTGCACGGAGAGGGGACATTTAGTATTGATTAAATTCAAGGCTTTTATTGTCATTTGTACATTAGCTACAGTGTGGTTATGTCAATCAATTCTGTCTGCATTCTGTACAGATAGCTAAGACCCTTGAGGCCCTCAAACTACACAAAAAATGTGAACATATATGAAGAAAACGCTTTCCTATTTACCTTATCTCACTAAAACACGTCTAAATGTGATTTTTAGGGTGTATTGTGAGTTATTGATAGTCTTTGTTTTACCATGAGGAAGGAGTATCCGATCCAGAGACTCCTCCAGCCGGGGGGGCAGGTGGGGATGCTCAGATCCTGACTGTGCACGGCTACAGCCATAGAGGGAGCCTCACACACTGAACACCTGGAGAATAAGGACATGAGAGAGGCAATTATTGTTTTAGTTAGTCACCACGTAGCTTTCGTCTACACCGCAGTGTAAAAAAAACGTAATTTCTGTCATAAAAACGGCAAGAAATTCTACTTTTATAGACAGAAAATACGTAGAGACTTTTGCTCCAGCATACGTTGGTGGGAAATACAGTTAGGATTAGTTTCAGGGTGTTTAGTTTGTGAATGTATGAATCCTGCAGTCCTGAACGAGGGCCAGTACCTGCTGATGTATTGCTGGATCTGTTGCTCGGCAACGGGCATCATGGGAATGGGAGCGCTGGTGGAGAGCCAATAGGATTTGTCGTTTCGAGAGGCGTAGTAACACACTTCGTTGGGGGAGCAGTAGAGGAAGGGGATGGTGCTGAAGCGGGGGAGACAAGACCCCGGCTGACCTGCAGAGAGAGAGGGAGAGAGGGGAGAACATGAGTGATATGTTTCAAGGCTTTATTGTCATTAGCACAGTAGCTACAGTGTAGGCAATGAAAAACTGAAGTCACAGGCTCCTCCAACAGTGCAGAGGTGGATTATTTTACTTTCTACTTCTTACATGTTGAACCCAAATACCTGTACTTTCTACTTCTTACATTTTGAACACAAATACCTGTACTTTCTACTTCTTACATGTTGAACACAAATACCTGTACTTTCTACTTCTTACATGTTGAACACAAATACCTGTACTTTCTACTTCTTACATTTTGAACACAAATACCTGTACTTTCTACTTCTTACATTTTGAACACAAATACCTGTACTTTCTACTTCTTACATGTTGAACACAAATACCTGTACTTTCTACTTCTTACATTTTGAACACAAATACCTGTACTTTCTACTTCTTACATGTTGAACACAAATACCTGTACTTTCTACTTCTTACATGTTGAACACAAATACCTGTACTTTCTACTTCTTACATGTTGAACTCAAATACCTGTACTTTCTACTTCTCACATGTTGAACTCAAATACCTGTACTTTCTACTTCTTACATGTTGAACCCAAATACCTGTACTTTCTACTTCTTACATGTTGAACACAAATACCTGTACTTTCTACTTCTTACATTTTCCAAACAGGCTGGTTCCTTTAGTTTGAATGTGTGTTTGGTGGCGTGATCATTATTATTTAGAGTCATTGCGTGCCTATTGATTTGAACACGATCCATGTATCCATCATTTCCTGGTCTTCTCTAAAGAAGAGGGACCAATGAAAACGTTGTCATGTTGCCGTTGTTCAGCATGGAAACATTCATTAGCTAACAATGACATTATTGTTCTATTGATATAAAGGGAGGTCAGGTACTCTTTAAAACAGCTGCTAGTTATGGGTACTTTTTACTTAAGTACATTTCAAAGTCTTTACTTTTACTTGAGTAAAGAAGTTTAGTCAGTACTTCTACTTTTACCAGAGTTTTTTTAAACACGAGTATCTGTACTTCTACTTGAGTAAAGGATGTGTGTACTTTCGCCATCTCTGACAATGAGTGATTTTGCACTACTTTTTATTTTGTATTTTATTATATATGTTGCATTATTGGAGGAGCTCAGGTCAGAAGAATGTCATTGCCCTTTCTACACTGTAGCTTTGTGTAAAAAACATTTTAAGTTAAGCAAGATTTTAACATCCAACACTCAAAGTGTCACGTTTTAGATGTAAGATGTAAAAAAATGATGTTTTGAGCTGAAAGTAAAAAACTATTCTCGTCTTGTCTTTAGTACGCTCATGAATCTTATTACTTTTGGTAATTTAGGTAAAAGCTTCCATCGTGAAAAGTGCAGACAGGATGTAGCAGCTCACAAATCAAAGGTAGATGAAGGTAACAGTCCTTCAAACCTCTGTAGCATCACGTTAGCGACTGAATATTAAACGTTTTTCCCGTACCGAGGTCCTGGTTGTGAGCCTTCTCCTGGCCCTCCACGAACAGCAGGCTGTACCCGTCCCACAGCTTGGCCATGCCCTGAGGACACATGGGCACCTGGGCGTTCTGGCTGTGCTTCACCAGGGTGTATCCAATGCTTGAGCCACGACCCACAGCCCCGGGGGGTCCGGAGCGACCCGCGGACCCAGTGGCGCCTGGAGGACGAGACAACAAGAAGAAATAAGAGATTTGTTTCACATGCTAACTGTTGGGAAAATAGTGAATGTCCTCTTCCAATATCAGAGTCCACATGATAACAAAGGTATCCCAACTGTAGCTGTGTACATGACAGGATGTATGATTACCTAGAAGAGCATCAGGACTGTTTGAGGCATATGATAGCTATGTGATTAACATGATGATTCAGCCTCTATGGAGATAGACATATGACAAGCATGCTCATTTCTGACGTGGAGCTAATCTGAAGTAAACATTGAATACTGCTTTCTATTCCTCCATCTTGTGACTGTGTAACTCCCTCTCTTGGATATCAGCATGTGAAGGACACTGTTCAGGAACTAGTTGATGCTCTGTATGTGATGACTACTTCCATTCTTGAGAGGATCAGAAATACATGGATCCTGAGATTGAAGCTCAAGCCGGTGACGAGTGATATTTTCCTAACACTAACTTAGAAAGAGTCCAGGTATTTGCATGGGGGAGATTTCTGGGTTAAAATAGCATATTTAGAAGTTTATCATAGCATGTTGATGTCTGACCTTGTTCTCCAGCGGTTCCGGGGAAACCGGGGGATCCGGCCTCACCGATAGATCCGGGGTAACCAGGAGGTCCAGTCTGGCCCAGTTTACCTCCAGGACCGGGACGACCCTTAGACCCTAAAGCAGGACACACGTTCACTCAAGGGTCAACAAAAAGTCCAGAGAGCAGTTTTTTTATTCATATTAGCTTAGCTTAGCATGAAGACGAGAAACACGTGGAAACAGATCAACTACATCCTTACCAAAAGCAACAAAATCCACCAACAAGTATCTTAAAAGCTGAATATATAAAATGTTACAACACATTTCTTATAGTATTGAAGTTGAAGCTGTTTTGCTGAACAGGAAACACACTAAATAAACTGTACTTTACTTAGCTACGTCCTCCATAAACAAAAAAACAATATTCATAAGGGTTTACATATAAATGTTTGTATATAGAAAACATTTGCTTGTTAATCACACTATATAAAAACACTGATTGTTTACTGGTGAACAGTTTTGCTATGCCAGTAAAGTGTATTTCTTAGCTTAGCTTAGCATGAAGACGAGAAACAGATCACCTACATCCTTACCAAAAGCAAAAAAAAAACACCAACAAGCATCTCAAAAGTTCAATATTCAACATGTTATAATACATTTATTGTATTATTGAAGTTTTTGGAGAACTTTTTTAATCTTTGGACAGAGCTTGGCTAGCCTTTTAACCCAGTTTTCATCCTTAACGCTAAGCTAAGCTAAGCTAAGCTAAGTCTTCCCGCCATAAACTCACACACAGACTTCAGAGTGAAATACATCTTCTCATCTAACCATCACTAAATACTAAACTGTATTTAACCAAATAATGAGAACGAAACCTGATGTTTTCTTGTCATTTAGGTATCATTTTTGGCGTTTTTCTTAAAAAATGTATCGTTTTTTTGTCATTAATGGTAACAAAAATCTGTTTTATTTTGTTTTTATTTTATTTCTGTTTGTCTGTATTATTATTATTATTATTATTTTTGGCTTACATATGTATTCTGTATTCTGCATTTTGTATGTTTTGTAAGTAATTGCTGTTGCCTAAATTTTATTTTTATTATGTACTTTTAGTTGTTTTATTTTAAAAAAAGAAGAAAAAAACGTTGTACATTAATCTCAATAAAAATGTGATCACTAAAAAGAAAAAATGGTAACAAAAACAAAGATCTGGTCTGTGTGATTCCTCACCTGAACGTCCGGGGAGTCCCGGCTGTCCGGGTACTCCAGGAGTCCCGCTTCCGCCTCCTCCTCCGGGGTAACCAATTTCTCCGTAGGGTCGGTCTATGTCTTGCGGTATACTTTGAATCGTGGATCCGGGGGCTCCCTTACGACCGGAACGTCCTGGAGAGGAAGGGATGGAGAAAGAGGAGGAAAGAAGATAAGATAAGATGGACCTTTTTTAATTAACACAAAAACGTACAAAAAAATACTTAGTTCCCACTTGACAGTTAACGGAAAGAACAAAACAAAAAAACAACAACACGAAAACGTAGGGGGAAAGCGGCTTAACTTATCTTATCTTAAAGGTGGGGTAGGTAAGTTTGAGAAACCAGCTCGACATCGCTAGAATTTGAAAATACACAACCGGAGAAAATCTGCCACTTCCTTACAGAGCCCCTCCTCCAACACACACGAACGCGCACATGACCAATGAGGGCACGAGATAAGTTTGTGCACAGATGGAAGGCTGACAGGCAGGTAGGCCATCCAGTTATTTTAGCCGGGCCGGCTCAAATGATTGGTCGTGCTTTTTACAGTACTACGGCTTCCACAGATGACATTTCTTTATGGATTTTTTGTCAAAGCACTTCAGATATTCATTGCTATCGGGATGTTAAGAGCATTCCATGGAATATAACAACAAGTGTATCTCGAGCCGGTTTCTCAAACTTACCTACCCTACCTTTAACTTATCTTAACTTCTTATTTAAAGTGGACCTATCATGCTATATTTGAATAATATATTGTAGGGCCATACCTATATAAAACATGTCTGTGAAGTTTTTTTTTCAGATCATGCATTTTAGCCATGCCTCATTTCGCTCTATTTGCTCTTTGCCAGCCCTGTTTTTGCAAGGGCTGATTCTGTGAGAAGTCTTCTTCGCTGCTTTTGTGGAAGACTACAGCGCCACTTACAGGCCTGGCATATGTACTACAGCGTCTCCAGCGCTTTCGAGCAGCAATGGCCGGCCGTGGCCCAACCCCCCATTCCCCTGATAGGTGGAGAGTTGCCCATATAGGCGGAGCTCCCTGTTTCTGACGTCAGAACAATTTCAAATCTGTATCAGCTCCGTTGCAGCCCCGTTTTTAGAGATTTGGGTATGGAGGAAAAGAGAGAGGGTTCTGTTTTCGGACACTTGGTGAGTTCCCTGACACACCGGGGACACATATTCATGTATAAAAGACGTACAAAAGTGCATTTTGCATGATAGGTCCCCTTTAAGTCCTCTTACCTCGTACTCCCTTGGTTCCTTTGTTTCCGTAATATCCAGAATCACCGGGATAGCCCTTCAGACCAGGACCTCCGCTGTATCCGCTCTCTCCTATTCCTCCTAAAAAACACCCCAAAACATTTGTCTTAAACACTTTTTTTTGGGGTTTATTTCATATTGTTTACAGGCCAATCGGAGCTTCACTGACCTTTGAACCCGGGGCTTCCGAGGAGTCCGGGGCCTCCGGGAAAACCAGAGTCTCCCTTTCTCCCGGGGGATCCTGGGAAACCTGGGAGTCCAGGGTCTCCTCGGTCTCCCTGAGCTGTGCCGGGACCAGGAGGACCGGGAGGACCTGGAGGACCCTGGAAACCTGAGGAGAGAAGGAGAGGAGTTAGGACGAGAGGATACAGTGAAAGGAAATAGGAAACGAAACGGGTTGAGAAAAAAAAGGCAAAGGATAGGAGAGGAAAGGAAATTGGGTTTGAGGAAAGGAAGTAAATCAAAAGAAAGTAAAGGTTCAAGGTTCTTTATTTGTCATACGAACATAGCTACAGTGTAGTTATGTCGATGAAAATCTTGTGTCACAGGCTTGAAGGAAACTAAAGAAAATTAGGGTAAGAAGTAAATCAAAATAAAGGAAGGAAGTGTCGGAAAAGAAAGGAAAGGAGAGGGTAGGAAAGGAAAGGAGAGGGTAGGAAAGGAAAGAAAAGGACAGGATAGGATGGGACAGTAGAGGGGAGGATGGGGAATTGGTTTTAGAAAAGGAAGTAAATCAAAAGAAAGGAAAGCAGGTTGAGAAAAAGAAAGGACAGGAGAGGGAAGGAAATTAAATTGGGTTAAGAGAAAGGAGGGACACACAACAAAATTAAAGGACATTGGGTTAAAAGAAAGGGAAGGAAATGTAAGAGGCTTAAGAAGGAAAGGAAAGGAAAGAAGAGGACAAGATAGGACATTAAAAAGGACAGAAAGTAAATGTATTTACCAAATTCTCCATCCAGTCCAGGGAGTCCTGGGTCTCCAAGAGGTCCGTGAACGTCTGATCCCACCGTGGGACCGGGGGGTCCGGGAAGACCGGGGAACCCTGAGCGTCCGGGACCACCTGACACACACAAATAATAACAAACCATTTTGATATTTTTATATTAGCTAATTCATACTCTATATTCTTTAAAGGTCCCCTATTATACTGTTTTTATCAATATATTATAGGTCTCAGATATATACAGAACATGTCTCTGAAGTGTTTGTCTGAAACACCAAACAGATCATTGCAGCATCCCATAATCCCCTCTGTTTCAGCCCTGTTTCAAAAGTGCTGATTCTCTGTCTGTTACTTTAGATGAAAATAAGGAGCCACTCCCCACACCCCTCTGAGAGAGATTTGGTTAAAAAGAACACAATAGCCGCTTTCACACCAAGTACTTTGCCGTACTTAGTTCCCAGCACTTAGTTCCCAGCACTTAGTTCCCAGCACTTAGTTCCCAGCACTTAGTGCCCCCATGGAACTAAAGAGTAGATCGCGTTCACACCGGAATAAGTCCCTGAGGGAAGATTACGCAAATGAAGCCGCTGACGTCACTTCTTCTTCTTTTGCTTTGGGTTTACTGGCAGGCAGCAAACAACTTCACGGCGTATACTGCCACCCGAAGTCCCGGGCCGGAAGTCCCCGGAGTTGGGGACTGGCTTCAGTAGAAGCTGCTGGGACTCCCAGCAGCTTCTACTGAAGCCTTCCGAGTAAATCGCCAGAACGCCGACACCTCCTCATCACTCCACCGCTCCCATGTTTTCTTTTGTGTTGCCATAAGTTATTCTCTCTCCGTTGGTGCGCGGGGCTAATGCTAATGCTAATAACGCTAATGCCAGCAAATACAATGGCGGCTTCACAAAACCTTTCAGAGTTTTACGGGGCGTGGTTTGCAATTCGCCCAGCCAATCAGAAATTGGAACTTTTTTCTCCGCAGGAAAGTACCACCTCTCTAGCAGGGACTGAAAAGGGGGTAAAAGTTCTCATGAACTAAGTTCTCTTTTTGGTGTTAACGCAAAATCCCAGGAACTATCGGAACTAAACGGGAAAAGTTCGGGGAAAAGTACTCCGGTGTGAAAGTGTCTAATGGTGCTCTAGGAGGAGATTCAGGTGATAAGGTGGGGGGGGGGGGTTACCTTGGTTGCTGATTGGCTAATTGTTACTCAAGCCAAAAATCGTTATGACATCATAAAGTGTCCAAAATCTGATCAGCTCATTTTCAGACAGGTTTTTATATAAATGGATCAGGACAAAAAGAGAGAGAATCTTTTTTCCTGAAACGTTCAGAGTCTCTTTCCACAGAGGGGACACATGTTGATGAAGGAGAGACGTGAAGAAGTGGAATTTGCATAATAGGTGACCTTTAATTCCCGTGAAGCTCACCTTGGTCTCCTCTCTCTCCCTTGGCTCCGGGGTATCCTGGTACCCCGGGGTAGGCGGATCCTCTCTCTCCCTTCAGACCGGGAATACCGGAAGCTCCTGGACGACCTCCAGCGTTCCCACCTGGTGTTCCTGGGAGGCCTTTAGGTCCAGCGAGGCCATTAAGACCATCCAAACCAGGGGATCCAGGTAAACCTGCACAAAAACAACAGCGAGGGTTTGTTCATACTGGGGTAATACGTTTCAGGTTTAAAGTTTCAAGGCTTTTATTGTCATTTGCACATTAGCTACAGTGTAGATATGGCAATGAAAAACGTAGGTCTCAGGCTCCTCTAACAGTGCGACATATATATAGGACATAGAACAAATAAAACAGATAAACTAGTGCAAGAAATGTACTGTCCAGTTCCAATTTGTATCCACTTATATGCCAACACTCAATGGATTGAAACTGAATATTTGGTGACATTAAAACATAGGAGTATTGGAAATGATCTGTGCTTTTTTTAAGCTGGCATACAACTTTTTTTCGGCGCAACTGCAGCCAGTACTGAGCCCCAGTACATTTTTGACTTATGGTCTTTACAACGCTCTGGAGTAATTGGAAATGTTTGAATTAAACAAGTGAGAAACAATCCTAAGAAACAACCACTGGAATCTAATCCTACAAATGCCAAAATACCGAGTTAAAACCGAATTAAGGTGAAATAAACCTGCCACAAAAACCTGAAAAATTCACATTTAAATGTCAACGTTATCACTGAAGCGTCAAACTCCTCAGGAAACACACTAAATAAACTGTACTTTACTTAGCTAGGTCCTTCATAAACAAAAAATAAATATTCATAAGATTTTACATATAACTTTTAGTATATAGAAAAACATTTGCTTGTTAATCACACTGTATAAAAACGCTGATAATTTACTGCTTTGCTATGCCGGTGTATTTCTTAGCTTAGTTTAGCATCAAGACGAGAAACAGGGGGAAACGGATAACCTACATGCTTACCAAAAGCAACAAAATCAACCAACAAGTATCTCAAAAGCTAAATATTTAACATTTTATAACACATTTCTTATATTATTGAAGCTTTTGCAGAACTTTTTTAATCTTTGGACGGAGCTTGGCTAGCCTTTTAACCCAGTGTTCATCCTTTATGCTAAGCTAAGCTAAGCTAAGCTAAGCTAAGCGTTCCTGCCCTAGCCTCACACACGCACATTTGAATGTTAGCGTTATCACTGAAGCTTCAAACTCTTCAGTACAGTCTTGAAAGAAAGTGTAATAATCGTCTCACCTTTGGCTCCGGGACCTCCAGGCCCAGCAGGAGGTCCAGGAGTCCCGTCTGCTCCTGATCTTCCTGGATATCCAGACTGACCTTTTGGCCCGGGGAAACCAGGGGAGCCTGCAGAGGAAAGGAGGTGAAATGTTAACATCTAGCCTCCTGTGAATGTGATTTTTACTCGTTTCTTAAAAATGTGGGATGTAGACAGTAGAGGAGAGGATGGGAATCAAAAGAAAGGAAAGGACAGGAGTGGAGAGGGGTCGGACAGGACGAGAGGATACAGTGAAAGGAAATAGGAAACTAAAGGGGATCAGGCTGAGAAAAAGAAGGGATAGGAGAGGAAAGGAAATTGGGTTTGAGGAAAGGAAGAACAGGATAGGATAGGAAGTAAAGGAAACAAAAGAAAATTAGGGTAAGAAGTTAACCAAAATAAAGGACAGAAGTTTCGGAAAAGAAGGAAAGGAAAGGAGAGGGAAGGAAAGGGATGGGATGGTAAGGTAAGGAAAGAGGCTTCAGAAGGAAAGGAAATACAATTAAAGGTAAGGAAAGGAAAGGAAAGGAAAGAAGACGACAAGATAGGACATTAAAAAGGACAGAAAGTAATTATTTTATTAAGAATGTGATTTTTACTAGTTTCTTAAAAATCAGTTTGTCATCTCAGCGTTTTTATCTCTTACCCATTATTCCAGGCCGGCCTCCATCACCTGGACCTCCCTTTGATCCGGGGTAGCCTGGACCTCCTGGGAAACCGTTGTCACCGGGAGCGCCGTCATTCGCACGACCGCCTGAAGAGAGACATCAATATGGTGTGAAATACATCTTTTTGGGAATGAATGAGATGTCTTAAAACGAGTGAAACACTGTATATGATAATGTACATTTCTTGCTTATAAAACCTGGGAATACCAAATGTATTCTGGTAGAAAAGGGATATATTAAAAGAAGCAATTATGGTTTAAATATAAGCAAAAAAAAAGGGAATAAAAACAGTACAAGTCCGCACACAGTTAGGGAGTTAGCTACTTTTCTTTTTACTACTATGCGGAAATGTGAATAACAATCTTTTGGTAGGTGAAAAGCAGGGTATAGGAGCTATTATTGGTAATAACAGTCTTAAAATCAAAATAGTGGGTGTTACCTGGGAAACCTGAATCTCCGGGTTGTCCTTTAGCTCCCGATCTTCCGGGATAACCATAGCTCTCTCCGGGAGAACCTGAGGAACAAAACACGTGAGTCAAAGTCTGCATTTACACTTTCATAAACACATATGATTGGTGTTTTTTTAGCGTGCGCTCACCTTTGCCTCCTGGTCGGCCATTTTCTCCAGGATTTCCATTGAAACCAGGTGTGCCGTCATCACCCTGAAAGCACCCAATCAGTGAGTCTCATTGGTAATAATAATCATGATAATACGTTTATTTAGTATAGCACCTTTCACAGAAATACAATTCACAAAGTGCTTCACAAGAAAGAACAATAGTTAAAATGACATGAGGCAGAAATGTAAGGTTAACACAAAAACAAAACACAGACCACGTGGAGACCCGAAATATATATTTTTAAGCAAAAACTAAATATATATATGTTAGTAATTTAGTTTTTGGGAGAAGGGGTGGGATTAAATAAGTGTAAACTTCTTCCCACCCCTTTTCGGATGTGTAATTATTAGGTATTCATTTGTTTACATATAATTTGTAAGTCAGTAATATTTTTGTTTATCAATTTGCTTAAGTTTGTTTAGTATAATAATTCTCTGTTTCAAATATTTTTTTAAGCAATAGTACAGACTTCTTTGGGGTGTAAATCATGCCTCTCTTTATCAACATAGAAGACAACAAGAAATAATAGAGAAAACACATAGCATGACAGGAATACCATACTTCATGACATACATAGTCATAGTGGGAAAGAACATACAAAATAGTACAGCGGTTCCCAACCCCCTAGTGGTCCGCAAAGGCATTGCAAGTGGGCCACCAAATAATTTGCAAAACATTATGATTTGTGTGGAAACATTTCATTATAAAGATTTTTTTTTATTTTAACCCCTTTTCCTTTCTCTTTCTTGATCCTCCTTAGCAACGGTCATTACAGTCCTTGACAGCGGTCTGTTCTACTGGATTGACAACGTATCACATGTTCTGAATTGACCAATCAGAACTTTATTTAGCCTCCATATTGTTTATGGTTGAATGTGGGCCGCAACATTTTTTTTTATTCTTAAGTGGGCCCTGAGTTGAAAAAGGTTGGGAACCGCTGAAATAGTATATATAATAAAAATAAATAAATAAACTTAAAGGGTAGTATTATAATTCTCATGTTTCATTTCATTATTATTATTATTTGTTTTTATGATTGTTTTACACATTCGAAATAAATCAAATCAAATCATCTCAAGTAGAAAGAAAATGTAAAAAGATGGGTAGAAACAGTTTTTCAAGTTATGTTTTCTTACCCTCGGTCCAGACATGCCGGGGAATCCCATAATACCAGATTCTCCCTTTGGTCCGGGGTAACCTGGAGTACCTGATTGCCCGGGGTAACCAGGTACGCCAGGCTGTCCTTTGCTCTGTTCGGCGTAACCAGGAAGTCCGGGAAGACCCTGACGACCAGGTTGACCCGGGAAACCCTTGTCACCTGAGAGCAGAGGCAGATATAATCAGAATAATAATAATAAAAAAACATAATATTAATAATAATAATGAAATACAAATAATTACAAATAATATTTAAGATAATAATTATATGCAACATTAGAAATAATAAAAATAATAATAGTGATAAGAATAAAACAATTATAAGAATAAAAAAATATTAAAATAATAAAAAATACAGTTAATTAAAAAAAAAATACAGATAATAATAATATATAAAAAAATACATAACAATTATAAAAAAACTAATAAGAATATAAAAACGTCCTAAAATTGAAAAATAATAATAGCGGTAATAATAAGAATACAAAAAACATAGTTATAATAATAATAATAATTCAATAATAATAATAATAATAATAATACAAAAAACATAGTAATAATAATACTAAAATTCAAATTATAATAACAAAAACTAATAAGAATATAAAAACGTCCTAAAATTGAAAAATAATAATAGCGGTAATAATAATACAAAAAACATAGTTATAATAATAATAATAATAATAATAATAATTCAATAATAATAATAATAATAATACAAAAAACATAGTAATAATAATACTAAAATTCAAATTATAATAACAAAAAGTAATAAGAATATAAAACCCCTAAAAAATAAAAAATAAATAATAACATACCCGGTTTAGAATGTATAAAAAAAAACACTTAAAATATAAATCACACAATATAAATGTATACTTTAAAAGCAGCTTTGAGGAGACGTTCACGTTGTCTGTGTCTCAGATGTCAACAATAACAGATAAACAGGAAGTAGATCTACCTCTGGGTCCGGGGAAACCAGGAAAGCTGCTGCCTCCGTTGTTTCCTGGTTCTCCTTTTTCTACTAACTCTGATCTGAACCGAGGGGAGGGCAGACCAGGGGAGCCGGGGTATCCTCTGTCACCTGAAGGAGGGAAAACACACATTATGAGAGTCCTTCAGTTCGTTAAAATGCCATTTTAACCACACTTATTGGTCGTAATCATCAGTATTTCTTCTTCATGTTAAGTAGATTAAAGACTCATTTTCTCTGCTATACAAGGCCGCTGATTTCCTCTGCTTTTGGCCTTTTGTGACACACTACTAACCTGCACTCTCATCTGCACACTTATGTAAATATATTTAACATGTTCATACGAATGCACAACTTTTTACTGTGAGATAAATAGAGTTCCATCTTATCTTATCTTCTCTTATCTTACTTAATTCTGGATGCTTTACCTTTCGGTCCGGAGTACCCGGGGCCGCCGTTGAGCCCGTTTCTACCCTGTCCTCCAGGCTGTCCTTTCCCTCCAGGAAAACCAGAAGATCCAGGACGTCCCGGGAGTCCAGGGAAGCCCATCAGTCCGGGGAAACCTGACTCACCTGTGGAAAACACAGAAAATCAAAAATGTAAATGTCACTGAATCCTTGAAATATTGTGAACAAACCATGATCCTATCAGCTGAGCGTTAAAATCAAACTTCAAACAGGACTGCAGATGGAAATGTCTTCTCTTTTCTGAGATTAATGTATTTGTATGCATGGTCCTTGTTGAAATAAATACATAATAAAAACTTGATTCATAACCACTGATAGAAGATAGGGTACTTTCTATCTTCCTACACTAACTTTACACAAACAGCAACAGGAAGAATTAGAAACAGGGCCATTTAAGACATAACAATAGGAAAAAATGCAATGAAATAAACCTTGCTGATTCTCACTAGTGTTGTTTTACGTCAGCCCTCTACATCAGCGGCTCCCAACCTTTTTCAACTCAGGGCCCACATAAGAATCTAAATTTTTTTCGCAGCCCACATTCAACCATAAACAATACGGAGGCTAAATAAAGTTCTGATTGGTCAATTCAGAACATGTGACACGTTGTTAATCCAGTACAGACCGCTGTCAAGGGCTGTAATGACAGTTGCTCAGGAGGATCAGAAAGAGAAAGGAAAGGAGGTAAAATTATCTTAAATCTTAGTAATGAAAATGTTTCCAAACAAATCATAATGTTTTGCAAATTATTTGGCGGCCCACTTGAAATGCGTTCGGGGCCCACTAGGGGGCCATGGCCCACAGGTTGGGAACCACTGCTCTACATCATGCATGAAAATGTTGGCTAATTTGAAAAGCCCTACTGCAGCGACAAGTACTTTGATGATAAACAGCATCTCCAGCCTACCCTTTCTTCCCGGTGTTCCTGGGATCCCGTCTCTAGTTCCCGGTCCGGGGGGTCCGGAGGGTCCTCGGGGCCCCGGAGATCCAGGGGTACCGGGCACGCCGGGGGTCCCCTTCATCCCCGCTGGTCCTGGGAAACCTAGGTCTCCTCTGTCTCCCTTTCTACCGGGGAAACCTGAGGGCGGGCGGACGAAGGACGGCGAGACGGGCAAAAGAAAGGCGGAGGAATTTAGTCAGAAGGAGAAGGAAGTATAGGCTAAATCTATATACTAATAGACATAGTAATTTCACTTTTTCAGACACTTAAGTAAAGAAAAAGCTCAGAAAGTTAGAAAAACTGAGTAACAAACACATAAACTTACCTGTAATGTAACTTACCTCCAACACAATAGCTAAGTTCATAAATAAATATAGCACTTTATGATTTATTTATATTATTAAAACACACAGTTTGGCAAAAAAGTACAATGCAAACATGTGCCACTACGTCGTGTCATTGCCTTGGTTAGGCTGCAATTGCACTTGTTATTAAACAATTTCAGCTCATTATAAAAGGGATTTAAATAGTTTACATATTCTCGATCAAATCTGCAATATTTTATCCAAAGATATAATAATCTCAAGTGCAATTCCAGGCTGAATTAGCGTTTTCTCAACCGCCTAAAGTTGTGCTAGCAGACTATCACTACTGTTGACCTTCTTAAAAAGAGGACCGTTTTCAACACACCCATGCAATCTAAAGCACATTTAAACCATTACATGTTTATAACCTCGCACTAATTGAGCACGATGAATGGATGTGTTGAAATTAAAAGTCCTTTTTTAAGAGGAAACGCCTCTACGGTGCTTGTTAAAAAGCCAGTTGTCACACACACTAATGCAATAAACACATCTTAGTACAGATTACACTTCAGGAGGAACTAGGAGGGTTAGTACCAGCTGTAAAAAAAAACAACAAACATCAGTGGAAGTCACATTTCATAATAAACGTTATGTTTCTGGATCTGTAGCAGCGGAAATGTCCATCTTATACTGATGTTCTGATCTTTAATTGAGTTGTAAAATATATTTTTCAACTGTCGTACAATCAGGTGTCCTTTCAGCATGTTCAGATTCACAAATTGGATAAAAACATGATCCACATACTATATTTCTAAGTTGTGTTTAAATGTATCTTGTTTACATGCAGAGAAGGGAGCAACACTTTTCATTATTCACTAAGAAACTTGGATTTTCTTATAATTATTTCCAACGTTTAAGAGTTATCTACCAAATGAGATTACATTTAAATAGTTAGTTGCTCAAATTGAACCTCTAGACCAGTGGTTCTCAACTGGTCAGGCCTCGGGACCCACTTTTTACTTGGTCAATACATCGCGACCCAACATTTTGAAGCACTCAAATCTATTCAACAAAAAATCTTGCTGTAATATATACGCTTTTGAGCATACAATATTAATAAAAGTGAAGTACAGTGCATATATCCCTTATATCCCTTCACAGAACTAAAGTATGCTTTTAAAAAAAAAGGTTTAATGAGATGATGGAATCAAAGCTGAACTATATAACATAAAAAGGCACACATGCTGAAACCCAACCCCAGCAGGGGGGTCTGGGGGGATTCTCCCCCAGGAGATTTTTAGAAATACTAACATAAACTACGCATTCTGGTACACTCTGAGAAGAAAATCGGGCCTTCAAAATAAAAGTTTGACTTTTTCTAAAAAAAAAAAAAAAAAAGAATTCCAATTTTTTTTCTCAACTTTTTTTTCTTCACTCACACATCCGCGACCCACTCGAAACGGGTCCGCGACCCACTTTTGGGTCGCGACCCACCAGTTGAGAACCACTGCTCTAGATAACTCAGTACATACACAATATAGGACCTACTGTATAGTCGGAGTTCCTACTTATACAACATTTCATTTTGATGAACAAAAGCATTAAAATATATCCTGAGCATTTAGTTTGGTGAACATTTAGCTTATTATATATAGGAAGAAGTAACTAAAGAAAATACATTTAAAGAGTAAGTTGTTAAAAATGACTTCCTTAGAATATCGATGCCGAAAATCGGAGTTCCCACTTGCACAAGACTAGTTTTTCACACCACTGACTGGAAAAAGGAATCAGAATATGCAGATGTGTCTGCTGTACAGCATTGAGCTGCAAGCTTGAAATATTTCAACGTTTAGGAGTTTTCTGCCAAACAATATCACGTTTAAATAGTTCAAATTAAACCTCTAGAGAACTCCAAACTTGAACATTTTAGACCTACTTCTAGAAAAAGACACTGAAAGTTGGAGTTCCTACTTCTATGTAAAAAACCCTTAAATATATCCTTTATTTATTGGAGAACACTAGTTTGACACACCGTTGACTTGAAAAGGGAATCAGAATATGAATCAGAATATGCAGATGGACATTTGTCTGCTGTACAGATGAGAAATGGCGAGCGCTGTTAGAGCGTTTGGTCTAAAGCACGAAGCAGGAGGATGGAGGGATTTGAAGCAAAAGGGATGGATGTGGAGGACGAGGTGGAGGAGGAGGAAGAGGAGGGCGTGTCTCACCTTGGCAGCCTATAGCGAATGACCCAACACCAAGAAAAGATGGAGGGATGAGAGGATGATGGAGATAATGGTGGTGGTGTGTAGGAAGGAGGGAAGGAAGGAGGAGGAAACACAGAGAAATGCAAAACAGGAGAATTCTTTTGGGTGATGCAGAGTTTCAAATAAACAACAGGAAACACAAAAACTGTGGTGTCTGATTCGTCAACGCAGGAAAAGTGAAAAAAGGGAGGGGGGGGGGAGGAGTGACAGCCAAGTTCAAACTAAATCCTATTTTACTAGAAATCAAGCTCCAAATAACTTGTTGTTTTTCACACTCGAAGTCCTACAGAATTCAACTGAAGTGTCGTGGAGGAAGATGCTGAGTTTTCCTCACCTGGAGATCCGCTCAATCCGACATTACCGGGAGAACCGGGACGACCGGGAATACCAAAGATCGGCTCGCCTGGAAGTCCGGGAAGACCGTTGTTACCGGGGTAACCGTCGACTCCTCGCTCTCCCCTCAGACCGGGAACGCCGAAACGCCCGTCGCCACCTGACAGAGGGAGAGGGAATATAGTTATAGTTAGACTTTTATTTTATTTTATTAGTCGATTTATTGAACATGTTAGAACCAAATAAACAATAATAATATTTATAATAATTATAACAAAGAGAAGCAAAATAAAACAAACGTTCAAGGTGTAACAAAGCATTTAAAAAAAAATCTGTCATGTTTCTGTCATGTTCAAAAGGGGCAAAAAGAAGCTAAAAAATGTTTCCCTCTGGTAATTTCTTATTTGAGCATTTTATTGCACATTCTTACTTCTTAGGTTTACATCATATTTTCTCTTATTCATCTTTTAATTTATATCTGTCTTAAATGGAACAACTGTCAGGAAACCCGTTTTTTCCTGGGACAAATAAATGATACGATCACTAATTTGACTTCTTATAATACAGTTACTTATACTGTCAATGTATCAGGTAGACCTAGCTTCAAATACTACATGAATACCTCTTTTTATGAAGGGTAAAATCAGTTTTAGGTTGTTAGAGCCCCTTAAGGTCATATTTTGAGAAAATATGTTTTAGTTAGAATCACATTTACACGTTTTTTTGAATACCCTTTAAATGAATACCACCGTTTTGTATAGTTTTGCATATATTGATTGATGATCATTGGACTATGCAAAGGTTATGTTTCCGTTTGCTTTGCTTCTGTTATATTTTGCTAACAAAACCCTACTTTTAGCACAATTTCTACAATTAACACAGCTTCTTACATTGTTATGTCGAATTGATCAGGTACTAACTTAAACTGATTCATTGAAAACTCCCTTGATCAAGGGTATAAATATCTGTTTTTGTTCAACATGATTGCAAAAGGTGTTGATACAACCATGTGGTCATTTCAGAGGATGTGTTTTATGGCGTTGAATTGATAATCCAAGCTCAGGAGTGGACTAAATTAAAGAATCAGTGTCTCAGACCCACCAGGTTGTCCCGGCCCTCCAGGGGTCCCGGGCTGGCCCTTGTTTCCAGGGGTCCCTGGTCCTCCGTTCTGTCCCGAGGAGCCAGGCGTGGCCCCCAGCACCTCTCCAGTCTGGCCCTTTCCTCCGGGACGACCAGGAACTCCGTCCTTCCCTTTGCCGCCGTCAAAGCTCTGTCCGGGACCGCCGGGAATACCAGAATCCCCTCTGGGTCCGGGGAAACCTGCACGGAGGAAAAGGGAGAAAGAGAAGGGAGTCAGAGTTATTTTATTTAAAAAAAAGGCAAGGCAATCTCAATCTTTATTTATTTATATAGCACATTTAAAACAACCTCAGTCTACCAAAGTGCTGTACAGGGAATACATACAATATAAAATAACACAATGGGAGTAAAATAATCGGCCTGGATTAGAGACAATTTAGTGTTTAGTTTTACCTTGTGGTCCAGGTTGTCCTCCAAAACCGGGGTTTCCTCTGTCTCCTTTGGACCCGTCAAATCCGGGACGTCCGGGTCCTCCTAGGAACCCTGGCTGACCTTTAGGGCCTGACGGGTAAATGCACATTGGACTTCGTTATGAGTGTCCTTTAGTTCCTTAAAATGCCATTTTTACCACATTTCTTGGTAGTAATTAGTATTTTCTTGTCATGTTGAATAGATTAAAGTCTCATTTTCTCTGCTGTTCATTATGAGTGTCCTTTAGTTTGTTGAAATGCAATTTTTACCACATTTTTTGGTAGTATTCAGTATTTCTTTCTCATGTAGATTAAGTAGATTCAAGTCAAATTGTCTCTGCTATACAATTCTAACTTAATATACAAGTCTATCTGGTTCATAAAAGTCTGCTCCAGAAATCCTCTCGGGGACAGGAAGTTGCATAATTACGGTTGCATGCCTTTTTTGGGGGGTTAGGGTAGCTGTAGTAAGGAGTCAGAAGAAAGTGAAGTCTATAATACATCTAATTATTTCATTTTTTTAAAAATGTTATTTCACAGGATATCATGTTTTTTTATGAAATCAATCAATTCTCATGTGCTGTCCTGTTATTTGCATCCAACATTTTTAACAAATTAAATTCTTCCAAACTGCAGTTCCACTCCTTTCCTTTAGGACAGACGTGTCAAACTCAAGGCCCGCGGGCCAAATGTGGCCCGCCACGTCATTTTATGTGGCCCGCGAGAGCTCGCAAAGAATATAAACAGTTTATTATACGGTTACATGCCGTTTAAGCACGTTGCCCATAAACAGCATGTCCCAAAATGCATTTCGTTTTGTGACGTGCGCACTGAAGCGACTTCCTATCAGCAGCGGCACTCTGAGGCGGTGAGTGACCAGTGTGTGACTGTGAGTGACACAGAGTTGAAGGAACATAATTTACAGCGGCACAGAGACACCAAACACGGAGCAAAGTCTGCTTCAGCAACCGAGACAAGCAACTCCAGTCCCAGAACAAACAGACAGAATGACCCGCTCTTTAAGAATCAGTCGGTGTTGCTGCGGCTCAGAGACACACATGGATTTATTATGTTTTAGAAAAACTCGCGTTACGGTTATTTCCGGTTTCTGGTTGATTAAAATATATGAGGTCTTGGCTTGCAGAGTATGAACGTCTTTTTGCTATATTCAGACGATAAATACTTATAAATACTTGTGTAAAGTTTGTAAAGGAAGGAGGAAAACTTCCGCGATCCCTGTCCCCTCTCACTCTGTTCCTCCTCAACACGCCGCCGCCCCCCCCCCCCACTCACTGCTTACTGAAATAGTGAGTGACAGGTGATAGTAACACAGCAGGATCTGGGACAGGGGGTTCTCAAAGTCTTGGCTTTCAGACTATTAAAATATTATTGCTGAATTCAAATGAAATATAGCCTACTTAAATAATGCTTGATATACAAAAGAAAAATACTTTATTATTCACAAAAAATAGATTTCACAAACATTGTATCTCTTTTTGATAAGATATGATGAGGCTAACTAAATTTCATAAATTCATGGGATTTATGTAACAGTAAGAGAGTGAAATGTTAGTCTGAGCCCACATACAGTATTTTTGTGTCTACGTGCACAATACATTAATGCACAACCATGTGCTTTCAGACGTAGTTATTGCCAAAACCAATAATACTCCAATGCAGAGGCAATATTGTTATACAGTATAAAACATTATTTTGATATTTATATATGTATATTTATATAGTGTTAAAATTACAACCGGCCCTTTGAGGGCAACCATAATGCTGATGTGGCCCGCGATGAAATTGAGTTTGACACCCCTGCTTTAGGACTATAAAAGAAAAAGCAATTTTCTTTAAAAAAAACAGATAAATCTTGCTTTTTTAAATAAACAAATGCATTAAAAACAGACAAAAAATCAGAAAAAACTGCTCCGATCAGAAAATATTAAATCAAAAATGTTAGGCAAATTAAAACATTTTTTTTTAATTAGATGAGAAAACAGACAGGAAGTGCATTTGTCGAAAAAAAAAATGGGTAATTTGTTCTTAAATCGTACCTGGTTGTCCGGGTCGTCCGGGTCCTCCGGGCTCTCCGACCTCACCGGGTATGGAGCACGGTAAAACTGTGCCTGGTAGCAGTCACACAAGTTAGCACACACACTTTAAATACTTTAACAAACAGTGAACGATAGATAACATACATGCCTACTTGTTTTTTTAATATAAGAGATAACTATACGTCTAATAAATCTGCACATATTTAGCAATATGTAGAATACTTTACACAATATTTCTATAGCTCTTATTGTTATTTAAACAGAATATTCTCATGAATGTGTGTCGCAGCGTTGATTGTCTGTCGCCTCCATTCACGCCAAATTCACGACTTTCATTTCGGTTAATCTGAGTTGAATTATGGGAATTATTGTTGTTGTTATTATTATGTGTGTTGAATGTTGTTAGTGGCAAATTTCATCGCAATGAAGTTCAAAGATGATGACTGAAAAGTTCAATTCAATCTGGTGTTGGGGAATCAGGGTTTATGATTTCCTTATATACCCCATCCCACCCCCAAAATAACCCCAAAACTCAGGTTATTAAAGCTCTCAGCAGAGGGGGCGGGGCTTGAAAGCATGTGGCAGGTTTCAGCAGCTTTGATTGGACGAAGAGGAGAGTGACATTGCTTGTTTTTAAAGAGTGTTGTTTGTCAAAATAAAAGCTGAAACTCGACCGTCAATCATCACTGACTGCAGAGTCATGAACAAATGATTGACAGCTGGTTACAGAACTTCAAAAGACTACATTTCCCACAATCCCTTGCACTAAAGTGTTGGACACAGGTCATCTGAGCCTATGTAGGTTAAACTGTTATTTTAAACAGCAATCTTTGACATGGGACTTTTCGTTATTCTTGCTTTTTGGTAAACAAATATGTGGCAATACTTGAATACAATTGGCTGAAAAACCCTTAAATATCACTGTTTATTTCCCTCTAAAGTGGTCATTTCCTGTTGGATGTCCAGCATGTGAACATAAGGGATGTTTTTTATGAATCCAGCAGTGGTCGGGGTGTCCGAAACTAAAAATCTAGTCCCGCGTTTTCTCTGGCTGGTGGAGGAAAAAGTTAGTTACCCACCCGTTCCCTCTCCGTCGTCATTAACCCCTGCACAGCTGTTTTCACCTGGACAGATACACATGCACATGGGGAGGTGAGAGAGGTGAGAGAGGGAGGGATGGATGGGAGAGAGAGAGAGAGAGAGAGAGAGAGAGAGAGAGAGAGAGAGAGAGAGAGAGAGAGAGAGAGAGAGAGAGAGAGAGAGAGAAGATGGCAGCATACAAAGCCAGTCAGGGTCATTTTGCATGCGTCAATAAAGCAAATTATATCTTATTTTTCATCAAACAGATATTCAGCAAATCAGTTCAATTCATTCAAGGCTCATTCAGTTAAGGCAACAAAGCATATTGAAATGCCTGCTTCAATAAAAAAAAAAACAGGTTATTCCACCCAATGAGAGGAGAGACTAAGAGTATGTCTCTTATGATAGTCTCTCGGCTCATGTGAGCGACAATAACCTTCATATTAAGAGCAAAAATCAATCAGTGGTTTAGCATTAGCGTCACGGTGTGAGAGCTCACATTCACACTGGAGAGGCTGAGGGTTTGTGTCCTTTAGTCTCGGAGAAGAAGATTATTTAGATTTAAAGGAAGCCACTGGTGTCATTTTCTGTCAACTAAAGTCTAGGTTAATTGGTTCTCTATCATAGACGCCGTATATTACTTTAATTGTATGTTTTTGTTAGCTTTACAGGCATCTAGACATACATGTATTGCCTAGTTTTAAGTCTAAATAATTGATAATTTATTACAAAAAGTGCGTTACTACACTTGATTCCATATATTTGGGTCTAAGTTCTGCCATATATCAATTTAAATAACTTGAGAAATTATTTAACGTTCATAAAAAAGTCAAAAAGTACATGTGTTTCTATTTAACTAAACTATTAACTAGGATGACATGTTATTAAAAGACTATATATTAAATATAAGACTCTAAATATGTCTTTTAAAATAAAAATTGTTATAATATATACAAAAATACATATATATATATATACACGTTACAGGCTTTAAACCGGGCTTGAAATGTGTAAAACTATTTATATAATCTATCTAGTATTACATACACCTAGGGGGGCGTTAATACACTTTTGACTGTGTTGAGTCCATCTATTTGGGTCTAAATTCTGCCATATATCAATTTAAATAATTTCACATACATCAACAAATCATCAAATTATCCCTAAGTAGATGTGTTTCTACTTTTCTACACTATTAACTATTAACCAGATGTTATTAAGAGACTATATATTAAATATAAGACTCTAAATGTGTCTTTTAAAATAAAAATTGTGGGTGTTTTATTAGTTTTGAGAAGCATTGCCTTTATGCACCAATACAGGATTAATTAGACGTAGAATTTAAAATAAACACCAGTATTTTCCTTCAAAATAAAAACCAAATTCAATAATTAATCACAAATAAATGATAATTTCTCACTTCTTCCGAGACTAAGGAAGCACAGCAGCTTGTTGCAGCATTAAAATCACATCATTGTGCGTCAATGAGTCGACGTAGGAAGCAGATTATGGATTTGAGATTATTGGCTGCAGAAGAAGCTCATTAATGGTCTCTATTAATCAAGGAGACCATTAATCACGGAGTTAAGCAGCAGCAGCCGAGGCGTGAAGGCGGGAAGCTGCTGTCGGGGAAGAAGAGTTTAAACATGTCGTCTCTTCAGATCCTAGGAATACGTTTTTTTCCCCCGGGAAAATGTCCTCTAATGGTTTTAAAGGGGTTAGGATGAAGTTGCTATGGTTACTACAGGACATGGAGGATGGATAGTAGTCGAAGGGGATGGATTTATGGTCAACCTGTGTGGAGAATAAGGCGTCACACACACACACACACACACACACACACACACACACACACACACACACACACACACACACACACACACACACACACACACACACACACACACACACACACACACACACACACACACACACACACACACACACACACACACACACACACACACACACACACACACACACACACACACACACACACACACACACACACACACACACACACACACACACACACACACACACACACACACACACACACACACACACACACACACACTTCCTCTCCTCATTCACTTACCTCGTGGTCCTGCTAATCCTGGTTGTCCTGGTAGTCCCGATATTCCCGGCTCTCCAGCGTCTCCACGGAAACCTGGCGTGCCGACGTATCCTCCGCCGGGTTCTCCGGGTTCTCCGGGACGACCCTTAGCACCCGGGTATCCTGGGAACCCTTTCTCGCCGACTGTGCCGTATCCACCATCACCCTGCAGAGAGAGAATATAATACGTTTATTATACGGTTAAATGCCGCTTTACAGAAGCACGTTGCCCATAAACGACATGTCCCACAATGCATCTCATTCTGTGAAATTGAGTTTGACACCCCTGAATTAGATTAATATGTGTAGGAGCCAAAATGCTACTTAGCCTGAGTTTATTATTTGTATTATTATTATTTGTTTACGTCACTTTTATTTGTATTATTATTATTATTATTATTATTTGTTTACTTCACTTTTATTTGTATTTGTTGAGCACTTCCGGCAATCGTCCGTCTGATTTTGTTTATTAAATAACATTTTTTCTGTTGACCGTTTTGGTCCCTCTAAGTTATTGTGTGTTTGATTTTGTTTATTAAATATCTTCAACCTATCGGACTTTCTCATTGAAAACGCGTCGCAGCGTAAAGTCAAGCTTAGCCTCTCGGCGACTCAAACTTAAACGGGGAATTGAGCCGCCACAATATGAATAATAACATGTTTAAACACTCACGGGGGGTCCAGGAGTTCCAGGGAATCCGGGAGTTCCGTCTCTTCCGGGTTTTCCAGTTTCTCCGTTCGGTCCGCGGGGGCCATTTCCTCCGAGTTCTCCTTTCACTCCTGCACCAAGATCGGGGTAAAAAGACGTTCCTTTCTCCCCCTTACGACCGTAGTTTCCGGGTTCACCAGAACGACCCTGAAAGAGGACAGAAATCACATTTGTGAAACATACATTTTGGCTAAATTATGACACAATTTACACAATACTTCTGATTCACTACATTTAAGAAGAAAATAATACCATTTTATTTTTCAAAACCTTTATTTTCTAGCCAATTTTGCAGAATATGTCGAAAGAAAAGTTATATTGTGGCACAAAAGAAGTTTGATGTACACTAGATGTATCAATGAGTATTGTAATGTTAATATAATAATATATAATAATGCCGGGTTCACCAGATCGACCCTGAAACAGGACAGAAATTACTTTTGTGAAACATATATTTTGGCTAAATGATGACACTGGGTCAGCATTTCCCGGTAGAAAATAAATGGTCCTTGTCATCGTGTTAGGGAAGATTTTTTTAATTTGCTGGATAAATGGGAGAAGTTCCAGTTTTTATTGTTCAGTTTAAAAACAATCAATAGTGTATGAGTATATGTATGTGTTGCATGTATATATAGTCATTTAACAATGTTCCTGGTAAATAATATTGAGTATGAGGCTCACTGGCAGTGAATGTAAGGGACTACTTTAGTCGTTGTTATTGTTTGTTTGTGTTCTTTGAAATTATTTTTCTCTTGTACATACAATCAGTACAGACCACTGTCTCATTTGTATGCATATATTTTGCTTTCCATTTCTAAAAGACAAACACTGCTTATGCATTGTCGAAACGCAATACAAATATTTTTGATCTTGGCTGTATAAAGAATGCATGAATCATAAATGCATGGAAATGGAAAGGGAAAACCCCAAAAAGCACAATAGGGCCTCTTTAAGTAAAAGTGTGATAAATACCAGCTAATGGAAACCCTGTACTGCTCTCTAGAACACATTATACTCGGAGGATAAAGCCAGTGTTATGACAGCACTAAAACCAGAGATGGGAAAAGTACACACATCCTTTACTCAAGTAGAAGTACAGATACTCGTGTTTAAAAGTACTCTGGTGAAAGTAGAAGTACTGACTAAACTTCTTTACTCAAGTAAAAGTAAAGAGGCTTTGAAATGTACTTCAGTAAAAAGTACCCATAACTAGCAGCTGTTTTAAAGAGTACCTGACCTCCCTTTATATTAATAGAACAATAATGTCATTGTTAGCTAATGAATGTTTCCATGCTGAACAACGGCAACATGACAACGTTTTCATTGGTCCCTCTTCTTTAGAGAAGACCAGGAAATGATGGATACACGGATCGTGTTCAAATCAATAGGCACGCAATGACTCTAAATAATAATGATCACGCCACCAACACACATTCAAACTAAAGGAACCAGCCTGTTTGGGAAATGTGAGAAGTAGAAAGTACAGGTATTTGGGTTCAACATGTAAGAAGTAGAAAGTACAGGTATTTGTGTTCAACATGTAAGAAGTAGAAAGTACAGGTATTTGGGTTCAACATGTAAGAAGTAGAAAGTACAGGTATTTGTGTTCAACATGTAAGAAGTAGAAAGTACAGGTATTTGTGTTCAACATGTAAGAAGTAGAAAGTACAGGTATTTGTGTTCAACATGTAAGAAGTAGAAAGTACAGGTATTTGTGTTCAACATGTAAGAAGTAGAAAGTACAAGTATTTGTGTTCAACATGTAAGAAGTAGAAAGTACAGGTATTTGTGTTCAAAATGTAAGAAGTAGAAAGTACAGGTATTTGTGTTAGAAATGTAAGAAGTAAAAGTAAAAAGTCGTCAGAAAAATAAGTAGTGGAGTAAAGTACTGATACCAGAAACATGTACTTAAGTACAGTAACAAAGTATTTGTACTCCACCACTACTTCCCACCTCTGCCTAAAATACAAACAGTTGAACTTACAGGAGGTCCCTGATTGCCCCCAAAGCCAGGTGTGCCGCCATCTCCCAGCTCCCCCTTTCTTCCGGCGTATCCGGGGTTCCCGCTGGGTCCGGGCGGTCCCTGTAGTCCTGGCGTTCCGGATGTTCCCCCCCCGAGGCAGGCGCAGTCTCCGGATTCACCTGCAGGACGGAGGACAGGACGATAGGACGAGAAGTGTGGAAAAAGACGAATAAAAGAGAGGAACGAGGGATGAGGAATGTGAGGATAAAGGAAATATATTACAAGAGTCTGTTCAATATATCTATTGCAGGACATGACGACACATTTAATCAAACCCTAAATCCTTATACACATGATCAAGTAAATCTCTAATATCTTAAAGAAACAAGTTATTAAATCATTTCTTGCAGAGACACAGATTTGATATATATTTCAATCCAGTCAGTGTGTGTGTGTGTGTACCTTTGTATCCATTGTATCCATTGTTGCCAGGCAGACCTCTAGAGCCGGGCAGTCCAGGCTGGCCGGGGTAAGCTACGGGAGCTACACACAGCACACACACACACACACACACACACACACACACACACACACACACACACACACACACACACACACACACACACACAACACACACACACACACACACACACACACACACACACACACACACACACACACACACACACACACACACCACACACACACACACACACACACACACACACACACACACACACACACACACACACACAACACACACAACACACACACACACACACACACACACCACACACACACAGTTAAATCAATTTTGCCACAAAAAATACAAAATAATATGATTTTTTTAGATTTCACACTGTTTGCACGTAAACTGTAAGCTTGCACTGACTGATGTAAGATGTAAAAAAAATTAGAAATCTGTTAAATTCCAATAAAATAATTATTTATTTTACATATCTCTTCATCTAAAATGTAAAAAGAAAATCTATTTTTGGGTTTTTATTTCAGTTTCAGTCACTTTTTACAATTAAATTCACAATTTTGCTGATTTTTTTAAGCAAAAAAGCACGTGTTTTATAGATAATATGACAAAATAAAATAAAAAGTAATAATGTTTTAAAGAAAACCCTTCACTTCAGCTTCAAGTATTACTCTTATAGAACTAAGCGTAACAAAAATTATACAAATTAGGAGAGTTACTTAAATCTCGCAGCACAGTGCAAACACAGCTCAGCGTCACAGTGTGAAATAAGCATTAGTCTCTTTGTTCGGCATGTGATATGAAAGCTGCTGTTGCAAGATGACAGACGCTTCTTCAATAGCATTAACTTGTTTATATCGTAATGAAATATAAAACAGCTTGGCACTTGTATTCAGTGATTTTACATCGACTATAATGGCTGAGAGCTACTTGCCACAAGCAGCATGCATTAGCGCGTTGCAGCTGCACAAGCAAAGGAAATACAACTGTTCTTTCAAATGTATATCAAATCTTCCAAGCAAACTGAAAGAAAAACACATTATTATTATTATACAGTATGGGGTTAGATTCGTCTCCATAATATTTGTGCGAACATAGAAATAATTTGTGTGTAAATGTGTGATTTGTAATAAACGTTAAACACCTTCCACAATATTTTCACAAATAAAAAAAAAGGAATTTGACAACTTTTGATCAGGCATTTGTGAATAAATGTTGTATTTCTCAAACAAAAATGCGCTTGTGGATCTCAAATCTCTGTTTTGTGGAGCGTCTTTGTACAAATATAGTATTCACAGATCTTTTTTTTTATTTGTAAACTAATTATAGTATTTGTCAGGGAATAATTTCCATTACCTTTCGCCCTCTGACGCAGATGCCCAGCCTTGGGCAGCATGCTATCTCCCTTAAGGAGGGGCTGCCCTAGCAAGTTGTTGTTGTTGTTACCAGTTTGTGACCGGGCAACTCTCGCTCAGAGATAGTTATTGTTGTGGGACACCTGGAACACATCCTTCTCGGGGTGTAGAGGACCCCGAGCCATAAGCGACAACAATTGTGATTCAGCGTCCGTTTAGTCTATCTATTGAAAAATGTTGATTATTACACTCTGAACTAGTTCAAACCTGGAGCTACAGGAGGGGTCTTCAGAATTGATTGTGGCATCTCATCCGTGTGGTCAACTCGTGGCCCTGTGATGTCTCTTGTGAATTCTCCGGCCGAAGCTCCAAATAAACCGTCAGTGTTTGCCATCAAAGCTCCAGCTCTCCATTGTGAGTCCTGACTCCTATTGCTTCAGAAGTTTCCCCCACACTATTCACAGATCTTTTTTTGATTCGTAAACTAATTATAGTATTCTCAGATCTTTTTTTTTTTAGTTGTGAAAATATTTTGCAGATCCGTTTTACATTTGCACATTTTTTTTGTGAGTTTGCAAATCTTTTTAATGTATTTGTGGAAGGTGTTTTACGTTTACAAATCACACATTTACACACAAATAATTGTTATGTCCACACAAATATTATCGAGACAAATCTAACCCCATATTATTAACATTATTTTCTTTCAGTTTGGTCGCTTTTTAACGTCTTTGTGCCGACAAAATAAAAAATAAAAGTCCCTTTTTGTTGCAAACGCTGCTGTTTTCCGCTGCTGCCATGCACTCAGTCCATGTAAAATCAGTGACTTATAGCGACACCTGGTGGCCAAAGATGGGAAAAGCAGCTTGGAGATGAGAGAGCCTCCCATCCAAGTCTGGAGAAGAGACTGCACTCTTCTGATCAATACTTACCACCGCACCCTCCACACAGAATATATAGCGTTAAAATAAAAGCAGATAGCTTCTTTCCGGCCAGAAATGGTTTTGAGGTTTTATTTTTGGCGGGCTGAATATTGCCATTATTGCGATTATGGCAATATATATGCCGTGTTTCTGATACCTGCCTTCGGTGGGAACCTCGGGGTAGATGACGCAGGGTTCATTGGGTTTTCCTTGAATGACAGTTATATCAGTCATTATGCACTCCTACTAAATGTTGGTTCATTTCAATACCTTTTAAGAATTGATGTGCATTGTTTTTATGCGTTTTACTCTGTTTTCTTTGCCTATATATGGTTTTTCAGGGTAGGGGTGGGTTTGTTCTGAAGAAAAAACATTTTAAATGGAAGGATAAACACTGTATGATTATATCTGTCCTAAAAAACAATAACATATTATATAAAAACCAGTCAGCCATGATGCTTTAAAGTCTATAGATATAGACAGACAGACAGACAGACAGACAGACAGACAGACAGACAGACAGACAGACAGACAGACAGACAGACAGACAGACAGACAGACAGACAGACAGACAGACAGACAGACAGACAGACAGACAGACAGACAGACAGACAGACAGACAGACAGACAGACAGACAGACAGACAGACACAGACAGACAGACAGACAGACAGACAGACAGACAGACAGACAGACAGACACAGACAGACAGACAGACAGACAGATGTATACTGTTTTGATCCCTAGCTTTTACGGCTGGTAAAACGACTAAACCTATAATGTTTTTCCAACTCTCCAGCTCTATGACTAAGGAGGGGTAATATGCTGAATCCACATTAAGGTGTTTTTAATTAATACAATATGAATGTAACACATTTAATAATACCAGACATGTTCAAATCATGCTAAAAACGGACCAAAAAATGCCCTGTGAAAGAATTTGAAAGTTGTTTTTGTGTGAACATACTAGTAGGGCCTTGCACTCTGGATCCCTGGGGTCCGGGGGGTCCGGGAAGGCCAGGGGATCCGGGGAAGCCAGAGGATCCGGAGAGTCCTTCGGAGCCATATCCTGGTATTCCTGCGTTTCCCTTCTCTCCTTTAGGGCCGGGGGTCCCGGGATAACCTGGGGATCCGTTACCTTCATATGAGAGCAAAGGAGACGATTGGTAAATGGATATTTGGATGTAAAAATCAACCCATTGCATCTTGCTTATTGATGATTTAAGTGGTTTGTGGGCCTTATAGACACATAGGAGGTGATTTCTAATTTTGAAGTTGCATTTTATCAAAGAACATCTTCAAATTGAGTCCATTTCTTCCTCCGTGCAACGCAGATTAATGCTTTTTCTAATTAGTTGGTTAGCAGATATTAACGCTAACCTTTCCACGAGGAATAGAATAAATAAGCTAAGATTATTATTGATGATTTAAGTGGTTTGTGGGCCTTATAGACAAATAGTGGTGATTTCTGAGGTTGCATTTTTTTTTTTTTTTATCATTTAAAGAACATATTCAACACATAGACTGATGCATCTAGAAAAACCGAAAGGAGAGAGAACATAACACATATTTACAGCTTTTTTGTTTCAAATTCATTCTTGAATTATCATATTAGCATAACAAAAACATTTGGCAATTTTAAGCCACTATGCTCCAAGCCCTGTTAAATATCTGAGTCTTTAAAGGTGGGGTATGTAAGTTTGAGAAACCAGCTCGAGTGCGCTAGAATTCTGAGAAAAAAATCTGCCACTTCCTTACAGAGCCCCTCCTCCAACACACACGAACGCGCACATGACCAATGAGGGCACGAGATAAGTTTGTGCACAGATGGAAGGCTGACAGGCAGGTAGGCCATCCAGTTATTTTAGCCGGGCCGGCTCAGATGATTGGTCGTGCTTTTTACAGTACTACGGCTTCCACAGATGACATTTTTTAATGTATTTATTGTAGGGCTGTCAGTCGATTAAAATATTTAATCGCGATTAATCGCATGATTGTCCATAGTTAATCGCGATTAATCGCACATTTTTTATCTGTTCTAAATGTACCTTAGAGGGATATTTTTCAAGTTTTTAATACTCTTATCAACATATGAGTGGACAACTATGCTTTATATGTTTGTTTATTATCATTTGAACAATGACAAATATTCTCATGAATATTAAACACAACAACCTGAACATTACAAATATTCGCCTCAATTCAACCTGGAACCTCTCTCATACAATAATACAATACTGTGTGTGTGTGTGTGTGTGTGTGTGTGTGTGTGTGTGTGTGTGTGTGTGTGTGTGTGTGTGTGTGTGTGTGTGTGTGTGTGTGTGTGTGTGTGTGTGTGTGTGTGTGTGAATGTGGAGACACTGTGATGGATTGTTGGAGCTATGTGCAGCTCAAGGCATATATGCCTGTGTGTATGAGCTGTGTTGCGGCACTATCCGTGCTGAGTGTGCTGTCTGGCTACCTGCATAAAGTCAAGTGCTCGGCGCAGTTGTCGGCGAAATGTCGCTCCTCTGTTTTCATTGAAACAGCTCCTTATATCCGTTAGCTCAGCTAGCTAGCACCAGATGCTAACAACAACACGTAAGGTGTGCTTCGCTCGCGCAAAACACATACACACACCCTCCCGGTCCTCCCGATGGCCAGTCCGGGCCTGCCGGTGAGCGTGGAAGTGTGGTCTGCCACAAGCGGGCAGCAGGAGCGGGGCTGTCAGCATCAGCTTGTAGATGGTATTTTAAACTCGATGCGCTCTGAAACTACGGCGGCCGAGGACAAAAAATACACATGCGTTAATCGCGTTAAAATAATTAGTGGCGTTAATTTTTTTTTGCGTTAACGCGTTATTAACGCGTTAACTTGACAGCCCTAATTTATTGTCAAAGCATTTAAGATATTCATTGCTATCGGGATGTTAAGAGCATTCCATGGAATATAACAAAAAGTGTATCTCGAGCCGGTTTCTCAAACTTACCTACCCCACCTTTAAGGAGCTGAACAAGTGATATTTTATAGACATTTACAGTTAAAAAACACATAAACACACTGGCCTTTATAACGATTAAGTGTTTAATAATTGTGTGGTTTTATTATTACTTATATAAATTATCTCTCTTCATCTTTTTGATTTTCTTTAAAGAAAAATAACAATTACCATGCATTTCTTACACAAATTAAGCACTTTTAATTATTGGAGACTGCTGTTTTGAATGCATTTATCAATTCTCCATACAGTGTGTGTGTTTGTGTTCATTACCTGTCCCAAAACCAACAATTCCTGGAGGTCCTGGGGGTCCGGGGTATCCTAGAGGTCCGGGGTCACCAGGGGCACCGGGTAGTCCGTTGAGACCCGGGTCACCTGACTCTCCTGCAGCCAATCAGAGAGAAGAGACATTTAACACAGGACACTTTAACATACTAAACAATACCTCACAGTTTATCAGTGTTATTAGCAGAGATGGCAAAAGTACACACATCCTTTACTCAAGTAGAAGTACAGACACTCTATGTTTGTACCCATAACTAGCAGCTGTTTTAAAGAGTACCTGACCTCCCTTTATATTAATAGAACAATAATGTCATTGTTAGCTAATGAATGTTTCCATGCTGAACAACGGCAACATGACAACGTTTTCATTGGTCCCTCTTCTTTAGAGAAGACCAGGAAATGATGGATACACGGATCGTGTTCAAATCAATAGGCACGCAATGACTCTAAATAATAATGATCACGCCACCAAACACACATTCAAACTAAAGGAACCAGCCTGTTTGGAAAATGTAAGAAGTAGAAAGTACAGGTATTTGTGTTCAACATGTAAGAAGTAGAAAGTACAGGTATTTGTGTTCAACATGTAAGAAGTAGAAAGTACAGGTATTTGGGTTCAAAATGTAAGAAGTAGAAAGTACAGGTATTTGTGTTCAAAATGTAAGAAGTCAAAGTAAAAAGTCGTCAGAAAAATAAGTATTGGAGTAAAGTACTGACACCACTGTACATGTTGTACAGTAACAAAGTATTTGTACTCCACTACTTCCCACCTCTGGTTATTAGATCTATTAAATTATTAATATGGATGATGTGTTACCTTGAACAGTAGCGCCCAGACCACTAACGAAGGCTGGGGGTCCTGGTGATCCGGGGTCTCCCTGCTCACCCTGTTAGGGACAAACAACACATTTACAAATCTTAATTGTATTTAACATATTTGTTATTTTGAATGAAGTGCTCAAATCTGCAGGAATCAGCCTTAAAAGGGATAATTTCTTACTGAAAGAGAAGAGAGAAGATCGATACCACCCCCGCTAGCTACAGGAGCCTTTTAGCTTAACATTAGCTTAGCATTAAGGATGGAAACAGGGGGACTATTTAACAGAAGTTACACTTATTATCAAGTTATATGTCTTTTGTTTGTTTATCTGCCCAAAAACCAGACTGTAAAACAGACATTTTGTGGTTTTATGGAGTTGTTACTGCTAAGCTCATTTAAGCTAAAGGTCAGCTGTTAGCTTCATGGTTAGCTTAGCCTACTCTTGACCAGAAAGCAATTTCAACTGATTAAATTAAACCTATTGCCACCACAGAAACAAAAGAAATACATAATAACCTTTAAACAACATAATGCTAAATATGAAGTAAATTATCGATGTATAACTGGGTAAACAGTACCCAGTGTGTTTCTTCATTAGCTTCCCCAAATGTAACATTCATTTAAGAAACACTGGCACCATCTTCTGGTAAGACACGGTTATTGAACACAAACTATGTAGACTCCACGCTTAGTTAAGTGTTTATTCTCATAAGTTTTACGGTATGACGTTGAGTGTGTTCACACTGGAAACATTGTAAATACTGTAGGCCTATGCAGAAATGTCCCAATTTGATCCCAATGAAGTCTCTATCTACAGTATCTATCTATATGGAATTGAGACACAGCAAAAAACTGTATGTCAACAGGAAGTGTAAGCAAACACACACAAACACACAATAATTTTACCTTTCCTCCGATGTATCCCGGTTGCCCGATCAAACCTGGAGTTCCTCTAAGTCCCTGTATCAGAAGAAAAAATAAATCAGGTATGAATTTCTTATTAAATCACGGAAAGCTTAATTATATATATATATATATATGAAATATTTGTAATATAACCAAAGTTGTGCTTATATAAGAAAATAATGGCATTCTTACCATATTTATGTATTATCTTGTATTTAAATTTGGCAGAACGTTATGCTTCTGATTTCCTACATTTACGAATGAAAGATTACTCATTTAAAAAAAACCTTTACTTTCTAGCCAATTTTGCAGAATATATGCAAATAAAGGGTCTATTGCAGCACAAAAGAAGTATGATGTGCAGTAGATGTAACAATAAATATGATAATGTTAATGTAATAATAATGTCTGTGAGAGGAGAACATTTTGACTTTTGATAATGCATACATTGTGGTATTGCTCCTAACGTTTAATAGTTAAATAACTACTGTAGGACATTTTTATTAATCTAGTTTAACCCAGTATTAATCTGTGAGTTAACTGCAAGTAGCACAACTAATGTTGTCATAGTGGTACAGTTTTAAAGATCATAATTTTAGCTTGTCAGTTCTTGAATATTTTGTGGTAAGAGTTTTAGCCTACCAATTGTCCGGGATATCCAGGAGGCCCGTTCAAACCAGGAGCACCCTGTTTGGTAGAATCAAAAACGACATCCACCACAGAAGAAGAAGGAAAGGAAAGGTAAGAGACTTGTTTGACCACAGTAAAAGCTATGCTTAAGTGTACATTTACCCATAGAAGAAGAACATTGTAAGGAATCTCCACTTATGTTGAGGTTAGGGGAAGATTCATAAAACAAAAGGCCACATTTTTTATTTCTGTGAATGAAATAGGTGTAATAAAGTCGTAGCTCTTACTCTTGCTCCGGGGTATCCAAGAATTCCCTTCTCTCCGGGTTCTCCACCAAAGCCATAAGGTCCCTGGATTTAAGTAAAAATACAGATTAGTAAATATCACTTAACGTGGACTTAACTCATATTTTGCGTGTTCGTTTTTTTTTATCACAGCAGTTTTTATTGTACAAAAACGTCGTAGAAAATCAAAGGTTCTTGGGAAAATAAATCACATAACAAGGTTTTAAAAGTGTTTTAAAGAAGTCAGTCTGCTTGGGGATCTTTTTCTCTATAGACACATGGAAATATATCTTATGATTGTTTATTAATCTGCCAATTGGAAGTAAATCCAGAATAGAAGAGGATCTAGTAGAGAGCCTTGAGGAACGCCTTAAACACTTACAGGTCGACCAGGATTTCCAGGAAATCCTCTTATTCCCTTTGGACCAGGTATACCCTTTAAGCAAAGCAGAGAGAGAAGAAAAGTGTTCATAAGTACAGAATCATTTTGAAACTATAAGCAATATTTACACATTTTAACTTACCTTTACAAGTCTGTGGAAACTGTGAAATCTCACTCAAAAGAAAGGCGATAACAACCAAAACTACGCCGCTGATGTAGGCATTAAAAAATTAAAAATACATTGTGTTGGGCTCGAAAAGCTGAGGAAACCAGGGTGGAACAGTCAGATTATCACGTCTATAATGTTAGCATCAAGGTGATAACTAATGTAAATAGTGGGCATTTCAATTGAACTGACCTATTGCTTTTAGTACTTTTGATTCAACATTTGTTTGCCCATTTCTTCCTTTTCTAGCAGCTACTGGACATTTTTCAGTGTAAACAGTAATTAAACTTTCACGAATACAGTGAACCTTTGAATCCCTTTATCTCAAAGTCACTACATCATGTTTGATTTGAAAGATAACACAGGGAGATTAGAGGACACACTGCTGTATTTGTCCATGTTCGACACAGCTCATCCTACTTGGGGAAGAAGTCGTGTTTTTCAACAAACCTGTAGTCCTTTGTCTCCTTTGGGAAAACCCACAAACTCCACAATGCTGATCAACGGCTGGCCGGGTTCACCGGGTGAGCCCGCGTCGCCCTGGATGTCGTAATCGAGGGAAGAGATATCTGTTTACTCTGATCACGAGGTGGCGAGGGAAACGGCAGAATAAGGAGGGGTAAGGCGGCAGAGTTTTTGGGGCATTTAGGGAAGATATAGGGAAGGTGGGGGAACGTTGACTGGAGGACGGGCTCTGTTTTGACCGTGGAGCCATTGAAGGGCTTGTGAACTGAGTGAGGAAATATTGGGGTGATGATGAGAGGCTGGTCTTTGGATGAAGTGCATTGCTTTCATTTAATATATTTTCACAATATATGAAATTCTGGAGGGAGGAAAGATCTGATTGGTTGAGTTACACATCAATGGAAGGAGTCAATGGTGTGTAGTTTTGGTTTTTGGACAATATTTAAATGCACTACTTCTCATTTACTTGTATTTCTAATGAGGGAAGCCTTTATTTTGGTAGGTCAAAGGGCTACTGAACTATTGCATAAAGATTAGTTTTGACAAAAAATCCAAATACTTTGTGATTATGAAGTTTTCAACCACACTTTAAGGTTTAAATTCTGCATTTGGGCAACTCCATATGATGAAGATTATCAGGATTAATGCTACGTTGGACCAACCTCTCCTCCACCTCCCAAAGTCTCCTTCTCACAGTTCCTCCATGGCTGTTAAGTTTGCTGCAATCACTGCTCCTCTTTCGTTTTTAACCTTTAGTTTCTGCCTGCTGTGGTATTCTCTTTCTTTTTACCACTTTTTATGATATCCCATTATGTATGTATGTGTGTGTTTGTTCCTATCCTTCCCTTGGCTGTGTTACCTTATCTCCTTTGTAGATAGTGAGAGTTTGTTCGCTTCTTAGCGAGCCGTCGCCCGGAGTACCGCTGGGTCCGGGAAGACCTACGTCGCCCTGGAGTCCGAAATACACACAACACACCGTTAGCCAATCAGGAGCGGCGCAGGGGAAACAGGAAGTGGGAATGAGAGATAGTTGGATAGATAGATAGATAGCGAGAGAGAGAGAGAGAGAGAGAGAGAGAGAGAGAGAGAGAGAGAGAGAGAGAGAGAGAGAGAGAGAGAGAGAGAGAGAGAGAGAGAGGAGAGAGAGAGAGAGAGAGAGAGAGAGAGAGCTCAGGGATACTTTATCTTGAGTTTCTTGGTGATTTAAAGACATTGTAGCACCCTTTATTGCCACAACAGTTAAAAAAGTACAACTTGAATTTTTATTTGCCAACAAAAACTAATCCCAACATGAAATCCAGCTGTTTCCTCATTCAGTTTAACCCTGAATCTTACTGAGTTTAGTGTGTTGGTTGAGTATCACATGCATGCAGTGTGTGAGGGAGTTGATGTGTTAGTACTCTTTTGTGTGACTGTTTGAAATCAGACGAGTGGGTGGATGGAGGTTGAGAGCAAGCAAATGAACCGCATATCCCAGAATTCACCAGCAGATGCCCAAATGTGATTAAAGACGGGGGTGAAGTGCATCATGGGAAGTAGGAGCACAGTGATTCCAGCAACCCAGTTACCACAGATCGTCCTCCCATGACAGCTCAGAGATCTCAAAAATGAAGTTTTAATTGTGTAACAATGAGATTGTTTATCTGTAATGACACCCAATGCAAGGTGATTCATGGCCAAATCAAGACTGGGTGTATTTTTGCTTGAATATGGGATATTGTTTTCCAATTTTGGAGAAAAACTTCAGTAAGAAAAGTCTCTGAACTGTCATTCAACAGAGAGGGAAACAGGTGTGCAGAGCCACTGGTCAAGTCACAAACAAAGTCGATTTTTGGGGTATTTAACAATAATTTGAAGTGCAAACTGACTCCATATCGGACATAGAAAGTTGTGCAAATCTCAGTCTGTTGTGACTTGTCCCAGTGGCAGCACACGGATCATTTGAAAGAACAAACCAGACTGAATCAAGTAGAGGTTCATGTGATCTTTTATCAAACAGGAAACAGATGCAACAAACAGTTCAGTAGTTGTGTGAATCTGAAGATGAAGGGGAGGACGGATGGAGGGATGGGTGGGGTTAAATAAAAGGATGGATGGATGGAGGGTAAATACATGTGAGTTGGACGGAAGAGGAGCAGGATGTAAAGGCAACACCAGTCAGAATTAAACATGCACACTATAATGTTCGTCATCAGAAAACACACAGAAATGCAAACACACTCACACACACATATACGGATAGAGCTCTCTAACTAAGCCTAGGCTCTATTGCTGATGTTTATGGGGGTTAAGAATAGAAATCACAACATTTTACTATAAAATAACTATTTGTTTAATCCAATAATGAGTCAGTGTTGGACTTGTATAAGTTTAGTGTTATGGTTTTTACACTTCTGCTCTGGTATTTGAATCGATCTCAAACTAGCACCTGAGATGATATCATGATAAAGACACTTATTTGACAAAAATACAGTTTGTTCATTTGTCATTTCTCAGGTGGGAATTAAAACCATCCAAAAAAAAATGCTTGGTAAATAGCAGGTTAACTATTTACACCAAACTTTTGATATAGTTTAATATAAATAATATCATCTTCTAGTGTCCAAGACTAAGAACTTTGTGCGTTCAAGAATTAAAAAAGGCCTTACGTATGTGTGTGTGTGTGTGTGTGTGTGTGTGTGTGTGTGTGTGTGTGTGTGTGTGTGTGTGTGTGTGTGTGTGTGTGTGTGTGAATAAATCTCTACAACTGAATGAGTCTACGTGCATCATACCTTGTCTCCTTTCTCTCCTTCATATCCATCACTGCGGCTCCCCTGAAAACAGCAAGGGTTAACAAAATGCACTTGGAAGAACAACAACAACAACAACAACAACATTAAAAGGATGAAATGTATTGCATTATAATATAATATAATTAATCAATGTGCTTCATTATTTTACTTACCATTGGCCCTGGGAGACCGGGAGGACCAGGTGGGCCCTAAAGACAGACGAGAGAATCAGGAATAATATTCACTCTAATGAAAGAAACTCAAACTAACAATTCCTATTCATGCTTTTCAAAATCTGATAATCATCTAAAAAAAATAACATTTTCACATTTAATAACATTTGTATTGACAATAATAACAGTATATTACAACATACAAACACAAAATTAATATTCTTTACTATTTAAAGTGATAGGGATGAATGTACGTACAGAGTATCCCTCGGGCCCCATTGGACCGGGGTAACCAGACGGACCCTCGGGACCTCTGATTCCCTGCAGAGAAACACAACCATACAAACATTAAGGACAACACATTAAATCCTCAGGTGTTTAATTCTGTATTAATGATCATTTGTGGTTGCATAGCAAGAAGAACAGGTAAGAATCTTACAGGTTGACCGTTTGGTCCTGGATAACCTGGTGAACTCTAAACAAGCGGGAAAGAAACACAGATTAATTAATAAACAAGAAGCAAAATCCTCTTAATTACATTTTAAATAAAATAATGAAATACATATCTTCAAATCAAAATACAGGAACATTCGTGTACAGATTAGAGTCATGCAAAGTTGTATCGGTGACTCAAAAGTCACTTCGTTTTTGTAATACAATTTTACACAACTGTCTCTATAGCACCATCTAGTGGCCAAACCTAATATGACAGGCTGTTCAGACCCTCAAGTACAATGCACCATGAGAGGTAACAAATATGAGGATAGAAGTTACACAAAAATAGCAAATATATTAAAAAAAAAAGGCAATTCTAATGTGTTTTTTATGGCTCATCTTAATATGTATTGTACACATTTGTGCAGATCAATATAACGTTAACTTCTTATGTTTATATACATATTATTTAATTTGTACTTATTTAAAAAAAATATTCAATGTTTTTTTTTTCAATAAACATTATGCAATTTCTTTTTATAACTTGCTATTTTATATAAATATTTGTATACTATCTTATTTAATCGTTTTTGGGAAATCTTTTACTTTAACTTGTTGTGTTTTTATAAATATTTGTATTCTTTTTTTATTACACATTTTCTTGTGAACTTCTCATAATTATAAGAATATTATACATTGTAATATTGCACATTTTTACTTCGACTTCATAGTTTGCATAAATACTCTAATTTAATGTTATTTCTGTATTTTCTTTTATTTAAAAGATCAAGCAAAACCCCAATTTCCCTCTGGATAAAAAAACTAATCTGATTCTGATCATAATTATTATTAAATCATACACAAACAAATATTATCCTCAGTTCTTTAGGTGCAGAAATACATTTAAAAAAGAGTAAAGTGTGAAAATGACCGTGGAACCGTCGTCCGAGATATATCGAGGGTCTCCTTTCTGACCCTTCGGCCCAAAAGGCCCCTGTGTGAGGAAAAGAAACATCAGTACAAATCTAGAGTAACATCTGCATTCCTTACACAATGACATCCAGACATCTACACATATATATAATAAGTCATAAAAGAGAGTAGGTTTGTCCTCACAGAGAGTCCAGCGGGTCCGGGCGCTCCGATCCCGTAACCGGGGTCTCCGGCTTCTCCTCTCGTCCCGTTACAGCCGTCCAGTCCAGAGGGTCCTCTTCCCCCGTCCAGACCGGGGTGACCCTACAGAGGAAGAGGGGGTTAGAGTTACATCTTTGACATGAATTAGGTTTTGATATACACCCTACATGTATACACACTGACAGCATAACATACACAACAACATGATATTTAAAAAATGGTCAAAATACAAATTGAAGGCACATTTTGTGTCAAAACCACAAAATATATGGCAATCATCTTTAGAAAATGAAGAAAAGATTGACTGTTTTATAATTATAAGTAGGAAAATAATATCTGTGTGTCAGAATAAACGTCATATCAGAAAATAAATACTGTACAGACAACAAATGGAAATAGACTGACCTTTAGTCACAGATTATTAACCAACATTCTTAAGATTTTTTTTTTTTTTTAAAGCACGATACAGTTGTTTAATTTCTGTATATTTATCATTGCATATCCTGCTGTTTTACCATGCAAGGGGCTACATCTGCAATTTCACTTTTTTAAAGCACACAATTAAATAGTTTCTTTTAAAAATCAAAATCAAAGATGTTAGCTGTCCGTTGATAAAATAATCTATAGCTATTCTTACTCTAAATGGCCTCAAACGATCTATTATATTTCATTTAACCACTTCATAAATAAACTGCATATTGTGTGTGTGTGTATGTGTATGTGTATGTGTATGTGTATGTGTGTGTGTGTGTGTGTGTGTGTGTGTGTGTGTGTATGTGTGTGTGTGTGTGTGTGTGTGTGTGTGTGTGTGTGTGTGTGTGTTTACTTACAGGTACTCCATCAGTTCCCCGGAACCCAGGCACTCCCATAGGCCCCTGTTTGAGTACATATTAAATATAGTTAAATCACGATCAGATTAAATGAGAACACAGTTTTAGTCATCAATTACAATCAAATCAATATTTAAATTCAGATAATGAACGCCATGGTCTTTAACACACACCTTGTCTCCTTTCTGGCCAGATGGTCCTTTATATCCGAGGTGGCCCTTCTCTCCTTTGGGCCCTGAGGGTCCCGTTCCCCCCCGAGGACCCTCAGGTCCGCTCGAACCCACTTCTCCAAGATGCCCTGGACGACCCTGAGGGAAAAGAAAGACAAAACGGTCACTTTTTTAAATGAATAATGAAGAATAGACAAGCAAAACTGCCATTTGTATTAATGGTGAAGCTCTATTTCACAACAAATCATCCTAAAGGCTGAAAGGAGGCAAATAGAAAAAGATCTTGAGGTACATGTTGAATAATAAGTGATTTAAAGCCTCTCCATAATGAAGATGTAATAATCAAAGATAAGATAAGAAGTACTTTATTGATGTTGGCATTGTACATTACAGAAATTAAAAGACTGGAAATAAACTATTCAAAATGTAAAAACGGGGAAACACAATTTGTTGGGGCAGCCATTTTGGATCTGATGGGTGTGTTTACATGAGAAACAAGTCAGGGCGGGAAACCCAGCAGTTTGTGTGGGCAAGCAGCGACATGTGGACTAAGAAGGTGGTCTGGAAGAAAAACTGCTACTGGGGGTAAAGAAGCAGGATTTGGAGAAATGTATTAAAGGGGTCCTCTCCTGCTCATTTTCAGGTTCATATCAGTATTTAGTGTCTCTACTTTAAAGAGTCCTCTCCTGGTCATTTTCAGGTTCCTATCAGTATTTAGTGTCTCTACTTTAAAGAGTCCTCTCCTGCTGATGTTCAGGTATATATCAGTATGTAGTGTCTCTACTTTAAAGAGTCCTCTCCTGCTGATGTTCAGGTGTATATCAGTATGTAGTGTCTCTACTTTAAAGAGTCCTCTCCTGCTGATGTTCAGGTGTATATCAGTATGTAGTGTCTCTACTTTAAAGAGTCCTCTCCTGCTGATGTTCAGGTGTATATCAGTATGTAGTGTCTCTACTTTAAAGAGTCCTCTCCTGTTGATGTTCAGGTGTATATCAGTATGTAGTGTCTCTACTTTAAAGAGTCCTCTCCTGCTGATGTTCAGGTGTATATCAGTATGTAGTGTCTCTACTTTAAAGAGTCCTCTCCTGCTGATGTTCAGGTGTATATCAGTATGTAGTGTCTCTACTTTAAAGAGTCCTCTCCTGCTGATGTTCAGGTGTATATCAGTATGTAGTGTCTCTACTTTAAAGAGTCCTCTCCTGCTGATGTTCAGGTGTATATCAGTATGTAGTGTCTCTACATGTCTCCATGCTTTAATGTTCAGAAAGCTCTTTATTTTTCTCATACTGTCTGTGCGGCAGCACCTCTTTTCACCCTCTGTCTGAAACCAGAGCCCTGTCTGCTCTGATTGGTTAGCTGGCCGGCTCTGTTGTGATTGGTCAACCGCTTAGCGATGTCCCGCCCCTTAGCCTATCACGTACAATGTGTTGGAGCGCTAGCCAATAGAGGCATGCGTGTTATTAAGTAAAGTGCAATCAGGCAGGTTTCTGATGGCTTTAGATACTTTTAAAATGACATTTTTATCCCTTTCATCTCCAATTAAAATCTCCAGAGGTTTTCAGATGTTGTTTGTTTGAAAATGACATTTTTATTTGGATATTTAGAGGTAAAAGTCAGATGTAAAGGTTTTATCTTGTAATGACTGAGTTAATGCTGCAGGTAAAAGGCTGCAATACCCATTCAAACCACATGATGGCAGTAGAAAAACTAAAAGGAAACATAAGCAGGTGGATGAGCAGAGGAATCCCTGCAGAGACGCACATTAACACGGCAGCCTCGACTCCTCACAACCTGCTATTAGCTCATATTTTAGGCGGTATAACAGGGTAGGGAGCGGGGAGACAGATGGAGGGAGGAGAGAGAGGGGGAGAAAGGGGGAGAGAGGGACACATGTCTGACGTTCGGGTCAAAGGGAAGTCACAGGATTTGGTTTTCAGTGTTGTAACTTATTTTATTTAAGGCAGTAAAAACATTTGTTTATTTGCTTCTTGACAAAGGTTAAATGTTTGACAGTAAATGCTTTTATTTTGTGCTTTCTCTTTCCTGTTATGATTTGAAATGAATACGAGTATGTCGAGTGCATTTTCCCCGTCTTCTACCGTTCTTGTCGGAACTGTTGTATTCATATAAAGTGAAAACGTTCTGGCTTTGTTCTTCATTCGAAGCTTCTATTACACAACATTCAGAGCCAAAAAGTGACTCCGAGAAGCTCTGATAAAACACAAGTTTCACGAGAATGCAAACTGGGAATTTATTGTACTTTGAGTAAGTGTGTATCGAATGAAAACTGGGATATGAGCGGTTTTGTTTAAAGACGTTACACAGTTATGTTAAATGTGGAAGTAAGCCTGTGCTGCAGATGTATTTTCTACATTTATGAGACATTTATAGAGCTTAGATGCCTGTATACGCTTGCATGCATGCACGTGTGTGACTACATATTCCTTAGGATGTCTTTTAAATCCTTCCTACTGCATCCTTATCATAAATCTTAAATAATTTCCCCTTAACTTAAGACTCTATGCACACACATTAAGTATATAGGCACATGAACACCCTTCATTACACACAAGGTAAAAGTTCACACAGTACACTAAACACCTGGTGCTTTTCATATATAAGTGCTCTGCCTGCAGACACAGAACTTTAAATAATGGATCTAACATTAGAGGACATCACGGAGAAGGTCAAATACTGCTTGTAAACAATCATTTGATTTCGCCTGCGGGGTGTACCAGGCGGGTGGAGTTTATAGCATCCGGACCATTTAGATAAAGTACAAATACATTCTTGAGACTAAATGTGATGTTTTAGCCTGTATGCCAAATCACGGGACACCTACAGTATGATGCTAAAATCAGTCAATCATCAAGGTTGTTAAATACCCATGTAATGTTAGCAAGTAAAGTAGTTGTGTAGCACCAAAAAGCACAATACTTTTGGAAGAAAATTGACACTGAAAATGCCGCTGATTTAGAAAAGCAAGCCTGGCTCTTTTTCCAGACTTTAAGCTAAGCTAAGCTAAGCTAGCTGGAGCTTCATATTTAAATGGACAGACATGTGTGAACAACGTAACATTGGAAAATACATAAATGAGACAGACCAAGTATTTTGGTTGTTAACGTTCTTTTTTTGTTGATATTTGAATTGAATTATGAATTGAATATCTTAGCCCCTTTAAGCACACTGTTTGAGTTTTTACAGCACATTCAAAGTATGCTTCATCATTTTGAGTGGAGACAGCATTGGGTAGGCATATTCGCGAATCACTCATTCAGTCTTTATCAAAAGGAACTTGAAAAAGATGGTACTTTTAAAAGTTTACAATCAACTGATAATGAAAAAGAGGCATGCAAGAAGGGCGCAGAAAGATCTGGTTTTCTATTGTAGACTGCAAGGGTTTTTTATTTTGAAAAGTAACAAATAACCTTAACGTCTGAGTACATGATTCAACTTGAAGGTAGTCTTTGCCACAAAAGTTGCTTTACATCTAATTATCAGGTGTGACACCAGGTACAAGACTACAGTGATGTCGCCTTTTATTGCACTCGGCTCTTAAAGGTCACCTATTATGCAAAATCCACTTGTTCATGTCTCTTCTACATCAACATGTGTCCCCTCTTCTTCATGTCTCTTCGACATCAACAACATGTGTCCCCTCTTCTTCATGTCTCTTCTACATCAACATGTGTCCCCTCTTCTCCATGTCTCTTCTACATCAACATGTGTCCCCTCTTCTTCATGTCTCTTCTACATCAACATGTGTCCCCTCTTCTCCATGTCTCTTCTACATCAACATGTGTCCCCTCCTCTCCATGTCTCTTCTACATCAACATGTGTCCCCTCTTCTTCATGTCTCTTCTACATCAACATGTGTCCCCTCTTCTTCATGTCTCTTCTACATCAACATGTGTCCCCTCTTCTCCATGTCTCTTCTACATCAACATGTGTCCCCTCTTCTTCATGTCTCTTCTTCATCAACATGTGTCCCCTCTTCTTCATGTCTCTTCTACATCAACATGTGTCCCCTCTGTGGAAAGAGACTCTGAAAGTTTCAGGAACAAAGATTCTCTCTCTTTTTGTCCTGATCCATTTATATAAAAACCTGTCTGAAAATGAGCTGATCAGATTTTGGCCACTTTATGATGTCATAACGATGTTTTGGCTTGTGTAACCATTAGCCAATCAGCAACCAAGGCAACCCCCCCCCCCACCTTATCACCTGAATCTCCTCCTAGAGCACCATTGTGTTCTTTTTAACCAAATCTCTCTCAGAGGGGCGTGGGGAGGGGCTCCTTATTTTCATCTAAAGTAACAGACAGAGAATCAGCACTTTGGAAACAGGGCTGAAACAGAGGGGATTATGGGATGCTGCAATGATCTGTTTGGTGTTTGGAGCCAAACACTTCAGAGACATGTTTTGTATATATCTGAGACCTGTGATATATTGATGAAAAACAGTATAACCTTTAAATGGGACACTGACCCTGGATCAGCCTTGACCACAATGCAATGCTCTTTCCCACCCTACTGTAGGTCCCGAGGGCAGGCAGAGTAATGACAGACCTGAGCCAGGTGAAGAAGTCTGGATCGCACTCACACCTGTTTTCACCTGGGGGAAATATGCAGGGGTCCCACAGGGAGACACTTTCTCTCACGCCTTCTTGTCGACCTCATCACTTTTAGTTTGTTTTGCAACGTTTGCAAGAGCCAACGTGCTCATGTGTAACCGTAATGTCTAAATTAGCTCCGGAAAAACACGTTTTTGGCGTTTTTTGCGGGCAATCTTGTGAAAGACGGAAATACATAGTCCAAAGATGAGGTGACCCTTCCTCTTTTACAGGTCACTTTTAAAGAGTTAGCTCAGTGCTTCTCAAAGTGTGGTCCGCGGACCACTGGTGGTCCGTGAGCGCCCCCTAGTGGTCCGTGAGTATATTGGTAAAATGTCACATTTGAAATTAATTAATTAATTTAAGTTTTCCGCACTCTCGCGGGAATATCTCCGCAATGGAGCGAGCTTAAGTTTAACTTTCGATTGCATGATATAGCCCAGCGCAACACCTTCATCACACATGTTGCCACTTGTTTGTACCATTTTCAGGCGATTTGTAATCTGTTCTAGAAAATCGATGTGATTTTGGATATTTGTGGAGTTAGGTGGTCCGCGATTGTTTTTTTATTGGTTAAGTGGTCCTTGGTATGAAAAAGTTTGAGAAACACTGAGTTAGCTGTCTGTCTGGTGTCAGGTAAAAGGTGAGAGGTGAAGCGTGCACGTAAAAACACCTTTGTTGACCTAAACCATGAGTACACGGATAAAAAAGGGACCTTTCCCATTTGAGAAAAGCTATTAAATGTGAGAAACACCTCCTCTGATCTTCGGAGGAACTCTTTCATGCTCAGGGAAGTGAGTGTCTAGTGAAGAGGAAGTGAGTTTCTGATGTGTGTTTATTCCCTAACATGGCATTGAATCAAAAAATGCAGCCTGCAGAGGAAGAAGATCACAGAGTGGAGAGAGGAGATAAAAGAGGGAGCAAAATATGTGGAAACATATGAGGAGAAAAAGAGGAGAACATCAGATTTTGCTGGAGCAATAAGCTGTTCTTAAAACACCCACTAGGGGGCAATCTACTCTCCAGCATAGGTCAACAACCTCCAGTGACCTCTATGTGGGGAAATAATGCGTGTAATGATGCTGCATTTACATTTGTTGGCCACTGTGAGGCAGAATAACACCAAAACTAGCTGATGGACAACTGTAACTGACATACTATCTTCATATATAGCTTAACACACTGTTGCATGACACAACATTAGCATTGATGACTATTTAGCAGCTGATGAAAACAAGTGCTGATTAATGTACATGTCCCGTCATCATTTTTAAGGCCTCAACCAATTCCTGAAGGAAATATCCAGTTCTTAATAAGCTAAACGTCTCAGTGCATATGGAATTGGAAGACCTTGGAAACAGGAAGTCGCAGAACCGACCAATCAGGAGTGTGGATACTCATAAAAGGTATCAATGGAGAGACTACCTTACACTGTGTGTGGTGTTGTGTACATGTGTTTGACGATTAAAGAAGAATCCACCACTTCAACTTTTCCATATAAGGTCATAGATGGATGGATAGATGGATGGATGGATGGATGGATGGATGGATGGATGGATGGATGGATGGATGGATGGATGGATGGATGGATGGATGGATGGATGGATGGATGGATGGATGGATGGATGGATGGATGGATAAATGGATAGATGGATAGATGGATGGATAGATGGATAGATGGATAGATGGATGGATGGATGGATGGATGGATGGATGGATGGATGGATGGATAGATAGATGATAGATAGATGGATGGATAGATGGATAGATGGATAGATGGATGGATGGATAGATGGATAGATGGATAGATGGATAGATGGATGGATGGATGGATGGATAGGATAGATGGATAGATGGATAGATGGATAGATGGATGGATGGATGGATGGATGGATGGATGGGATAGATGATAGATGGATAGATGGATAGATGGATAGATGGATAGATGGATAGATGGATAGATGGATAGATGGATAGATGGATAGATGGATAGATGGATAGATGGATAGATGGATAGATGGATAGATAGATAGATGGATGGATAGATGGATGGATAGATGGATAGATGGATAGATGGATAGATGGATAGATAGATAGATGGATAGATGGATAGATAGATAGATAGATAGATGGATAGATGGATGGATGGATAGATAGATAGATAGATTATTTCGTCACAGAAGCAGAAGTGATAGTCAGACTTTATAATACAATATGTTTGTTTTTTTTCTACGCATTTTTGTTATCAGAGATCAGTCCAGCCCCATGCCATCGTCTCCTGTCTGCCACACACTCTTGCCAGTGGCATCGCGGTTGTGTTTTTCATGCCATCCAGACCTTCCAGCCTCATCACCTTCCAGCAGACTGGTCAGTTTGTAATGCCCAAATCCCCCCCAGCACAAAGGGCACAAAGGGCTCTATTCTGGGCCGCTAATCTCTGCGACTTACTGCTCCCATCGGGCCCACCTCACTTCCTGATAGAGGAGGAGAGTGCTTGGACAGACAGATTCTCGCCGCCATGCGTGTGAAAAAATACCAAAAAAACAGTAAGTGTGTGTGTGTGTGTTGTGGAGCGACGCACGCGCATGGAAACGCACACTCTGGGGCGGTCGGAGGATTTATTCGGGACGTATTGTTTTGAGCGGGTGAGGGTGCTAGGGGGAAGATTTGAGCTGTCACACCGCATGCTCACTGGGGGACGGTGATGGGAGGAATGGGGAAAGGGGGATGAAAAATGTTGGTTCTTTTGGGGGTGAGTTTAATCAGTGAGGGCACGTAGTACGGGCCCCAGCACATAGAAACTGCCGGATGCTAACTTGTATATGTTGGCCAATTTGCACAATTAGCATAAGGTGCGTTACAGTTAGTAGCATTCGTTACCATTATAGCCTATATGGACAATAGTTAAAAAATAGCTTGGCATATTTGGTGGTTCTGAGGGTTATTGAGGATGCGGAGTCGATTTCTGAGATTTTCAGTATCAGAAATGTCCGTTTTAACCAGAAAATGGCAATATTTGTACTCAGATGGATGGTTTTGATTAGTTCTGGGTCAATGTTGAAGCTTTACGGGACTCTGATAAATTGGTTTGGACAGGTTGGTTATTTATTTTAAATTAGATGGTCAAAATGGTCAAAACACTACTCATTATACTCATAATCCACCCACCAGGAGTACAACAATAGCCATGTTCTCGTTAAAAGAGACATTACTAACATAAAAATGTTGGGGTATTCCAACATTTCCAGGTTCACTATGCTGACAACTATAAAGGAATAGCGATGGGTACAAAGATGTTCTGCTCAAAGGACTTTAGATGCTGTTAAAGATGAAACACTGACTAAAAAGTGACTCACTCTCACACACACACACACACACACACACACACGGAAAGAGGGAAATCCTCTCTAGATGGGAATGTTTATCTTGTGTTTCTCTCCAGACGGTGAACCCAAACACCTGAGGTTTATCTCAGACATGTTTGTGCCGCTGAGGATGAGCGATGGCACAGCGACGGAGCAGCGCCTCTTTATCTCTCTGGAATTGATCAGATATTCTATAGAGGATGGAAAAACGTTAAACTGGGAGAAGTTGGGCGTTGAGGAGGCAATCACACCTGCATTTTGTTTTTCAGTTTTGGACTGTTTGAGCAGGAGATAAAAGTCACAAACACGGGTTGTTTATTATCTCCTGGAGGGAGTCATGTGTTTCTCTCTGTGTCTCTGAAACTAATCATGCACACTACGGGACGCACTAGCCTAATATTGTGTGCACATGTATGCCTGTACCTCTCATGGATGAGTTATTTACAACTAAAAACCTATTTTATTGACATCATTGAGAGCTGTCTCGTTCTTTTTTGTAAGGGTCTGCAAGGGACACATTACTGGAGATGGCCTATGCTGAAAACAAGCTCTGTTGAAGGCCTTTTTCCCGGGTAAAAATGTACTTCCATAGAGAGGTTTGGTCTAATTCTTAACCAAATCATCTCTAGATTAATATGATATCACATACTGTAGGTTAAGATCCACTTAAATGAGGCCTGATACGAGGTGAATAAATCCTTAGAAAAAGCGGAATTTAGGCAATTGTTCTTATTTTTCATGCTATATTTACTTCCTGTCAAACAATCGATTTGTCTCCTTTAACCATCCAACCTTTTTTTGTGTTTTCCTGAAAATACATCATTGCTTTTTCTCTTATCTTTGCTGCCATTGCATTGACTTTAAGGGTCCAGGGTTAGGGTTAGCAATTAAAAAGTATTGTCGTAGTTTTAGTAGCCTCATTCTGCAAGTTTCTTTGGTAAACCCTTTCCTGATTTCACTGTATTACTACGGCACTGAATTTATTACAGGAAACACTTGAATTTGGACATTTGTCATTACTTTGACATGCTACGTAGATGTACTTCCTGTCAAACAGATATAGATTTGTCTCCTTTACCTGTCAAACTGTGTCTTTATCTGAACTCGAGACACATGCAACTCTACCCTTTAAGCAGAATCTGTCCTGTCCAAATACCCAAACGTTAAACCCTCCAGGCGTTGAATAAATTGCTCCAAAACAGCCGAACCGTTTCAGAGTTTTTCTCCATTTCCCCCGGTGACTAAGTGTTTAAAGCACTTACTGCCATCGCGGTCGACCGTGCAGACGTTTAGGAAACATCGAGTTTGTGACTGTCTGTTAACGAAAACATGGAGAGGAAATGTTATACACACACATAATGACTCTGGTGTCGAGGAATCGCTTTGAAGTATTTACTCAGCGTTAATTCAAACTCTTTTCTCATGATGATCTTAATACGGGTTTATTGCATTTGTTCACAAAAGGAAAGGAGGTATACAATTATTAATTGACGCGATCATAAGTATAATTTGCAGATTAAAAGATCATGCGAGTATTCTTTAAATGCAAAAATAAGATGAAATGGGTTCTTTTATTGACTTTATTGAGTTGTGTCAACTTGCATCTGACCCTGAAATTAATTAAGTGTATTTAATGTAATGTATTTCTAGTTAATGTCTCATTAAATGTTAATCAGTGAGACGTCCACATCTCTCAGACTGATTCCCACCCCTCCTCTGACTCGTCTGTTTGTACTGATGGCCGACACTAAACCAAACAACCTGTTCTCTCCTATCATCCAGGTAGTTTCCCCCCCGCAATAAAAACTCAATTAGTGTTCAACGGGTCCTCACTGTCTCACGGAGATGATGTCATAAAGACGTGGTGTTTTCTCAGCTGAGCTTCAGTACGATAAGGTAACTCCAAGGTAAAAAAAACAGCTATTTTACTTTCTGTTTGTATGGATTTTAATTTGTCTTTTTGCTATTTCAAATGGAAAATGTAGGTTTTTCCCCCCAAACAAAGACTCACAACTTCCAACAAAAAGGTGCCGTTAGGAAAGCCATGAATAGAAAACTCAGCATTTTTACCTCGCAGTCTTAAAAACCTCAACTAAATAGCGTTCTTCAGAAATGAGCCTGAGGTTACGAGTGCAAACAGCCGATGTAAGTGGCATGTATGTCTCGTTTAAAGATTTAAGAGCTTTTAAACCCACGTACAGGTGTGACTGCGGATACAGATACAACAATCAACCACGATGCTCAAATACCATGTTTAAAAAAAATGTGATGCTGCAACACTTTCACTGGATTTCTGCTGGGAATAGTACATTATAGCTAAATTAGGGATAAAAAGGAGGAACCCAGAGTTAAATAATGACAAAAAAAGAGGGAGAGCAGCATGTGACGGATAGATAGTGGTGGGAGAAAGTGCAAAAGGGGGGACACAAGTGATTTATTTGGATCAACAAGAGCGACACAAAGCACATGGTGTTGAAACAGATATGTGTGTGTTTTAAGGTTACAGCTAAATCACAAGGGATAGTATTCACTTTTTAAATTATTATATTCAATGTGTATAAAATGTATTTAAGTGCAGCTAACCTAACACTCAAATAATGTGGGAAATGTGTGCTTTTTCACATATTATCCAGCTTTTCCTACATATTGGTCACGTGAAATTAAAAGCTTAACTGTGCAGTCTTTAGCTACAAATATTGAGTGCACATTTTGAGAAATGTCACGAAAGATAAGCACGAGAAAATGCTAATGAATGCGCGCTTACTTTAACATAAGTATCAGGAGTTTAGGACATTGAGATAATAAGCGTGCGGTTGTTAATTCTCAAGTCAGACGCCATTACTTTTTGAATTATAAGAGGATGAAAGTAACTAAACGAGCGCTCAAACAATGGAGAAACAAAGGCGATGTTACCTTAACATGCAAGTTTAATTGTGTCCTTTTATAATAATATGCAATTATTATGTCTGAACACACCTTTCTTTAGTGTGGTGTACCAAGATGCTCCAAATCAGGAGGAGTTTTTAAAGGGCCCATGTCATGGCCATTTCCACTGATCATAATTCCATTGTTGAGGTATACTAGAATAGATTTATATTGTTCAATTCTCCAAACTCACATTGGTTTC